>NW_022280068.1:1750736-1784316 GCF_004355925.1 Anarrhichthys ocellatus | reverse complement strand
GTGTGTATGTATGTGTGTGTGTGTGTGTGTGTGTGTGTGTGTGTGTGTGTGTGTGTGTGTGTACGCTGGATATCTCTTCCATGTGTGTAAATCTGTCACTGTCTGTTCTCATTGTCTGGCTATCTCTGTGTTCAAATCACTTTAATGTGATTCTGCAACTCTTTTTCATAATCATTTTGAGAATCACGTGTGTGTGTGAGTGAAAGAGAGACCCCAGCTTGACCAGACACTACTTAGAGAAAGGGGAACATTCACTTATTGAGACATTACTAGTTTTCAACTTCAACGTTCTGCATGTAAATTGATAACAAAATAAGTCTCCTTGATATTAGGTAACTTGTAACAGTAAACAATCTCTAAAAGGTATCTCCTCTGTACCAAAGTTAAAAACGTTAAAAGTGCCCGAGAAAAATGATCTCCAGGACCATGTGGCGGTTGTGACAGAACCCTGGACACTTTTTGAGTCACTCCCCTCTCGCTCCCCTCCATCAGGACCAAAACCTCAAACTACAAAAACAGTTTCTTCCTGACTGCAGCTGGCCTCATCAAGACCCACGACCTCCACTGACAAGCATGACAACATGTGTTTGGACTATTATCTCTCCTGTGGTGAAATGTAATACTGTAATACTTAAAACCTATAAACATGCTCAAAAATCTCCAGACATTCCTGCCTAGCTCTGTCCTTTTTCAACATTTACACTGTAAATATTTTTAAACAAAAAATTCAGATTTTTCAACCTAATCCCTCCCTATTCGAGTTAGGTATATAATGTGAAAAACGCCTGAGTTGTTAGTGTTTTCTTTATCTCTAGGGGAGCTGCAAAATCTGTTCTTCTGTTTCCCATTGGTGTTGTTGGTATGCGGAAGAACTACAGAGTGCTTCTTCAGCTCTGGAAGCTGTTGTGTTATGATTCCAACAATGAAAATGGCATCCCTCTTGAGTACAGAGGATGTTATGGTCAAGTTTTCTTTACAGTGTACATTTTACAATGTCATTTTTATGGTGTTTTGGCTAAATTAGATATTCAGTCGGATTAAGGCCCCCAATCTGTGTGTCCGCTCAAGCCTTTCATTATCGTTGAAAATGCCAGATGCTCATCTGAAAACACCCAGCTGGGTGTGCTTGAGAGGCACAGCAGTTTTTCAGTTGAGAGCTTTGGTTGCGTCTGGTTGTTATGATAGGGAACATCCACCGAAGTAAAAATGTCGGCACAAGGTAAAGTACTTGCTTCGTTCCTTCGGTCAATGACCTTGATTACATTTTCTATTCACTATATTTGCTTCGATTGGTAGTTTTTATTACATGTTCGGAGGAAGTTAAAAAGGTCATCATTCCCTCTCTAATATCTATTTCATATTGCTGTGAGAACCGCCGTATTTATTCTAGTTTCTCACCAAAAACTACATTTTACATGATTAAATTTGAACACAGAGATTGATTGCATCGCACTGTAACTCCATGCCATGCAACGTTACATTTGCATCGTTACATTTGCCGAATACTAAGACCACAATAAAGTGTACATGCCTAATAAATACTGTATTTCATCACCTGTCAGTATGGTGGTTAACATTGTTTAGAGAAAATGTTGATTTATTGTATCCCTATCCAAAACTAATCTGGAGCTCCTGACTCGTTCCTGACTTGTCGTGTCTGCTTGGATTAAATGTGTCACGATTAGGCTTTGCCTTCTGTGTGTGTCTGTGTGTAGCTCCACACCCTCCTCACTCTACCTGTCAGCCACTCCCTCAGCATCAGCCGAACTCCCCTTCACCTGCCTCTGATCACTAATCAAGCACTCCCTCCTCATCAGCACAACTCCCCTCACCTGTTCAAGCCACTATTTAAACCCCTGCCTCTCATTCACTCTTTGCCAGATCATTGCCATGTCTACCCGCCCAATTGGTTTGTCCTGGTCCCGGTTTCACCGGCTGCATGCCCTGCCTCGTCTCTTGTCTCGTCCTTGGATTCCCTGTTGTGTTTCTGTAAGTTTCCTGTTTTGATCTTAGCATTCATTAAATACCTGCTTCACTCTACTTCTAGTCTTGTCTGCACTTGAGTCCTCCACCACACCCTGTGACAAAATGATAAGTTTACTATTTTGAACCCTAGCCCCTAATATGTATATGCAAGATGATTTGTGGATCGACCCTATTCACGGATGTAGTGTGCAAAATGGCAAACTTATTCCTCAGGTTTTACCTAAAAACATAGTTCTGGTTTCTTAAGATTCAGAAGGATCATTGAAACATGAGAAGATCCTGACCTTCTAGATGGGAGGCTGTGTGGTCCCACCGATTGGCTTCTCTTCTCAGCCTACAATCGACTTCCTTCATGACGAAATAACAAGTTTAGATTTGAATAAAAATGATATGTTTGTTTGGTGTTGTATTGCTTGTGGCGGTTTTCTATTGCAAATAGTGAAAGCATATTACAAACTTCAAGTTCTCAGCACAGCTTCTTAAAGGGAAATTTCTGCATTCATTTATTTTTTTTTTTAATGTGGATGTCCAATTAGCGTTGATGGTAAATTTAGTCCATTGAAGCAATACATTGCTCAGTGCGTGCTATATTGACTGAGAAATCTGATTACTCCTGCTTGTGGTGCCATGCCGGCAGTGCTTACATGTACCAGGATTCATTGCGCGTGAGCTTCTGTGTTCAACACTGCCTGAGTTGAGAACTTTGCTTTCTTGGTCAATATAGTACACACAGGAATTTATGGCTTCAATAGACTTAATTTAGTATCAACACTGATAGGACATTTACATAAAGTTTCTTATATACTTTTTAATATTTTAAGTTTACCATCAATATATATTTCACTACTTGTTTCATATAATAACCCTGATATAGACCAGAATTTCCTGCTCCCACAATATTACTTATGTCACCGCTGAACTTCCACACAGGTGGAGCTGATCTCCTCGGCAGGGAGGGGAACAAATGTCAAGCAGGGAAGCTGATCAGAAAGACCATGCTGGGAAAGGAGCAGAGTCGTGTCTCCTTAAGATCTCCAGGGTTGGAGAAAGTTGAGACCGGCGGCCTGGCTGAAAGTTTATTTTTTCTAGTTTTGTGATAGAGCTCTGGACTGAGCTAGGTTTTCTGTTTTTCAGAACCATTTATCACATACAAGGAATTTGACATGACGGGTGGTGCATAATATTAAACAATCGACAACAATCAACGCAGTGCAGAAAGTAGAAACATTAAAATTTACAGTAAAAGAAAGTGAAATATAGTGTACGAACCGATAACAGGACTATAAACAAGTGAGATGTAAGTGTGTGTCAAGTGTATTTAAATAAGAAACCTAGAAGGGATGTGCAGGAGAGTGACTGGTAGGAGATTGTCCTGGGGAGTCAGTGGGGGTCCCGGGCTTTGTTGTTGAGCCCGACTGAAGATGGGAAGAAACTGTTCATGTGTCGTGTGGTCTTTGTCCTGATGGACCACAGCCTCCTGCCAGATGGAAGGGGCTCGAACAGTTTGTGTCCAGGGTGAGAGGGGTCGGCTACAATCTTTCTTGCTCGCTTCAGGGTCCTTGAAGCGAACAAGTCCTGGAGGGGCGGCAGCCAATCACCCTCTCAGCAGAGCGAATGATGCGCTGCAGCCTGCCCTTGTCCTTGGCAGTGGCTGCAGCGTACCAGACCGTGATGGAGGAGCAGAGGATGGACTCAATGATGGCTGTGTAGAAGTGCACCATCATTGTCTGGCAGGTTGAACTTCTTCAGTTGCCTCAGGAAGTACATCCTCTGCTGAGCCTTCTTGGTGATGGAGCTGATGTTAAGCTCCCACTTGAGGTCCTGGGATATGATGGAGCCCAGGAAGCGGAAGGACTCTACAGCGTCGACGGGGGGAGTCGCACAGGGTGATAGAGGCAGGTGAGGCTGCATCTTTCTGGAAATCCACAACCATCTCCACTGTGTTACTTGGAGTATGACCATTAAACTAAAAAATATCTGGATGTTTCTGGGAAGATTGAGTGAAGACTTCCTTATCACTTAATAAATTTGATGTGATTTCATTTGAAAATGACCTATACCAATAAACAGCTACAATACAAACTAAACGCACAGATTGAAGCCTATCTTGGAGTTATTTCAAAATTAAAAAAGGAACAATGTAATTCGACTGTCATTTTATGAATGCCTCTGTTCTAAAAAAATGTAAAAGGCTTGAAAATAAATTATAGTCAGTCTCATTTATAAATAAGTGATTCAGTGGAACAAATTTATTTCTTGCCTCCAACTCAGGCAGAGGTCCATCATACTCTATATCAGAATCATGGTCGACTTCAAATATTATTTAGTCCTGCGTTGTTGAGAACACCACTCTGCCAAAGCTGAAGTAGTGTGTGCCCCGCTTGTGTTCAAATGCCATGATTATTCCATTGGTTTCTAAATTCTGTAAAAGCCCTTTCAAGTATTGGTAAGTAAACCTAATGGAGACAAAATAAATGAAGCTTTAATCTAGGATTCCGTGCTCCTCCATAAAGGTAGACACGTTGCAGTAGTGGGATGACATGATTGAGCTCTGCCCACAACCTCTCAATCCTTTGGTTGTGGACACTGCGACCTATACTGCCTTTGTTTAGTCCTCTTCTTTCCAGCAAGAAGCGGGCAACCCCAGTGTTCTCCATCCCATGGACACTTCCTACTCTGGAGGGCAATCCAAATTGTTGTACACCTGTCTGAAACAATGATAGGGCTGTTGAAGCTCTGTTATTGTCCACACTCGGGTATATTATTGTCCGACTATAACCATCAATGCAGCATGTAACACCATTCTCCACCTGACGAGCTGATTTCTATCTCTGTGCCTGTGCATGCCTTTTTCCACAGCACCACCAGAGACCACGTCAAAGTTTACTACCACCCATACTAACCCACAATGTGAACATTTTAACAATGAGTAGTCACTGTAGCTATATAAATTGAGTGTTCTATAAGTAGGGCATTTCAACTGCCCAAAGTTTATCTTGTGATGACTATATTTCACCAATTTAAAACACAGGCAAAGATCTTACAACCTGTAGAGTATTTCTAAATAAAAACATGTTTAATTTACTCGCACTTGGTGACAAGGGGGGAAAGAATGAGAACAGCATAATGTAGCTGTCAGGTTATGAATGTTCCTCTCACCATAATTGATTTGGAGTTTGAAGATTATAATTCCATCGACGTATGATATGGTGACCGTCCGATAGGGTCAACTTCATGTAGACTTTGTCTGACGTTGTCAGTATTCTGTGCGAGGCTACCAAGCACATATGTTTCGCCTTTATTTGGGGTGTTCTAGCTGAACGCTGTTCAGAGCATGATTACAGAATACTGTGAATGTCAATGGCTGGACTCCAAGGTGTTGTCTGTGTCTGTAAATTGGCCGTCCACTGATGTGAATGAAGAAATTCTCTTCCAGCTCATTCCAAGGGACACACAATGAGATATCTGATCCAAGGTATTACTGTACTGAGGACGGCCAAGGAGACCGGTTGAAGTAGTTGGGGGAGGGGGACCAGAGCATTATTGGTGACTTCAATGGATCTTTGACTGGTGTGATCAAGTTCTCTGAATAGCTGAGTGGTCTGTTCTTTGAATTTGTTGAATACCGTTAGAAAAATTCACTCGAGCCGATGTAAAAACCATTAATCAATGGACATTTATTCTTTGCAAAGAAGGAGACAGGGTTGATTCACATACAGAATGTACATCAAGACTGCTCGAAGATCTGTCTCCGAGTCTCTGATATTTATACTAAGTAAACAACATGCAGTAGGCTGGCACAGGGTAACACACACACATTTTGCGTTTCACACAGGCGTCTACATATCTGGACACTTTTAACAATTCGTTCTAGTACAAAGGTCACTTTCTCGTAAATCATGGTCGCAAATCAGCCCTGCGTAAGTATCGACGCTTTCTACAAGTTTATTATCATTCTTATTCAGGACAAACAGCTGAAGTGTTCTTTCGGTAGTCAACTGCGTCTTAATAGACTAAACATTTGTTGAAGACGCCTGGTGTCCCGTACAGTTCACACAAGGACACAGGCCTTAAACACTACAGAGGACATGAGCTTCTGTTAAATGTATAACATTCCTTAATCATTTAAACGCATACTAATTTGTCATTTCGACTGAACTTGAAAAACAAAGATGACTATGTGGAAAATATTATAAGGGGATTCCTGAGGCAGAAACATCAAACAGGACTTAACGGAAACAACCGTGCGTGACAAAAATTAAGAAAACACTGTAAATTAGGGATACACAGTCGGCTATGTTAAGAACAAAGGCTGGGTATTGTTTAAAAAATGTTGGTACCACTACCCTTGAAGTGTGAATGAAAGCTATGTTTATGTCTCACTGCGCTCATACGGCGGTTACTGATGATGATGACCCTGTTTCCCGACCAACCGTGGCCGAACAGCATTGACGTTGAAGCATAACTCCCAACCTCTGGTTCACCCTCAGGTTAACACTGTTAGCTCTGTTAGCACTGTTGCTTGCACTGTTCACACTGTTAGCTGCTAGCTATCTGCTCATTTGTCGTCATAGTAAGAGCCGTGTGCAGGCACTCCAGGCTGGATGCTGGCTTCAGGTTTACCTGGCTGCAGTCTGCAGAACGAAGCAGGTTTAAATGTCAAACCATTAATCCCACCCATCGTAACTTCACCGCCATTTCATGTAACTGTCGGAATTTTAGCGGGGTTGAACGTAAATGGTAATTGGACGCTTTATGGGGCTTCTTAACTTTTGGAACATTAATATAGCAGCAAGCAACTATTTGTTATGTAAAGATATAGAGGAGTAATGTCTACCTGAGGAAAGAATGAAGTCCCTCTTCCTCTGTGTGTGTTGTTATCACAGCTTCTCCGTGTTTTGTTGACATAGCATGGCCTGCCCCTTGTGCTTTTAGCGCATGTAAATACATGCGAGCGTGCCTCACTGGTTTCTAAATCACCTATAAGCACCATGACTGGTAACATAGCTTCCACTATTAATGGGGAAACCAAGCAGTCCAACACATTTTATAGTCACACTAATAAATGTTATTGCCAAAATATTTAACCAAGGCATATTAATAATCCATGTTGTAGTAGAAGATATTCAAATGCATCATTATCCATGGGATCTTGGTTTTAGTTGTGATATTTCCGTTGGAATTTGGATTATATGGTGAGTATAAAAATGTCAATCCAGAATCCAATCCCTCTGTTCTTTTGCAAAAACAATGAGCAACGTTTGTTTCTGAAGACCGCAGCTGATTACTGCTGGATCAGCTTTCAGTTGGTGCGCTGTACTAATACTAATAAAGGCACTCGGTCACCACTGTCAGACCAGCAGTGTGTTTCCTCTGTAGTGTTGGCTGATAAACAACCTGCATGTTGTAGTTTTACTGTGTCGTGCTTAGATGTACAGAACCATTTTCATTGTTGGAATGCTTTAATCTTGTTTATTCATTATATCTGTCTGTATTTATTGATATTCTGAGTGTGAATTCATTATTAAATAACCCAGAATATGATGGTGTATTTTGAACATAGGAAATTATGTATTTAGTTAAATGTTTCAGTGGACATTTTATATCAAACCCGGTGCTCAGGAAATATCAGCCTCACATGTGAATGAATGAAAATAACGATTAATTATGTAAAAAGTGTTTGTTCTCTCTGACTTTAATTTATTACATAATAAACGTTAATGGGAGAAATAACAGTGTGTGAGATCCTTTTGTTGTTCGGATCTAGAACTAACAGATTTTTCATTAAACAATTGAAATATAAAACTTGGGAGTGATGACATGGATTTAATGTTATTTATTTTATTTAATGTGTGATCTATCTTCGCTGAGCTATGATACTCCACTGATGCTGAAATTCAAATCAGTCGATTTCAAGTTTTTCATCTCTTCTCACCATGGCCAAATCGGAATAACATTACACTTAAGAAGCTGACATAACAAAGACTTTAAAAATACGCAATGTGTGTGTGTGTGCTAAACCAATATGTGGGTGTGTTTATTACAGTGAAGACAGTACTGCAAAAGCCATATAGTGACCGAACGGGTGGCGCTGATGAAACCGGTAACATCTGTGAGAAAACTGTTTAAAAGCGCTCCTCGTACTGGATATTATGTTACAAAATGTTTACTTGTTGAAGTTTTAAACCAAAGTGAAGTTACTAAATGTATTGTGCACTGTGAAAGAAACCAGAAGCCTCATGTCACCACCAGATAAGGTAATGAATGTTGTTGGCGCAAGGTACGGACAGGAACGAACACAGGCTTCGAGCAGGGGGACAAGCTGCTGCAAAGAAGTGTCTGACCAAGAGACCAACAGGTCACAGAACAGGGAGAGAAGTCTGACGGTTTCAGCCAATCCCTGAGCTGAGCGCTGTGGTGACGAATGTGAAATATGAGACTTTTCAGAGATTATTCTGAGACAAAGGACGAAGATTGTCCGGAGAAGACCAGATCTGATCTGAACCGCATGATGGCTAGACTGGGGTACGCCAGACTATTGTGTGGAACATATCAGAGCTCTATTCCATGGGATATATTTTTGTAATTCATAGTGTGATTCAATTTGTAACTGCATTTGCTTTTGTTAGATATTAAATACCTTTTGATTTTAACTTGAACCAGCTGATTCGGCCTTATTTTGCTGACGGACCAAGGAGCAGGGAGGGGGGCTTTTTCTTTGATGAGAAATTCTGAACACGACACATCCACCCCCTAACCGATACCTAGCCGGCCCTACTGCCGTACCCCCATTTCTGTCAATTATCATGAAAAGGTAATGCAGCAGACGCTAATATGTTAGCTTGTTGCCAGCTAACCAATGCCTGTATTATAGGCTAGTGTTATAGCGGCCCTTTTCAGGACCTTGTTGAGTTCATTTTAGGCTCTGTGGGCTGGAAAAAACATAGGATGAATAATGGTATAGATTGCTTTACATGAGGAATGTGAATATGACTAGTACAGTGTATTTATATTTTGTATGTCCATGTTAAAAATACAGTTTTTATTTGAAAAGTAAAGTATATCATTTATAATGTGAGGTACAGTGGATTATAATAATACAGGGTTATTGCACAGGGATTGTTTCTGACACTATGAAACTGATGTTACCTGTTAATGATGGCACTTTAGAACAGTGTATCCCTCTGATAGTGTTGAGTATCACCTGACACATTTGGGTGTTAGTGTAAGGATTAAAGTCTTTGCATGTCTGCCTCTTCCCTCTTCTATCCCTCTATCACTTGTCTTCTATCAATCCAAAATGACTTTTCCATTTCTTCTCCTCTCTATTAAATATCATACCTCCATTCTTCCTACTTTACTTTAGCAATACTCTTCCAAATTCAAGATGATTCTGTTACAAAGTAAGAGCAGTGTCTTTACCCTTGTCTCTGTTCTCTGCTCCTTGTCCCTCAATTGTCAACCCCTCTATTTGTGCTTAAGTAGCCTCTGCTATCGGTCTGTATTTTATCTCTCTTTTGCTCCCTCTTCCCGTGATTGTCTCTCTTGCTGGGCGCCAGATAAGAGCTTTTCACGGCACCAATGACAAGCACACAGGAGGAGGCTGATTCCATTCGCAAACAATGATCTGTAAAAACACACTGGATGAGATGTAAAACAAGCACTCTGCAGAGACCGCCTGGGCGGACCTGGAATAGACAATTCAACGCACCACTTACCGACATATTCAGCCAATTTGTACTTAGGGGGAATATGCACAAGGTGGAGAAACCATAAGCAAAAAGCACTATAACAAAAAATGTCTATAGCACAGGGAATTGTTGAACAGGCTTTTATCAACTTGAACCATGATGTGGCTGGCCAATAGAAGAGGTTTGTCTCTCAAGTGCAAAAGTTAGAGGCAAAAAGAGCCCAACAAGGACTCACAAACTGAGTGATGACCTGATGCCATACTTTACATAAGATACAGATGTTTCATAAATGTACAGGCACGTTTCAGCTTTGCACATGAGCAAATACGTTAGTCTAACCAGTGACACTACAACGTCGTACTTTTACCCAGGTGGAGAGACAGAACTGATTGTGGATGCTAACCCTGTTGGACTGGGTGCAATTCTCTGCCAAAAAGATGAAAAGAGGGGGAAGTAGAAAGAAAGGGAGCCGACAACCCAGCATACTACATGTCTCGTCATCTCATCTTGTCCCAAACAGGTGAAAGTACACATGCAGCAAAAGTAGTAGAGGAGTATGTGAACTTCATCGCAAGTCATGCAACACCTTAAGCCATGACCCTCACAGAGATCAAGGCAGAGACACTCGCAGACCAAATCCTTCAAGATATTAGTGCTGACATCAGACACAACACATGGCGCAAAAGTGACAAGTCACAACGTGCTGACATATTAAAGCAGTTCAGACAAGTTAACAGTGAATTACCAACATCACATGCATCAGACATTGTACTGCGGGACACTAGAATAGTCATTCCCACGGCCCTACAAGATGGAGTGTTACAGCTAGCCCATGAAGAAAACCAGGACATTGTCAAAACCAAATCCCTACTCAGAACCAAGGTTGGGTTTCCAGACATTGATCGCTAAGCAGAAGCAGCAGTTCGCAGTTGTCTTGCATGTCAGGTGGGTCAGACTCTCAGCCACCCCATCCGTGAGCAGCTTCTGGCGATTACATCTACTCAAAGCTACTGGGTGAAAGCGTGTCGTATTACCAGGGTCAGAGATAACTGTTTTCTCAGGGTCAGCAGGGTCGGGGCCCATTCTCCAGTCTCCTGACCACAGTAGATTAAGTTGAAGCCTTTAAGAATAAGTTGCGCAACACTCCAGTTCCATGTTCCACCTGACAAAAGTGCCTGATTCTGCCTCACAGCCTGTACCTGTTCCTATCTCACTTCCTAATCCTCAGTCTCTATCTGTCCCTATTTCTGAGCTTGTCCTTTCCTGAGCGATTGATTTTTCATCTTTTGTCCAACTGGATCTCCCCTAGCTTCTTTCTCAAGGTCTCCCACCCAAGCATAGTTGTCCTTCATAGCCCAGTCTCCCAGGGACCCGCCTCCTGTGAGCCAAGTCTTCTAGCTTGTACCACTCTGATTCTGGCCCTCCAACGCCCAGTTTCTTCAACGACAGAGTGCTCATTTCTACAGCTCCTGGATGAAATTGTTGCATCTACATGGCTGATTTCAGCAGCTTTTCAGAAGGCTTGTCTGGCCAACTCCTTTCCCAATGCCAGTAGACGAGTAGCCTTTCTGTTTTTTCTGGTGTGTCACATTCAATATCACAAATGTGCCAGAGAACAGGGAAAGTAAACAGTAGAAAGCAGCATGAAGGCCAGTGAAAATGTTGATTTCTATTATTTTTTTTGTATCTATTACTTTTGTTACGGACGGAATTTGTTGCTGAGACAAAGAAAGCACCGGAAAAGGAGCAGAAATTAGAGTATCCACCCAGGGATCAAGTATTTATCACTGCCAATCGGAGATGTAGTCGATAAATACCCATGAATACTGCAGAGTAATTTGTCCTGGGAATGGATGGCAATTGTAACCATTCCCACTAAAGGCAAAAAACTGATTTTAGTGTTATGGGTTTTTTGTCAAGTGGGAAAGGGGCTTTTCTGAACAAATTCACATTGACATCCACATAGCTTACTTAGCTCTTTGTGGATGTACGAAAGTAAAATGAGAGGCCCGAGGCCTCTGGTATAGGGAACAGTATTGCAGTATTTCTTATAGAGTACTGTGACATCTGGATGTATCATCCTAGGTGCTGTTTTTGTGGCCATGGAACCTTTTCCCACATACACGCTGGTATACCAACTATGTAAATAGCTTGAATTGGTATGCATTGGAGGGTGAAAAGAAAATAGAGATTTCCTTGCAAGATTGTGAGTGCAGAAAAGAAATACACGTCACCTCCAAATGAGACCTGTTTGTGTGTGTGTGTGTGTGTGTGTGTTTGGTCCTCAGTGGCTGTTTGCCTCCTTGGAAATGAGCTCTTTTCAATAGTGAGATAGCACTATGGAGGTGTGAAGTGCCGCCGCCTCTTTCCATTCAGAAGAACTTTCCACTTGTCTGCCTCCTCGGTATTGTTCCACTTTCTCTTTCTCTCAAGCTCCCTCCATCCCTCTTTTACCCGTTTGTCTCTCACTTCCTCCCTCCTCTCTACTTCGTTTAACTGGCTCTACTCTTTTTTCTCTCTCCCTCATTTCTGTCCCTTTATTTCCCCTCTGCATCACATCTGTCTTTGCATCACCCTTACCAAACTCTTGTCTCTTTTCCCTACCCTATATCTGTCTTTTACTGCATCCCTCTGTCCTTCACTTTCTTTCCTCCACACAACAACACACAGGTTGGATGAGTTAATGATGTGCTTCTGCCTGGATCTGCCTCGACTGCATATTCACCACAATATTTACCATATTATTATTTATTTACTGGGATGTTTTACATATCGCAGAATCTCCAAATCATCCCCTGCATTTGCATTCTCAGTTTTTTCTCTTGTCTTTGGCAGCTTTGCTCCCCTCATAGAAAAGAAATGTGCTAACTTGTTCCACTGTTAAACTCACAGCCAGTAACCAGGGTGACAGTGTCAGCTAAATACCTACCATTTAGCTGACAGAGGGTTTTTTAAAATAATGTTTTGAAGACAAGTTATACAGTTTGTACCCATGAGTATCCATGTCTTGTTTTAGACATGCATGTATTTGTGTTTACAAACTGTTCACTTACACTCTAATACGTGTGTATGACCGGACTCTGGCAACTGGTGATCAGCCAGGGCATCAATGCGGGTGGTTGACTGGCACAGTGTAGTTCGAAACCCGGCTCTGTTATCAAGGGCAACTTCAGAACCCTGTGTTATAAGTTATTTACTACTGTCAGCCTATCCCAGGGGAAGAGCTCTCTTACCTTTAGGAGACTACGATGTCCCCCTCAGAGATGAGCGACACTGGACTTTGGTTGCAATGCACAAAGTACAAACCAGTTTTTTTCGGTTTTTACAATAAAAGATAAACGCTTTCAAAAATGAATAATGAAAAATAAGCAAAAGAAAGGACAAAATGTCCAAAAATACCAAGCTAAAAAAGAACCAGGTTCCCCAAAGAGAGAGAACCCTCCAAAGAGACCCCGATCCTTTGTTGTCTCCTCCTATACATCTGTCATTGGCGCTTCTTCGACCTCCGGGTCCATATAAGGTAGACAACAGATCATTCTTAAATCATTGGACAAAACAGTTTTCGTAATCTTATCTTTTCTGACAGACTTATTTTTTAGGTTAACACTTTCCTGTCTAGCTCTCATTGAACCGGATGTCTCTGGTACTATAGTTAGAGTTTCCTCTAATGACTGTCAATCATCAGGTCTGGGTGAGTTTAACCCAAAGTTCACTGATTTCATTAGTTTTAATATTCAGTCAACAATAGAAGCACATATGATTTAATCTTGATAAATGATAGAAAAACACACATTAAAACCAATCATTGAATTGTCTCTATACAATATAAGATTACATGTAACGAGTATATTGATATCTGGAAATAAAGCACTCTTTTAGCTCGATAATAGAAAATAAATTGTAACTCATAACAGAATGGAAAGTTAAATGAGGATAAACCATGTGCCCGACACAACAACTGGCAGGACGTCAGCTCAGACTTGCGAGACATTGACTCGGACCCCTGACACAGGAACAGGCTTCCCGTTGACTGGGAACCCCGGACACAGGAACAGGCTTGGCACCTGCTGTAGAGCTGCACTGCAGAGTCTGTGGGTAACTTGGCAGCAGACACCTTTACTCTCTGGCAGTGCAGACTCTGGGTTGCTGGGCTTAGGCTGGCAGGTTGAAGAGTAGACTGAAATGTAGGCAGGAGTCTAGCTGGTTGGAATGTAACTGACTGGGCTATTGATTGGAGGGAAGCCAACTGGGAGACATGTTGGGATTCAGGGGTGTTAAGGAAGTCCTTATCCCGGCCAGGTAGAGAGCTTCTAAGGCTACATCCACACTACTATCCACACTTAAAACAGAGTTTCAAAACAAAAACATTCACATGGCATTTCAGCATTGTTTGAGATGATCTCCGTCCAGACTAAAACGCCTGAAAAAGAATATCACGTGACTATTCACATACACTGGGCATGCGGGTGGGTGCCGGTGTAAACAGGAAGTAGATTGGTTGCTTAGTTAAAAAAATACGACAGAGTAATAAAGTAGTCTTTAATAATGAAAGGTCGTGTTTGATACTTAAGATTTTCTCTAAAATCTTCCTCTATGAACTCAAATAGACACATTTCATGGAAAGTTTTAGATGTTTTATTTTTTAGACTTAGTTACAGCGCTGCGGGTCTTGCTCTATATCTCTCACATCACATTTACTTTAAAATCAATACTTACACATAAAAGTTTACTAGATTATGGGTCCATAAATGTGGTCAACACACGTCTCTCACTCGTTCCCTCGGTTTCGTTGTTGTTTGTTCTCACTCGTAGCTCTGCTGGCGGCTGAAGTCTCTGTCGTACTGGAGAGCAATTACTGCTTTTGTTCCTTCACATTTTATCTGCGGACTTCACAATAGATGTGCAGAACAAAATAAGCATTATTGGGGACAGGAAAGTCCTCCGTTTTGTGTCCATCGTCCTCAAAGCCGCTAACCGTGACTTCAGACATCCGCTCCGTAGGTCTGATAACGCCGCTGGACACGCCGCTCGCTAATTGCTCCAATAACAGCTGCTTCCTCCGCAGAAATGCAGACTTTAACTGAACAACAGCTGCTAGAAAAGACAACAAGGTCAGCAACACCTGTAATCAGTTGTCCATGTTGAATTAACCTGGTAGTCGATCGGTAATCAAGGCTGCTGTTGTTTGTGAATTTCCAGGTAAGGGTCACGTGATAGGGGTGTGAAAAATCACTGCTAAGAACCAATCAAGTAGCGAACACATGATCGTTTCCAAACTTATCCGTTTTCGACTGTCCACACGGAGAGGCAACCCCGGAGTTTTCAAACTTATCCATCCTCGGGAGCGTTTTCAAACTCCTCCGTTTTCGGCGCTCGAAAACTCCGGTGTAGTGTGGACGCTCAGTGTAAACGTTGCAAAACATATTATGCGTTATCAAATGGAACCGGAGTAGTGTGGACGTGGCCTAAGCCATGGCATTGACAAAGTGCGAGGAGGTAAAACCAGAGTGAACTTACAACATAAAAGCAAGAAACACAAAACCTGAATTAATAACATGAAACAAGAAAAAAATAAAGAGAAAACCCAAAAACCCAAATCCACGAAACAGACCAAAGATGCAACAGAGTCCCATCTTCCCAGAACAAGTCCCAGCTTAAAAGTTAGGGGCTTAGAGCCTTTGCAAACACACTGCCCAATAAATTAAGGATGACTGAGTCAGAGTTATCTCTTGAATCTCTACTTGATTATAATTGTTTTTTATTTGTTGCCTAAAACCACTTTCAGGGTAAAAATGTAATCTACAACAAATGTTTTTTTTCCTAAAATGCATGATATAACAAAGTATTGTATCTAGAAAATACAGATACATTGCAAATGTATCAACTAACAAGGACAAGCAGATGACTGCAGCCTGACTGTGGTGTGGTGTTATGGCAGTGGTGTCAGGAAACACCAAACTCTGCAGCCACACCAAGTAAACAGCACTAACATTGCAGCAGGAATGTCCCGAAACCTGAGGATCACCCTGGAGCAGTCTACACCGCTGTGTCACAAACATCAATTACAATATGCACTACACAAATGACTTACACGTTAGCCCCTTAGCAAGAGTACACATGCCTGATAATAGAATAATACATGCAATAACCACAAGGAGAATAACAGTTCAGGAGACGCAGCATTGGCAGACTTCCTCAAGAAGGGAAATAAACAATTCTTTAATTGCTTCAGGCCAAATACATTTACATAAAATACACTAGGGTGGAGGTAGAGGCAAGACCAGCTGTAAAGAAACCCTCACAAAAGGATTGCACGGCTTTTGTGTCCACTAAACCTGCACAAATATGACAAAAATTATTGTCATATCTGTTCTCAAATAATTCTCAAAGCACCTGCAAAAGTTTAACACACCCTAACTGTGCTGCCAAGCAAATAATGCAGATATTTAGATTAGGTAATATGCAGAATTCTGGCCCAAAATTGGCCTCTTTCTATGCAAATGAGCCCCATTGCAAAACAGTCCTATTCACAAAAATCAGCCCAAATAACCACTCGGGCATTCACTTGTCTAAACTGGAGCTACTGTTTGACTGCTGTCACCAGTGTCGGCGCGTCAACAAATATCCAATTTTCAACGTTAAACACTTCATTTCCTGCACTCTGGTGAATTTTCATGCATCAATTAATGGTGGAAATGACTTTATTTATGTAAAGGAAAACACAAAATTCAGATAGCAGGTGATAATTCAAAATATCATGTGATATAATGAATTAAGGGTCTCCGACATTTTGTATTGCTCAACCTGCAGCATGCTCTCAGCGCTCCTCCAGTCACAGAGACGCCACGCGGCGGCTGCATGCGGACTCGTGTCATAAGCAGCACATTTCCTCTGTCACACACTCAGAGGCTTCCCACACACAAAATGTGTCATGGTGAGTCCATGAGAGCTGTTTTTATGCCTGGCGTGGACGGTGCACACACGCCTCTATCTGTGCTCAACGTCTCCTGTGCTCATCCCTGTGTGTGTCAGTGAAGACGCAGGCTACTTCAAAGTTTGTGGGCCCTTTCCCCCTAAACACTGGCACTCTCTATCTCCGCACATTCTATCCCTCTCTGGCTGTAATCCAATGCGCATTTCAGCCTCGAGAGGGTTCCGCTCAGCTCTTCTGGTCTGAGCCTGGGTTGCATCGAGAGCAATACGGTTTTCCTTATTTAACAATGTATTTTTTACATCATATTTAATGGTTATTATAATATAATGACTTTGAGGAATTTTTTTGGGTGGTGGGGGACAAAAGCACCCTTAGGCTTGGACAGTCATTGCATGCCAAGCCCCTCCTGACAAGACCTCTGGCGCAGACTGACTCTCACCCCTTAGAACCAGCGCATTGGCCTCAAGCTCATTTATACTTTGCCACATGGATAATCGCAATTAGATGCAAAAAAGGGCACATTGAACTCGTGTTTGCGCTGTAATATCATTAGTACCACATCTTTTGTGAATCAGACCTTCAGACTAGGCAGATAGCGATTGTAAGTTAGCTATCAGCGGCTGCAATCCCCTCGGCACAGCTTTCACTGATGACAGAAAGAAATGATTTTAACAGCTCATTTGATTGGTCAGAAAATGAGGAACATATCCTCCTATTTCTTATTTAGATGCCTATTTTCATTCCTTTTGTTAAGCAGAGTGGAAAATAGAGCGCCTGCGTGCATGTCATTTGAGGCCTAACATTTGTAGGAATAGTGAAATGTTGTCGTTATGTAGTGTTATGGCCATGGGTAATGATGCACAGTAACTGCTCCCGCACTGTTGGAGAATAATGGCTGACTTCACAAAGAATCCATTTCTCCACATGGAGGAATAGTGTTTAGAGAGCCTAATAGTTATGATCATCTGTTCTTTGATGGCATGTGCACTTTAGAAGTTTCCTCTGTTATCAGACATCTTTTCTTTGTCTGCATGAACCCAAATGTATAAAAACAAATAATTATATGATGTTGATTTATACAGCACTCTCAAATTGTTCAAAAGCAAGACTAAAATATAAAATTGTCAGCAAAAGGAATAAAATTACATACATCCACACTGTCACATTTTCATGATTGAGGCATTATCTATAGAGTTTTCCAGAAAAGGAGAGTCTATCTGAGCTAGTTTATTGCTTTTAACAAAAACATGGTAAAAACAAATTGTCATATCAAAAATGTACAAAGTCCTACTGGAAAACATACAAAACGGTAATAAAATGTTTCATTGAAGTTTTGTTTGCGATATTTTATTCAATTTCAATTGTACAGGCTTTGCCTTAATTATGCTTTAAAGATTAGCAATGGGCCAGATTACATTCAATGCTTAAGTTTTCACTTTTTTTGTCTGATGTCAACATTTCTTTAAATTTTCACTTACTTCAATATCTGTACATAGCAACAAAGTGATGTTATGGTCAGAGAAATATTTGGTTTTGGTTAATGAACTATGATGTTCGTGTGGTCAAAGTCAGCTAACTGAAACACTTGGGTACCATTAGAGAAGGATTCAAAGGAAATAATTGCAGATCTGTTACAGAATCATAACTGAGCAGCTTCACGCCCATTCACCATCCAAACCTCGACACACTTACTTTCCACCTGGTTGCAAACAGTAAAGGAAACGCTACAGCCTGCATTTGCTGCAATGCTGGAATCATGTGCAGAATTATCCAATATGGGTGAGATAAAAAACACTTTTTTTTTAAAATAATCATCTTTTTCATTGTAAGACTATTTACACTGTTTGTGAGTTGTTCTGTTCCGTATTTTTTTTTTCTTGCAATAAAAAATTGTTAACAAAAGCAGCCACATTGTATAGAGCAGTCAATAGAACATCGTCACAATAAGATTTTTTTTTTTTATATTCAAAAAAGTACCTTATTGTGTGACAAAATAATCTCAATTTGAGGCACACCTACTTTATCTACCAAATCAGTTGCGTGCAGATCTTCACCAGGTTTGTCTGCAGTAACCACTGCTGTAACGTTTGATACAGGCAGTGTCTCAATTACATCTCACAGGCGTAAACGAGACTTGAAGCATTTATTTTGGGTGTTCTGCAACCGAGAGAGGTCCTTGAGCAATTAGCCATAAATGAGCACCCAAAACAGTATGCTGTTCTGTGCAACTACAACAGAGATACATTTTTCATTCACAAACATCTTTTTTTTGGGATGCAATTTTTATTGGAATCTCTGCGGATGTATTCTTTTTTTACCATTCGTCTACATAAAAGTGTTATCAACTAGACCTTTAAATTTAAGACTTATAATCTCTATTCTACCTCTATTTGGTCAGGTATAGAACATCTTAAAGTAACATGCCAGAAAAAATGTAAGGAAATCTACACACCCAAAGCCACAATGCAATTGCAGAAAAAAATAAAAAGATTAACTGAAACTAAAACTGAAGCAAAATCTGATTAAAGCCAATAAACTGCAATAACCCTGCTCTAAAGCATTGACATAGACCTTCATGCACCTTGTTCCTAGTAAAGATTTGTTTATTTACACATGGCCTGAAACCCCTCATAAAGTGCTGAGAAATGCTTTGTAGATTTAATACCATTAAACATTCAGAAGGCTCATATCTGCTTCCATGTAGCTAGTAATTTCATATTTTTATTTTAGCTTTTCTGCTCACATTAGTGAGTGTCTAGGAGCGTTTTTCTCTTTGTGGCACAAGTCTGTTTTTACAGCTGGGATTCATGTTCACTGTCAGACATATGAGTGTGTTTGTGTGTGTTATTTCCCGAGCACAGGGAATATCAATAAAATAACATTTAACAAGGTTCTAGATTTATCCTTCACCTTACTCCGACCTGTCACTCAACTGTCTGTTTGTGTGCGTGTGTTTGTAGTTTATGTAATTTATCTAAGTGTGCATATTTACTGCAGGCAAAACACATCAAATATGATTAAAGTAATCTAATTACAAAATACTGCCTACTAAGGGATCAGATGAACTGGATCAGACCACTTTATGCATCTTTCATATTTTCCCATATTGAAAAAATGCTGATTACCTGTTGGATTACTCATGAACACCTGAAGTGGAAGATATCTATATTTTGTTAACTCTTTCTGGTGTTCAGTAAATTATATTATATTCAGCCAATTTCAACATTAAGTATTTCAGAGGCTAAAAAGTGCAAATTTAGCCAAAGTAGCATTCAAATTGTTAAATAAAAATATATTACATAAATGCAAAGACAGTATAGCAATAGAACAAAAGTAGAAAATCAATGATCCCCTCAATAAAGTCACACAGTGTCATAAGAAAATGATCAGGCTATAGGCAGACTTTTTAATTCATCAAAAAAACATTTTAGCATAAGAAAACAAAATGTGAAAGTGAATATGTAGATGTAAATAATTCTGAGTTGAGACTGTTGGGACTATGAAAAAGAGCTCATCGGAGAGGAGTATATTTTACAATATGAATATGAACAATATTTCATATTCATGTATTTATTTGACCTTTATTTATTCTTTACATAAAATATGTTAATTGGTCACTGTTCACCATCATATTTTCCAAAATAATTCAAAGAATTTTAAAATGTGTATTATTTTTCTTTTTGGATTATACTTACACACAAAAAAAGAAATTGCAAACACAGTGAACACTTATTCTAATTCAGATAAGAAATCAAACTATACAAAGCACAATAAATACATACAGTATATAAAAAACCCTAAGTGAAGAAATAGATCATACAAATTAATAAAAAGAGGGTTGGTGTAAGTGATTCAGAAAACATTAGGACAAATGGATTCATATAACGTGAAGTAGACTAATTGATTCATTTTCAGGATAACGGTGCAAAGATGTGTGACTATAGGATTAAAGTTATGCAGCAAGATACTGATCTACTTTTCCAACAGTGCAGTTGACTTGTCGTGATGGAGCAACATTATCTCTCCATTTACAGCACATCAACTTTTTTGGCAACAAAAGCTACAGCCTGCCATTTATTGCGTTATTGATTGGACAGTCTAGACAGAACCCCTACTCTGTCTGGCACTGCAGCACTGGAGCTGACTCAATACACAACACTAATCCCTAGAACACTTCAGCCCCAAACCTGTAAACAGCAACACATTCCATTGACATGTTGTGAGGCAAACATTTATTAGAACATCAATCCTTCATAATTTGCTGGGAGCCCAGAGTAAGTTGCAATGAAACACTCTCAGAGACAGAATGAGCTCTCTCATTGCAGTTATCATCAGTTATCATCAGTTATCCTACGTTCAAAATCCAGTCTTTAATCATTTCACTTCAAATGAGAAACATTGACATATTTCTCTTTGAAGAAAACACTTATTCCAATAAGAGATATTGGCTGTTTCTTTACCCTTATTCCTGATGACAGCCACTAAACCAGGGGTCAGCAACCTTTTTTGATATGAATTGCCAATTGTTTTTTTAAGGCTCAAACATACCCTGTCTAGTCAAGAAAACGGTTGATATACATTTAAGTGTTAAGTGATGTATATTAATATATATGTATTTAATTAATTACCACCTTACATGCTTAATCATAGATCCTATTTTTTGCATTATTATTCACACTTATGTATATTAGTATACATATTTTACATATCTTTCTTTTATATTTTTCATTATGTATTGTTGATTCATTATAAAGCACATATTTTCACATACTTATTTCTTATTGACATGTTCTTATAATTTCTTTATGTTATATATTTCTATTGTAGAATGGGAGCAAATGTAACATGTTAACAGATCAATGAAGTATTTCTGATTCTGACATTTATTTTATACTTTCCTTGCCAGAAAGAGGGAAGTTCGTCCCGAAGCTTGCAGCTGTATTTTTACCGTTCACCTTAAAGAAGGGTGCTTCCTTCAGCTGGGAGTGTGTTTACAGACGGAGTTCAGTTCGTCAAGGAGTGGGAGGGTGTAGGGCCCGGATTGCAAATGGGCTGTAATTTGGAATGCAAATGAGAGGGCCCTTCAACATTTCAAAAGTTACTGTACCAACGGTTAAGCTGCCTTAGGTTGGTCAGTCCGTTTACAGCGTTGTTAAGCACTGTTGTGTATGTGAAAAAAGTTTAACCTTCAGTGTCTCCACAGGGAGCTGTGTGAAGTCTGATAAATGTCCTCAAGTGATGTCACTTGAGTCAGAGTGAGTAGGCTTTCAAGACTACAAGTTAAAAAAATAGTAAAAAAAACATGGAGGTGTGCAGTTAAAAAGTAGTGAGCTACCAGACCTGCGTAGCTCCAGGCTACATTAGCTGCTGCTAGCACATAACACACCTGCATCTACAACCAAACTGTCTGCCGTTAAGTTGCATTGTTGGTAATATAGGTGCAGGTGGGGGGGGGGTTCTGATCATCTGATCTGTCAACCAAACATTACATTTTTCAAAGGCAAGATAAAATTCACCCAGTGGGATAAGAAGCTTCCATCTGTTTCTCCTGCAGCTTCTCGTGTTTAGGCACTCCTCTGGGGAAAAAAGGTCTTCAGGATTCCAATTTGACAAAATTTCTGGTTCACTTTCTGGTTCCAGCAGTTCATTGCCTGCTTTATGACAGTGCTGACAACGTGCACCGTGCCCCGTACACACCCTTCCTTGCATTAGCTATGACAGCTGTGTCTGAGTAAGTGTGTGTGTGTGTGTGTGTGACTGAGGTAAAGCAGGACATATAAAAGGCCAGACACTCTCCCACCCTTGCTAATATGTCTTCAGGGGTCTCTCTCTCTCTCTCTCTCTCTCTCTCTCTCTCTCTCTCTCTCTCTCACACACACACACACACTTGCATATACTCCATAATTGTGGATATATATATATATATGCCATGTATGTTCTAATTGTGTGTCAAGTTCAGTACAGGCCAACCCTCCTGCCACACTGTCCCTCCCTGCTGTTCCATTAGCCCTCTCTCCCATCCCATCCAGTCACATTGTCACCCCCAACCCTACACACCCCCACCTCTCACTCCGTGTCACTCTATGCTAAATAGTCCTCCCTTAGTGGTATGGAGGCGTCTCCTCTGAGTGGAAGTTGATACTGCGGCTTACTTTGTCTTAAGGCGAGTTCAGTTGGAAGTTGGAAATGTCATCTGTGGAGTAAGTAGTTGTGAGCTGCACTGCTGGAGTTCGGTTGGGACAACAGTGGCCATATTGGGTCTTTCTTTCTCTCCAGGGACCCCATCTACACTACAGTGTGAAAATTGGGGAACAGTTGCCAGTACATCAGCTTCCAGTGTTGCAAATATGAGACACAGCTCTTAGTGATGTGCAGACCAACTCTTTTCACAGAATCGGATCCTTCGAGTTCATACATGCGAAACCTTTTGATACTTTTTGGAAAATATGGCGTCAGTTTTTCTTTAACTCTCTATTATAGTTTCATGCATGATTGACAATAGTACTGCCCGCCCCACAAAACGCCTCTTTAATGCATTAACAGTCATCATGTATACGTTTTTATTAATAAAGAAGGAAGCATTGATTCAACATCCCATGACATTTGTTTTGCAGTCATTTGGTGTCGGACTAACCAGGAAAATTAGTTCCTTATCATCTTTCATGGCTTATCTGATCCATTTCCTTTGCTTTTCGTTGCCACACAAAACTGGAAACAGCCATCAATGTGTTGTTTTAATGCTCTGAGCACATATTTTTTGTAAATTCGAGGATTCATGAGCCCTTGGGTTCCAGACACTAAACATTCACTAACAACTCCACCACTTCAAAAGGATTCTGGCCATCAATATATGGGCACAGATGTTCTCATTGGTTTACCTTACTTTTTACTTACTAATCTCTCCGTATGCTACTGTAAAAACATAAAAACTGAAGCTAATATGCCCAGTTAGGGCGAGGACTATTAAACAGCTGATAAATAGGCTGCCCCTCCTCTTGGAACTATATACGGAGGGACCAGGCAGCAACATCTGGATCTAAAAAGTGAGGCCAACATTAATGTGCAGTACAACTTGATTTATTTCTAATGGCTATCAGGGGGCGACTACTTTGGTTGCAAAAATAATTATATAGAAGTCTATGAGAAAATGACCATACCTCTCACTTAATTTATTACCACAGTAAACATAGTAAACATGGTCTCAATTGCTAGTTTTAAGTCTTCTTGTTGCAAAAAGTCAAGATGCTGACAGCCAAAATGCCAAACTCAAGTCTTCAAAATGGCTGTCCACAAACCAATGGGTAACATCACAGTGACTAGATACACCTTTTATACACAGCCTTTGAGAGGGACATGAAGGTGTCAGAGCTGATATCTGTTGAGGTGATTTCAAGTACATTTAAAAGGACCTGAAACTGCGTCTTACTTTATCTGAGATAGTTTTGTATCATACCCGATTTTCCTTCAAAACTGGATTTTGCAGTTAAGTGAAATTTTTTCTGTCCTGGCCCCAAAGTGGTGGAATGAACACACCACTGACGTGAGGACAGCAGAGTCGCTGCCCATCTTTCGCTGCAGGCTGAAAACTCACCCCTTCAAGAAGTACTACCCTGAGCATTCCACTCAGCACTTATTGTATTCGTATTAGTTTTTTTCTTTACTGTACTTTTGCTCTGGCTTATGCTCTTAGATGCTTGTTAAAAAAGGAGATGCACTTCTGGTGACTAGTAGTTCTCTTGAATACCTATGTTGAATACGCTTATTGTAAGTCGCTTTGGATAAAAGCGTCTGCTAAATGACTAATGTAATGTAATGTAATGGGACGGTGTTGACCCAGTCCCCCATGGCTCCATCAACCAGCCCCAGACCACCAGGTGCCCCTCCCCCAGCTCAGCAGGGACCCATGCCTCTGTACCACCCATCCCAGTGTCCCCCCCAACCCCCTCCCCCCTGACGACTCTCTCTATTCTAGAGAGAGATGTCAACAGGCTTTTTAAAAAACAGAACCCCCTGAAAGCAGCCGGCCCGGACTCTGTCTCCCCCTCCACCCTGAAGCATTGTGCTGATCTGCTATCTCTGGTGATCACAGACATTTTCAGCACCTCCCTGGAGACATGTCACGTACCAGCCTGCTTGAAGGCCTCCAACATCATCCCCGTCCCCCAAAAACCAAGGAACACAGGACTTAATGACTATGGCCCTGTCGCCCTGACCTCTGTGGTCATGAAGTCTTTTGAGCACCTTGTCCTGTTCCACCTCAAAATCCTCACTGACCCACTCTTGGACCCCCTGCAGTTCGCTTAGAGAGTCAACATGGCCCTTCACTTCATCGTCGAGCATCTGGACTCCTCAGGAACCTACGCCAGGATCCTGTTTGTGGACTTCAGCTCTGCTTTCAACACCATCATCCCATGTCTTCTGCATGACAAGCTCTCTCAGCTGCACGTGCCCGACTTCACCTGCACGTGAAGCTGGGAAAACATGTCTCAGGCTCCCGGACCATCAGCACCGGTTCCCCCTAAAGCTGCGTTCTCTCCCCTCTGCTCTTCTCCCTGTACAAGAACGGCTGCACCTCCAGTCACCAGTCTGCCAAGCTCCTGAAGTTTGCGGATAACACCACCCTCATTGGACTCATCTTTGGTGGGAAGATTCACCATCTGGTGACCTGGTGCGGTCTGAACAACCTAGAACTCAATGCTCTAAAGACAGTGGAGATGGTTGTGGATTTCGGGAAGAATGTGGGAGTTTAACATCAGCTCCATCACCAGGAAGGCTAAGCAAAGTATGTACTTTCTGAGGCAGCTGAAGAAATTCAACCTGCCAAAGACCCTGATGGTGCACTTCTACACAGCCATCATTGAGTCCATCCTCTGCTCCTCCATCACAGTCTGGTACGCTGCGTTCACTGCCAAGGACAAGGGCAGGCTGCAGCGCATCATTTGCTCTGCAGAGAGGGTGATTGGCTGCAATCTGCCGTCCCTCCAAGACTCGTTCGCTTCAAGGACCCTGAAGCGAGCAAGAAAGATTGTAGCCTACCCCTCTCACCCTAGACACAAACTGTTTATGCCCCTTCCATCTGGCAGGAGGCTGCGGTCCATCAGAACCAAGACCTCCCACCACAAGAACAGTTTTTTCCCATCTGCAGTTGGGTTCATCAATAAAGCCCGGGACCCCCACTAACTGTGTCATCCCCAGGACAATTTCCCACTAATACACTTCTCTGCACATCCCTTCATATGTAAATACACTTGACACTTTAACATTACACTACATTACACACAAGTACTGTTATCTGTTTTTTTGTGCACTTTATTTTATATTTTCTACTTTTTGCACTGTGTTGAATGTTTAATGTTATGCACCATCCACCAAGTAATATTCCTTATATTTGCAAAATACTCTGGCAAAATAAACAGTTCTGATTCTGATTCTGAGCTCGTTGCAGCAGGTAAATGATGGCGTTGTCCACTCCCACATGAGGCTGGTATGCAAATTGCAGAGGGTCCAGTGAGGATTTCACCTTCAGGCAGAGGTGGGCCAAGACCAGCCTCTTCAGCACCTTCATTACATGAGATGTGAGGGCAACTGGTCGGTAGTCGTTGAGGCCAGATGGAGTCGTCTTCTTAGGAACAGGAACCAGGCACGACGTCTTCCACAGCACCGGGACTTCCTCCTGCTTCAGGCTCAGGTTGAAGAGGTGTTGCAGGACATCAGACAGCTGGATGGCGCAGGTCTTCAGGAACCTGGGGCTGATGCCGTCAGGTCCTGCAGCCTTACATTGCTGGAGTCTCTCCAGCTGTCTCCTAACCTAGACAGTCGTCACAGAGAGTGGGGGAGGGTGGTAATGGCGTCAGTGGTGGAAGAGCCCTTTGATGTTGAGGGCTCTGTGTCCATACAGTTCACTGGGGGGGGGGGGAGGCAGCAGAGGTGTTCATCCATCTTATTCCCATTATAATTGCCGGTACCGAAGGTTTATACTTCCTCCTCTTCACCTTCAACTTAGCGCCAGCTCTTCAACCCCAACGTCTTCTCTGCAGTTCCTCCGGGATTTCAGGCCTCGCGCTGGGCGGCAGCAGCGGTCTACTCAGCGCAATCAGCTGGTTGAGAGAGTAAACAATGCCCCCAATCCATTCAATCAGAGGATCGGCGGTTCGATCCCTGGCTCTGCTAGTCGCATGTCGATGTGCCCTTGAGTAAGACACTTAACCCCAAAATTGCTCCCGTAGCTGTGCCTATGGTGTGATAGAATCTGAATTGTAAGTCGCTTTGGATAAAAGTGTCTGCTAAATAACTGTAATGTATTGCTGTATGTATTCCTTGTAAGCCAGGGTGTGTACTGTGAGGCTAGTTTTTTTGGAGAGTCGCTCTAGTCTGCGTTTCCGGGAATTCATGAGGCGGAGTTCAGGGGGGAACCAGGGAAACTGAAAAAATATCCCACTTCAAATTAATGATCTATAAGAATGCTTTTTAACTTCCCTGAAGTTCACATATAGTGCATGCAAATAAAACATTAAATGTTCCACAATGAAAACTCTGGGATCTTTAAATCATCACAGAGAAAGAGACAGTTCTGGTTTTGAGAGGGGCAAGCTGATCAAGGCAGGAGGATAGTGTGTTATTGTAGAGGTTGACCAGGTGTGAGGGGGAGGGACTAAAGGAGGGAGTGAGTGTGGAGAATTTTTCAGTGAGACAAGCTGACAGGGATGAGGGGAAGACAGACTTGATACTACGGAGCGTGATGGTGCACGTGAGTTTGGGTTCCGGGATGGGGATGTAATCATGCACACGGTCGTTGGCTGTGTCGGATTGTGCTGGACCGAAAATGATGGTGTCCATGAGGTTCTCGGCATCCTGGATCCTGTAGAGTGTGGATATTCTTCCTTCCAGCTCTGTGATTTTATCAACCAGGCGGGCGCAGCTGACACAATCGGATGGAGAGGTGAGTGGAGCCATAGTAGATGTAGTGGACAACTGGGCTTCAACCCGCAGTTCACAGCCTTGTCCAGGTATTAACAAAGTTGAAAGCTGATTCACAGACGGTCCAGTTTTCAGTTTTCAGTTTGCCGTGTGTAGACACTCTGTATCTGTGGTCTCCGTAGCGTTAGCTAGCTTCAGAGCCCAAAGCTAAAAACAAGCCAGTGTAGCCCGGCAGGCTATCCGATCTGGGGAACACCAAACCTAAGAGGTCTAGTACGTGTTGGCTGACATCGTACTCCTACTCCAATACACACGAATCAAAACAGCTAGGATCTCCAAAGTACAAGGCAAAAAAATGCCAATTTTTGAAAAAGGGGAGCGGAGAAACAGACACGACGCCACAGAACACATGCACAAATAACAGAAGCATAGCCATTCATCAGTAGTGGCAGATTATTTGCTTTAGACCAATGCAGTCTATGTATAACCTTACAATGTAGTACTTCATGTTTAAAACAAATTGATGAGTGTATCTTTTCTAAAGTAGATTGCCATTTGTCCCCAGAAAGCTCTGTGTCCAATTAATCTTCCCATTTAAAAGTGCTAGGGGTTGTAGAGTGTAAATTTTGCCAACAATCTTTTCAGCAAATGAGCTCCAAAAAATGATACAATTATGAATTAATCATGCAATTGGTTACCTGCTCCAATTTATTTTTAGATGGTTATTTAATGATTCATTGTTTAATCAAGACTCTCATATGGCTGAAATTGTGCACTTGCTGGGATCAATTTAACTCTAACCTTTGATAGATTTAGCTAAAGGAGAACAAACTGGTATTTCTTTTTAATTTTTGAAGCGAGTTTTATAATTTTTTTTCTGAAAAAATAGATTTCCCCTCTGCGACTGGATGGTTGTAGCCTGGTGTTTGGCCCTAGCCTCCTATTCTTGTCGAAGGGAAAACCTCATCAAGAGGTTAGCCTGCTGTCAAACCTGTCAGAATAACGCAGATAGCTGCTCCAGTACGAGAGAACTTGACTGAGGCCGTCCTCAGCAGAGGCCTGCTTATGCTCTCCTGCAGACACAATAGGCAGTCAGTGAGTGGGAGGAGGAGGCCGTGACACTGACTGGAAAGAACGGATTTGAAAGCTGCAAAATAATTATAAACAAAGCAATGATACTCCTGAGGCCCTGCACAAATGCTCAAATTGCCAGTTCCATTAAACACCACTGTATGTGTGATTCAGTCATTATAAAGCCTATTTCACACTGGACCAAAAGAATTGGTGGATTTAATGTGATTGAGAAATGTATCTATATACGTATGTATCTTTTGGATAAACAGAGTTAGTATTTGACTCAGATTTATTCACTCATTTGATTTTGTTAGATGAGCCTCCTGTTGAACAACAGTCAAGTCATACAAGCAGTGGTTCCTGAACTATTTCATCTGACAAGGCCCCACAGCCATATTGGATGAGCTCAAGTAACCCTGCATCAACAGCATCCATGGAGTTCCACATTTGTACATTCAAAGGGACGATATTTTACATAGTTATATATAATTATATGAATTGGATACACAATTTGCTGTCAGCTGTCTAAAAAAACTTTAATTTCAACCCAATTCATCATACTGTGTCCTAGACATCTGTACTTATTGGACAATCCAACTCCCTATAACTGAGGTACCAGTTTTAATTTCCAATATAAAATGTAATCCTGTATTAACTTTAAAGTTACACTTGAGAATGTTTAACTTTTAAAATTGGTGCTTTTTTGAGATGGACTGAGCAAAATAATCCTGTTCCTCAAAGAAAGTTAAGGGACAGGCTCAACCCAGTTGAGTTGTATGATGCTGATGCTGAATTTCTCCCACGATATCGGTTCAGCAAGAAAACTGTTGAGGAGCTGAACAGGAGGATTGAACCAACTGGCAGTCTCTTTTTTCCCTGTTGTCCGTTGTTTTGCCTTCTATTATTTGGCCACATTGCTCGTTTAATCAAGCCAAAAAAAAAAGTTCTCAAGGGAGGAGAAATTAAAGCTTCTCTGCTGAGTCATTGTTTAGCTAGCTCATACTGCTTTTTTATTGATTTATTTTAGTTTGGGTAAGCAAGCATCATATTGATTAAGCTCTATTTCATTTTGGTCTCAACTTGGATTTACTAAATGGAGATTAGTTTTTAATTACGCATAGAGCTCTGGTTAATATTAAATCTGGATAAACTGATTAAAAATAATCTTAGATTGAATTAATCCTTAGTGGTTGTAGCAGTAGTTGCATCAACAAAACTAGAATTACCGCCTTGTGGTTGTTTGCCTCCTCCAACCAGTCAAGTTGTCGTTTACATTCACGTCTGTTCAAAATGTCATCCCGTTTGTGTGAAATTGTCATAATTAGCATATGGATTTGTGAGTGTTTTGTGAGGTCACAGTGACCTTTGACTACCAAATTCTAATGAGTTCATCATTGAGTCCTTGTCGAAGTTTGTTAAAAATGTAATAAAAATCCCTCAAGACGTTTGTGAGATATTCACAGGAATCTGAAGGATGGGTGGACAGATAGACGGACAACCAGACAACATAATGCATATGGCCCCGGCTGTCACGGAGACATAACAGGAAGGAGCAAAAGCTGTAGTAATAATTTTAATAAAGAAATGCTAATTTATAAACTATTTACTGTAGTCGTGGTACACCTGATTCAGTTAGCAGGAAAGCATGTGGGTGGCTGGGTGCAAATGCACACTCACACACACACACACACACACACACACACACACACACACACACACACTCACTAACGCTAATTATCAGTGCTCTAGCCACAGTGTGGAATATATTGCTGTGTGTGGATGCCGAGCAGAGAATAGCATTAACATACTTTACACAGCTGACATCTTTGAATTGTCAACAGCCTATCCACCACTAACTGGTCTTACCTATTCACACACACACACACACACAGTCATGCATGAATATATGAAGACAGTATGTTTGCCTACACATTTATAGTCACAGTTCATGTATATATGAACAAGGCACTGTCCCTCACACACTCACCCACCCAGCATCTGACACTTTCTTTTGATTCCTCTCTAAATAAATGGGCTTCACATATTATTATTCTCATCATTATTCTATTTTTTACTTGTTTGTCAAATAAACTATTGGATAAAGTAAGTATGCATGGGTAAGTTTAATGGAGCAACTTCCTCAATAACTGTTTAAAGTATGTTGTTTATTGTCGTTGGTCATTTGAATTAAATCAATTTCAAATGTTTGAATTTATTTAGTATAATATTGCAGGATAATGAAAAGGACTTTTCAATTTTTTAGTCTTTATATTTTAAAACATGACAAAGTGAATTCCTTTTCTGAACTAACTTTTAATAATTTTCTCATAATTTTGTCCCTTTGGTGTTGAAAAAAATCATGAGGTGTCAAATTTGTATTCTTTTTAAACCAACAGAGAAAGTACATGTGTTGTTTGGATTCATCAGAAAGACAATGTGCAGATAGCCTGCCGCCTGCTCATAATATTGTGACTACATTCCTCAGTAAGGTTGAAGACACAATAATGCACAATAATTTATCCACATGACAGCAGAAATTAACTGTCTTTCTCTCAGATGTCTTCTTTTCTTTCATCTCTAAATTTTTGAAGTGATGTTTATGTCGACATTTTTATTTCCAATCTCGATATCTCGAATTTTGTGTTACTGTGCACTTGTGTATTTGGAGAGCTGGAGTATCCAGGCAAAGCCTCTGAATCTGACTTGTGCTTTGAGTTATGTTATGTGAGTTATGAAGTGTTATGTTACCTTGGAAACCTCATTGGCTTCAGATCAAGATGACATTAAAACCAGCTACCTGTGTTCCCTCTAGCCAAGTCGGCAGGAAAAAAAATGTCATTGTACTTTTCTGCAAACCACAGATGGTTGAATGTTGATGTTTTTGCATTTGGTCAGAGCAAGTAACAGTATATGGAGCATCTGTTATTGAAAGTAACATGGTACAATAAGGAATATAACAAGCAAAAAAGTCCACTATGTGCGGATGGGAGGGGTAACAAACAGGACTGTCTTGTGTGAAACCAAAAGTATATATTGACTTTACGCTTGTTATACTTGTTATGTAAGGAAGTCCGCTAAGGCCGGTTATTATTCATTCACAGTGAATACTGCATTTTGATATAAGGCATTATATTTTTTCTAACCAAGTAGATTTCTTGCCTGACCAATCGTTTAACGTTAACCACCTAACATTGTGCATTTCTACAAGGGGGATACGAGACCGATTATTAACGTATTCCATGGATCGTATTTTTGGTTCAGAAAGGTTTTTCTGGTGACTGGGTTGGTTCCCTCCCAGCCATTATGTGGTATATCTTACCATCCTCTTACTCATTCCTGATCTACTCTCCTAGTTGAAAAGAAGATGAGTGGCTTTATTGAGAACTGGCTCCTCAGTGGTGTCAAGTGTCAGCATCAGTTTCTCAACACACCCCCTAGTCCTCATTCACTACCCATTTAGCCACGCTGGGCCAATTATAGCTGAGTGTGTTCTAGCATTAGATGGCCAAATGCCACTCAGCTGAGGACCACACATGGTGGTCAGATTTGGCTAATTTGTTGGTAAGGAAGGAAACCAGGGCCTGTTGGGAGTAGTATTTTGCTATCGGCGCTTTGAGCATGGTGTACAGCGTTCTTTGTCTTATCCTCTAACACTTGACCAACAAAGACAGTTTCCATACCTCTCTGGATGGATTAGAGGCAGACGAACAGCTTGGCAGGGACCTCTGCCTGCCCTCTTTTATCTCCTTTAAATCAGCAGCTAAAGAAAAATGCCAATCCCGATTTGTAACCTAACCTTTCAGGTATTGACCACAAACACTGTGTTATGTTCTGGGTTACAGAGGGGTTTCTACTTCTCTCAGCTTTCACTCTGTGTGGTGAACCTAGCATAACCTGTTTCCTTTTGTTTGTTTTGGTGACAATTCACATTTATAGATGGCGCCCCAGATGGCAGCCTCGGTACTGCACACACTGGAACACTGCTACACTGTAATAAAGGACGCATATCACTCAGTACCCCGTGCAGCTTTGGGACTCTCTGATCACTGTCTGGTCCATCTTCTCCCGACCTACAGGCAGAAATTTAAATCTGCAAAGCCTGTGGTGAAGACTGTGAGGAGATGGATCAACGAGGCAAAGCTGGAGCTACAGTCCGGCTTTGTCTGCACTGAGTCTGCACTGAGTGAACACTGGAGTGTTTTGAGGCTGCTGCCACAGACCTGGATGGGCTCACTGACACTGTGACATCATACATCAGTTTTTGTGAGGACATGTTTGTGCTGACTAAAACCTTCTACACATACAACAACAATAAACCCTGGTTTACTGCAAGACTCAGGCAGCTTCGTCGGGCTAGGGAGGAGGCCTACAGAAGTTCTGGGACAGGATTCTGTACAACCAGGCCAGAAACACACTGACAAGGGAGATCAGGGTAGCAAAGAGAAGCTCCACTGAAAAGCTGGAAAAAAAGTTTTCAGTCAACGACCCCTCGTCAGTGTGGAGAGGCCTACAAGTACTCACCAACTACAGGAGAATTCTGGGATCCACAATCTCCCAGGACCTGAAGTAGGCTCCCAACATCAACACCATCAGGAAAAAGGCCCAGCAGAGGGAACTTACTGCGCCAGCTCAGGAAGTTCAACCTTCCTCAGGAGCTGCTGATCCTGTTTTACTCCACCATCATCCAGTCTGTTCTCTGCTCCTCTATCACTGTGTGGTTTGGATCGGCCACCAAACAGGACAGAAACAGACTGCAACGGATTGTCAGGTCTGCAGAGAGGATCATTGGTTCCAGCCTGCCCTCCATCCTGGACTTGTTCACCTCCAGAGTCAGGAAACGGGCTGGAAAGATCACTGCAGACCCCTCACACCCTGCACACAAGCTGTTCCAACTCCTCCCCTCTGGTAGGCGCTACAAGGCTCTGTATGCCAAAACCACCAGACACAGGAACAGCTTCTTTCCGCTGGCCGTCACTCT
>NW_022280068.1:1742660-1750636 GCF_004355925.1 Anarrhichthys ocellatus | reverse complement strand
TATATATATATATATATATATATATATATATATATATACAGTATACACACTTTTTGTTTGGGATATATTTATACTTATATTGTATATAGCTGTTAAATGTCCTTGTTTTTTCTTATATTGCTGTTGTTTATTGTATATATTTCATGTGTGTGTATGTACGATGAGAGTAATGTGTAACCGGAGTCAAATTCCATGTATGCGCACGCATACATGGCCAATAAAGCTGATTCTGATTCTGATTCTGATAATCGAGATTAATCGCAAAAAAATCATGTGATTAATCACGATTAAAAATTGTAATCGTTGCCCAGCACTAGTTAAAACAGATTTTCAGATGAGGCTTCTCCTTCTTTGGAACCAACACCACAGGGCTACACCAACGAGATTGATGATTCCTGTAGCCAATGAGGCAGTTGACAATCTAGCTGGCCATGATCTAGCTGGCCTTCATGAGAAAGCCTTCAGAATATCTTGTGGGATAATCGCAGACTACCAGTATGTACTTGTGGCCTGCTCTAATCCTTTCTAGTGGCCCTACAATGTCCATGGAAATGCGGGAAAACGGTGTATCAATGATGGGCATTTTAACGAGGGGAGCACTATGTCCTTTCTTGCCTGGAGCTGTTAACTGACAGTGTGGACAAGACTGGGAATTTTTTACTGTCAGCATACTGCTGGGTCCAATAGAAAAAGTTAATAATTTTAGCAAATGTTTTGCCCAAGGGATTGAAGGGCTCAAGTTAAGGATTCTGGGCCTCAAAAACTGGGGAATGACTAACTGGTCGCCAATCTGGCTACGACAATACAACATGTCTTCCTTGACCACAAATGCTTCCTTTCCTCTACTTGTCACTTTGGTTGACTTGGGTACACATTTAGAAAACAAAGGTGTAAATGCAGGGTCCTCTGTTCTCTAGCTTACTCACTAGAAGTGACAAAAATGGCGGACTCTGGTGCCGCTAGCTCTAGCCTCACAAGACTGCTTGGCTCAGTTCAGCAAGGATATAGATTTCACAGCCTGACACAACCTAATAGGGCAGTTATTCAAAAACACCTACCGAAAACAAGTTGTGTTGACCTTCGACCTGGATAGCTACCGCTTATCATACTTTGTCACCATTAATACATGAATGTCAGCTGTTCCTCCACAAAAAATGACATCCCTAGGGAGACTGTCCTATCTGACTAGGGTGTGATTACTTCACTAATCTAGAAAAGCCATCCTCAATTAAGACACCTATTGTAAAGTCTGCACATCTACTAAACGGCTAAACAAACAATTATGGTTACATTTGCAAGAAATATGGCAGTAAAATGCTGAACCACTTTGTGACACAGAGGAAGCCTTCAAAAACAGTCTGAATCTTCAGAGGTAAACACAGTGTGAACCAGTTGTTCAGCCTCAGATACTGTAAGCAACAACCCAATCCAAACATCAAAATGGCACTGACCACAAAGTCGACCACATCATCATGTTTGCTATCGAAATCAAGTGCTCACTGACTTGTGTTTTTTGTCCTCCACGGAATTGAAAGTTTTTAGATTGACCATTTTATTGGTGAAATAACATTAGCTAAAAGTCTACACTGCATCAGATATTAGTTAGATTGGTTTTCCTTCATATTATGTGTTGACACATTTCTTACAGTTGATTACTCAGAGTAGGCTACTAGTTAATGGAAAAAGCAATGCTATATATTTGTACAATATGCATACTTAGAAAAAAACCGATTTATTATGTTCAAGTAATGACATAAGCTACTGCCTGAAGTTACTCCTGTTACTGTTATCTCATATGACTCATCTTTAATGAAGGATTAATCGATGTAGTTTTTGACACCATGGCGCTTCAGTTGATTCACTCAGTGCTGTGGACTGTTACAATTCAGCTGCATCGGCCTGATATCTGCCTCAATTTAAATAATGTTGTTTAATAAGATATAAAACAAACATGACTTTTGTTCAGGAGACCACTTTCCGCTACTACAAGGAACTTGTTGATTTTGGCGGTTCCTGTGGACAAAACCGGCAGTGTTTCCGAGCACGAGATTCCCTTTAGAAAACCTCTCATTTAGCAGCAGCCTGACAGACAGCCCTGCATATTCCAGGTTCTGGTTTTCCCTTGCCTTTCTTCCCTCTAGCAGACCCAACAAAGCAGCGTTAGCCTCCAGCAGTGTGGTGTCGTTGTTTGTCCCAGTGGGGACCAGTGGAGCAGTGAGCCAAAGTCCTGTTCCTGGCCAGAGGTCGAAGGCTACAGCAAAGCTGGATCAGGGTCTGTCCGTGGTGGGGTGGTTGCTTCTGGAGGCCCCGCTGGAGTCTGAGTTTGTGAGGAATCTGACCCAGTGGCACCAATGACAAGCATTAAGAATAACTTAATAGAATTAGCCAATCTTCACACTGATTGTCGTGTTTACTATATAGAGGCATCATTTTTAAATTGTGACTATTTCATAGCCATTTCTAAGTTCCTAACAGCAGCTTCCACTATCTAGTTATCATTATGGATTTCCCATGTTTTAGAAGTCTGTTCAGACTGATATAGGCTTGTAAAAAGAGTAAATATTAAACAATGGTTAATTCAAATCACTGCCATTTAGATCAGCAAACAAACTCGTTGTTTATTGTTTGTATTCGTTTCGTACAGTACCTCTCACTTCAACTATTCTCCAGTGTACAGTAAGGTTCACTCTGCGTACCGACTAAATTCAAGATGTATTTGGAGTCACAATGAATTGTGTGAGCATGACATTTGTCTTGTTTGTAAGATTGCACAAATGGGAGAAAAAAAAGAAAAAAATACAACCACTTAAGCGCAGCCATTCCAAGGAGTACAGGGAAGAGATTTTGCTGTCCAGATGAGGAATGCCTCGCTAATATGACAGACGTATTACCAGTAACGATCCACCAGACAAATGATGCAGCAGCCGATTCGATTTAACATCTACATTAGCCATGTGATGTGATTTCGGAGATGCACGCACACTCATTTTCTACCACATACACACACAAATACACAGTTGCCATAAACACAAATGTATGCACTTTTTTACGCAATTATGCTGAGTAGCATGCGAGTTCCTTGTTATTTTTTTCTACCCTCCTCTCTTACATACACACAAATGAACGTGCACACACACACTCACACAAAGACTCAGGCTGTTATCCTGTGGGGCAGAGCAGTGGAGATAATGATAATAGATGGAGAGAATCTAAAGATTAGTTGACTCCTGTGCCAATATTAGCTCCTCATCCAGCTGGCATGCTGCAAGGTTACCTGCCATTAAGCAAACACTTAATATTTCTGTCTAGAAAGAAACTGAGGGGCGAATTTACAAAAGAATTGCACGGATATGCGGTTGTTTAACAAGCACAAAAAACAAAACTGTGTAATTCTCAAAGCACCTGCAAAGGGTGAAATGCATCCAGAACTGTGCTGCAAAGCAAACAGTGTCTCGGTGCTCTTGTGCTATTTGTTTGTATTTAGATTTGGTAAAATGCAGACATGTGGTGCAAAATGGCCCCTATCAATGCAAATGAGCCTCATGTCAAAAACAGATCAATTCACAAAGATAAGCACTTATAGCCGCACACAGTTACAGTGAAATTATTAGTGTCTCCAGAGAGTTGGTGGTAAATGTAGTACATTCAGAAGGGGTGTTGTGAAACAATCAGATGCCAATTGTTTCTGGGTTTGTATCCTTGTAATCTTACACAGAGCAGGGTTCAGTCTCTAAAGTGTATTGATCATACAGGAGAATATATGACAACCTGAGCAGGTATACGACTTACGACTCTGACCGAGTGAGACTGCAGTTACTGCTATCAGCTACTCTGAGACTTCCCATTTTTTGCTGGCCTTGTCAAAGTGCGCAATCAGTTATACTTAAAGACTTTTTATTTTTTGCCCACTCTGGGTCAGTGCAACAAGCTGAAAACACAATGCTGACATATTATCATCATATAAAATTGATACGGTTAATGTTAGCAAACAGACTTAAGCATTCAGCTGGAGTTGTGTTTCTGGCCATGTGATCAATGGAAATGCTACATTGGTTGAGTCTGTGTGAGAGACTGAACAAAATTGTGAGTGTGGGTTCATTAGTACGAAAGACCTCTCTGCTGTTTTTGTTCCCCATTTAAGGTTTTTAAGGGAGTATTTTTCTCATCTGAATCGAGGGTCTAGGGACGGAGGGTGTCCACTGCTAGCAACAACACCACCGAGCAACCCGGTTTGTGATATTTGGCTGTATAAATTAAATTGACTTGGCTTTGTAAAGTCCCTGGGCTGTATGACTTCCTGTTTTTTTCTGCTTCTGTTTTTCCACCTTCAGTGCCCCCTGATTGCCTGACTCCTCCCACCTCATCGGTGTATTGGCCTCACCTGGTGGGAGGGTTTTTAAGCTGGCTGCTTCCAAGCTACCGGTCACTCTTTGTTCCTCCTGGAAGGCTTTCAGGCACTCAACTTGGTTTGATTGTGTTTAGATTATCCTTTCTTCATGTTACAGGTTTAGGTTAGCGATTATATTCACAACACCTGCACATCACTACTGACATCACACACTTGTTTGCTTAGATTAAGTTATTCATAATACATTGTTGCTGTTTGGACCTCATACTCATCTTGACTCTGAAACCTGGTTGACTACTACTACTAGTACAAACAAAGCACTGTACTGTAGAACTGTAAAGTACAATATGTTCATTTCAGTGTGTTAAGAAATGTAAAGTGATCTAGCCTGTTACAGGAAACAAAGCTTGCCTTGAACAGTAATTGAATCATTGTGTGTATTTGCACTTTCCTCAAATTTATTTATATATATATAGTGATTTAAATGTAAAAATAAGTCTTAAATCAATCTTATTAAGTATGCACTGTGAGGACAAAGAGCGTATGTTAAAAGACATTCCAGTTTACACATGTAGTCATTGACAACACTTTGGCAATAGTGTGTTTTCATGCACTGATCAATCTAGAGATTTTGGGCAACCTAGCTTTCATAACATGTCTTCTTTCAGGCTAGACGAAAGAAAACTTAAATATACATTTAGGTGTCTATTTTACTACTTTGTTTATTTGCATCTAAATTAGTTCTTTCTCAGACTCTGAGCCAGAAATCTCTGCTTCAGTAGCACTTACATACACCGAATCAACTATGTATTAGTTCAGTATTGTTCCCAATCATCAGTGGTCTCCCCTTAATGTATTTAAATGAATTACCTCATCAGCATGATCATCTGACTACCAAGGTGATGATGAACCCTTAACTTAAACTCCACTTCAAAATGATTTGGTGGGATAGGGGCCCAATAATGTCAAGTAAAAATTTGATCAATTTTAAAGATCTGTAATATCTGGTATAAGTCAAGGACCTGTAATGTATAGATACACATAAATTGGATATTTCCATATTTTCTGACTTTTCAATATTTACTTCTATAATTATTTATGTTGTCTTGCTCTATATGGTCACTGGATTGTTTGTGCCGTTTTTAACACATAACAGGTGAAAACATGGCAATACATTTTTGCCTCTGTTTTTTGTCATCAGCTCAGGCGTGAATTGGTCCTCTATCCACCCATCCTGTCAGTCTGACGCTGCTATTCTTAGTCGGTCCGTCTGCCACTGCGGTCCCCCCGGACGCTGTGCCTTCAGACAGACAGTTCCCATCTGACAAACCATTCTTACCTCCCAACCAGACAGGATGCATTAAATTGGTCATGGTGGAATTCAACTGCGCGGTGTTTAATTAACACCAAGCGTCGATCTATAAGAGCTGCTGGGAGACGTAAACATCCTGAGGTTCCCATTGGGCTCAGAGAAGTGATGTTAGATGACAAAGTGCAGCATGGAGACTGTCTGAAGCCTTCAACATGTGACAAAAACCCATAGGAAGGAGTGGAACTCAACATGTGCCTTTTACAAACCTGTGGTTCTCTTTCCAAACTGATTTGGAAACTTCCCTGAAGTCGAAGGTCGGAACATTACCAGATGAAATTTCCAACTTGTGTCCTCCAAGTATTTCAGATGCACTTCACCAGATATATCAAGAACCATGGCTGACTGAGACAAGTTTTCCTGAATAACTTTTGTGCCGAAAATACAAATTTCAGAAATGGTTTATATGTACATTTTGCCAAACCAATATTTACTCCATTTTATTCAGTGCATTTATACAGTAACGTCTCCATAGTCTCCACGTCTGTACATTCAGCAGGCATTTAAGGGTGGAGGATGGGGGGGACTGAGGTTTGTGCAAATTAGAATCTCGGTCCAGTAGTAACTGTGCTGTGTGTTGATACATTCATGGCGCCGTCCGTGGTCCTGAAGAAGACAGATTTGTAATTGTGCTTTTGTCAGTCTCGTCTGGGTCTATAGTTTCTCTAATAGCCTATACATTCTATACAGGAGTATCAACTTCATGATCAATGTGACAAGCAGCAACGTGTAGTTGTGAAAGAGCGAGAGGATCATAGAGACACACTGCAACCTGCACTATTCCTATAATATTCCTCTAATATGTCTATGATCATTCAGTGCTGCTGAAGATACAACCCCACACCAAGCCGCCCCTCTCTCACAAAATATTTAGAGACATGACTAGTTATGTTATAGTTGTCCTGCAACAATGTCCGTGGGGAAGTGTACATGGTTGTGTGTGTGTGTGTGTGTGTGTGTGTGTGTGTGTGTGTGTGTGTCGGTGGTGTGGGGACAGGATGGGCCACCCACCTTGTTAAAGATTTACAAATCACGGACTGGTTACATTGATAATTATTTAGTTCACATCCTGGTGAAATCAAACTTTAAAGAAATTAAATAAATCTGTTAAATTTGTCAGATTTGTTATTTAAATTGTGTAATTTTTAAGAAAAAATGTAAGTTCAAAAGAATTCTTATTATTTGAATGTAACATACAATGTGTCAAAATGTCTGTGTTCACATGCAGAGACAATTACTGAGTTCATGCAAAGTCTATGAAATAAACCGAAAATGAAGTAAGTGTGTATTTTCTGAACAGTAGACTGTACTTAATTTGGTGCTGTGGATGTGGCAGCTGCTCCTCCCTGTCCTGCCTCTGGTCCTCATTGGGGTGAACAGGTTTCCTGGCCAGGATCAGAAGACACAGAGGAGAGCAGGTGGAAGAGAGGGGAGGACACAAAACTGTACGTCTGTGACCTTCTCTGACCTCGGCTCCTTTGTGAAAGCCAGGAAATGACAAAGAGAAGGCAGAGAGACAGAAGAGGAAGCGGGAGAGGGACAGAAATAAAGAGAAGGTTGGGAACCGCTGTGGAGAGGGAGAAAGAGAAAAGGGCAGAGTGACTTGACAAAGACAATCCCTGGGGTTGTCCTCGCTCTGTTTGTGTGTATGAGTGTGTGTAATGAGCATAGTGGGCTGTTGAAGTGCTCATGTTGAATCCCTCAAACAGACAACAGTGTGGCTGCGAAGGGAGGAGAGACGAGTCGTTATGGACACAATAACACATACATATGTAGGCAGGCCCATGCACACACACACACACACACACATGCAGCCGCACTCCTAGTAAATCAGTGAGCTGAAACTGTCACAGTGAGAGAAGGTTCCAGTGGGTGCCAAGTTGTGTCCCTGTGGATAAAAAAATGCTTGTGGCATTTGATACGCACACACGCACGCACACACACACACACACACACACACACACGCACACACATACAGCTTAAGGCTCAAACTATTGTCCATAGCAGGATTCACAAACCCCCAGCTGCTACCTCTCTCCTCTTCAGTCTGCTTTGTAATTAGTTTGAAGCTTTTTCTATCATCTTAGTATATGCAGCAGTTTTTTGCTTCATAAAATTATGTTTACTGTGTTATGGCATATTTCATGAAATATGAGTAAGTTACTCCTGGCCACACTTCTAATATTATGTTTTTTAATATACAAACCCTTAATATATATATATATATATATATATATATATATATATATATATATATAT
>NW_022280068.1:1707056-1742650 GCF_004355925.1 Anarrhichthys ocellatus | reverse complement strand
TATATATATATATATATATATATATATATATATATATATATATATATTTAAGTAAGCATTAGACACACATTTTTAATATATTGCAGCATTACTAGCCACAACTGAATATAGTGATGAATCAAAATCTGACACAGCATCAACAAAAAGGCAGTATACAAGCTTTGTATTGCAGACCTGTTCTATTGGATTGCATTAGATTATTAGTGATTGTACTATCTATCTATCTGTCTCTAAATGTAAGCCAATGTGAAGCTCAACAGAAAACGTAATGCATGTAAATGTGAGATAGTCCTGGTAACACAACAGCCTGATAAAATGAATGCAGATCACTAAACTAACTCTGTGTTTTTGTGTGTGTGTGTGTGTGTGTGTGTATGTGTGTGTGTGTGTGCATGTGTGTGTATACAGCCTATGACTTTGCTATCTATAAATAGGGAGGATGTACTTATAATTGTATCATCAGCCTGATCAATAAACACATGTGCCAGCACCGCCTATTATGTTTAGATTGGGCCCGCTCCTGGAAATCAAATACCGGTGTTTGAAGGCAGCCTTTTCTTTCCAGAATCTTTATAGTTAATGTGTGGTTACTAGAATTAGATGATATTCGAGCTGGAAACCCCAACCCAACAAACCCCAGTGCTGGTGGCAGAAGCACTATTTCTAAATGTTTTTCATTGGGTCTAGCTTGAATTACAAGTTAAGGGTTTTATATGTTCATTCTGAACCTTCCAGTAGAAAGTTTAGGATTATTCTTATTTTATTTTGCCTGCCATACCAGGAACATGTGCTGTTGCCCCCTAACTAGCATTAAAACATTTTAAGAGTGAGAACTGTGAGAACCTTGGAATGCTGTTCATGGTCATTGCTTGATAGATGCATTCATTATATATATATATATACTGTATAATTTACCTAATTTTCGATGACGCAGTACGCAACCGACTAGATGTAGCCTACAAGTTAATATTGGATACATTTTTAAATGAAAGTGACTCTTATTTGTTTGTGTTAGTTAGGGAAAGATCATTTTTTAGGGAACACGGCTTTCAGGTGTACATATCTGTCTAGCTCCCTGACCTCCACATTCACTTGGTTCTGGTTGTATCATGTACTGCAAAAGACTGGGTTGCTCTGGCTACAGCTTCTGACCATGAGTATTCTACACAACATGCGACCATAATATTCTCTTATATCTATCCATCCATTAGTTAATTTGCTACCGCTTATCAGGGACCGGGTCGCGGGGGCAGCAGGCTTAGAAGGGTATTCCAGACGTCCCTCTCCCTAGCAACACTTTCCAGCTCTTCCTGGGGCACCCTGAGGCGTTCCAAGGCCAGACGAGATAAGTAATCACTCTAATGTGTTCTGGGTCTACCCCAAGTGATACGACGGCAGGGGTAGAGGGTATGTCTCCCTGTTTTAATTCCTCAACCGCTGACTGTATTAAGCGCCAGAGGAATTTAGTCTGAGGCTGTGTACTGGTCTTGTTCACTGGGATTAGCAGGCCTTAACCAGAACCTTAACCGTCTGTGACCTAAACCTCAATGTAACTTGTTTGTGGTAGCTTGTTGGAAACGTATGAGTAAGTGTTGCGTAAGTAGCAGGGGGCAGGTGAATAGATTTAAGTGCTAGTGTTGGTATGCAGGGTAATGTTGAAGCGGACCTGTTTGGTTTGATTCAAACTAACACGGGTGTGTTTGCTTGCTTGGTTTAGTTTGTTTGAGCTGGTGTGAAAGCTCTTACTCAAACTCTGCAGTTGGTCTCGATACGAGTGTTTAGTCCACATCAAAGAGCTGGTCTCTGCCCGGAACTCCCAAAGAGATATTATAGGACTGTATTCAGCTCTACAGTCTTGGCTAATAATGCTCATAATCAGTTATTTCTTGGTGAGCTCTTTGAGACTTGAAAGAACATAAAGGCCCAGAAAATTCAGCATGACCTGCCGTCAGCCTCTGGAATTATATTTTCCCCTCTTGAATTCATGGGGCACTGATCATGTAGGATGACAGTTGCCAAAATGCTCTAATTAGTGAGTTATCTGTCATGCCATGATATCAAGCTCTTATTTTGTGAACAAAAAAACAATCCAAAAGTAGATCATATTATTCCTTGGTCCAAATGAATTGAACTACATCTGTGAAAGTGCCCAAAGTCAATCGATCTACCCATTCATCCATCCATCTGTTTTGAATCCCTTATTCTGGTCATAGTCTGGTGGAAGCAGATCAGTCCAAACTACGTCCTCTCAGTCCTTCGGGGGGGATTCACAAGGGCTAAGACCCCAAATCCCCAAGTATGTCCCAGGTATTTTGCAGAGTCTATTACGTGTCAGTCCTGGCCCAGAACACCTCCAAAGGGAGCCATCCTTGGATGTAATTTAAAACGATCTCAACTAACTTGATTCCTTCAATTCAAAGTAGCAGATATGTTTGCTGAGATTCTTATACTGTGACATATACTGATAAGCATTGACTCTGCAGAGAAACCTCATCTCTGCTGTTTGTACACCACAAATGTAGATTATTTTGTTCACTACCCAAACCCTTCAATCACGGTGAAGGTAGGAACAAGGAGTGACCCTGTAAATGAACAGCTTTGTTTTTGTAGCTCAACTCTTATCATGGTTTCACTATAGTTGGATGAATTACTGTAGCTCCGAACCAGCATTCAGATTCTCTTATCTTTTAGGATTCAGAGATACCTTAACAACTCAACTGGATTGACCAGTTTTTTCCAAGAGAGAACAGTGTTGTCACACTCAGAGGTGTTGATCCTCACATTTCTGACGACACAAATAACGCAAACTGCTCATCTGTAGATCACAAACGTGTCAAATGTAGTGGGGTCTAAATGGTTTGGACTGTTGGCTCACAGCAAGAAGTTCCTGGGTCCGTTCTATGTGGAGTTTGTATGTTCTCTCTTTGTCTGAGTGGGGTTTGTCTGGGTGCTTCAGTTTCTTTCAAAAGTCCAAAGACATGCAGGACAGGTGACCCGGTAACTCTTGATTGCCTCTTGGTGTGACTGGTTTTCTCTATGTATGTATATGTGCATATATAATGTATATTGTGAGAGACTGGCAAACTGTCCAGGTTTTACCACACCTCTCGCACAATGTGTGCTGGCATCGACTCTAGCCCCCTGGGACTTGGAACAGGATGGATGGATCAATGGAAAAAAGAAATCCAGGGAAATCTTTCTAAAAGCAACAACTGAGCCAGTGAAAGATGGATTTTCTTTCCTGCACATCAAAACCAAGACACACCTGCTTTAGGGATGATACCTGACAGGTTTACTAAATAATAGTCTAATATACATCAGTTACTTCTTACTGCTATCCTGTCTACAGTAACTTCAATACAATTAGTCCGCCAACATCAAACTTTAAGATAAGAGTGAGAAGGCAAACCATAAACATTCAGATACCACTCTTTTACTAAATGTGAGGCAAACCTATTCAAGTGGGCTTACTTCCATATAAATATCATGTTGACTGTGAGGAGGGGAGAGGGAGAGGGAACAAAAAGGGATGAATGGAGGAAGAGTACAACTTCCAAGAAAATGGGGAGTTTGTTTTCCCAGAGGTGATGAAACACTCAGCAGGAGGCGGAGTGGAAAAATGGAAAATAAGCACTTTGTAGTTTTTTCATGCAGCCAAGGAACTTCAGCCCTCCTGCATTTAGACAGACTGTGTGTTGCTGTTGCACTGAATACATACGCAGCCACACACACACACCTACTGTACAATGGTTCTCGGGGTGAGATTTCAGAAGGATCATGTCTTTGGTGCGTAAGCGCTCACGTACACAGACTCCATTCGAACACACAGTGGTGGATTGTAAGATGTCTTTTTTTCTCCTGCTCCGCTGACAGCTTGTCAGCTAGGGTTCAGTGGTCATGGAAATTACAGATGTGTGTGAGTGTGTGTGGAGTAATACTGCTGATCAGTCTATCCAGTGATATGCTCCAATAACGACATAGTTCCTTCCCGTATCTCACTCAAGAATAAACCTGGCTGTTTGTTTCTCCCTGTGTGTGTGTGTGTGTGTGTGTGTCTGTGTGCAAAAATAAATACACAGCCATAACCACTTCAGTGTGAAGGCCAGTTCAGTAAGTCACATATTATTTGAGTTTTTTATTATTGATTTTCATTGTCTCTGTAATCAGTCAAAGTCACAATAAAGCTTTTGAAATACAAAATTTAAAATATTTATTGGGAGAGGTCTTGGTTCTGCAAAGGCCATTTTTCGAAAAGTTTTCATTTAATCTGTAAGAAATGTAAAGAAGTTAAAACTGGAAACACTCATTTCAATTTTATATCTTCAAACTACTTATATATTATAAACATATATATATATGGATGCATATTATTTTAAATTCATACTTACTTCTTATTTCTGCCTTCTGTCCTGCTCAGTGCATTAATATTTATCAAGAGAAACGAGGTCTATTATACCCACACATAAATATTTATCAATATAAACAAGATAAAAGCACAGTTTCCTTGTTTGTAACTGATATTGAAATGACACAGGTTTTATTACTTCAGCTGCTGTGCTCTGTGATGAAATTTCTGTGCTGTTCAACATGCAATATTCAAACTTCACAGCCCAGCCAGTGGTACGATGTGTTTGAATGGTGGAAACGCGTTTCATTAATGCAGTTGTACACTCACCATAAAAAATCTGCAACAAATAAAATACATCAATATAAGGAAGCGTAAGGTTTATTGATCCCCTGATAAACTGTCACAGCAGCAAAAAGAGGTGCAAGTACAGATGCATAGTATAAATAGGTGACATTTAAACATTATAATGTGAACATCTGCTACTTTCAATGTAGAGCTTTAAAAAATCTAAATAGTGGTAAATCACCATAACATCGTACAAATTAACCCCAAAAGTGAATTGAGACATAGATAATCCCTAATTAAATAAGAAGATAACGAATCTGTGATGAAATAGGTATTTTGACACAAAAAGTGCAGTAAACAAATAAAAAAAATATAATTAAAAGGTAACTTTGTCAATTGGCACATTCATCCTGATATTTGAAAGTCAGTATTGGGATATCTGTTAAGTGTGATCAACAAAGATCTCTTTTGTTTGTATGCCTGATTATTTGCTTGCTTGCTTTTTATTGTTTTATTGTTAATGCCACTATGCCTTTGATTGAGAAGTAAGGTTAAATGCAAGATAAACATTTCTTTCTCTTGGTGACTCCAAATAGTTTTCTCCACATTTATACACAACATATGAAAAAAATGAAATGTATCCAGGTATAAAGTATTTTTTAATCAGCGGTGGAAACATGGTTTGCTTTTGTGGTAATGAAATATGATCACAATCAGTGAAAATAATATATATATATATGCCAAAGCAAATATAGACCGAAAGTCAAACTTACAGCAGTAGAACTATTACGATAATAATAACTGTATCAGTGTTCTAACATATTTAACCACTGCAATATATACAACATGCACAGAAACATTGTTTTAATGTGTTGTTGCTGTTTGCTGTTTCAATTGAAATACATTTTCATTAAACAGAAATGTTTGAATGTGCTTTACTATTTTGAAAAATATTGTCCTTCTCTATTTACATATAGGTTTATATAGAGCAGAGTTATTATCCAAAAATAAAATTGTTCTTTAAGAGAAAGAAGTGAAAAATATGATGATCAACTTTAAGAAATAGTAATGTGAAATATTGTCTGGATAAAACAACTAATAGAAAATACATAAAAATGAGCATGAATTAATTTCAGTTTTGTTGTCTTTAATATATCATTACAATGTGTAAAACATTGAACTAATAGATATCACCATGAAACGTCTCCAGTCTATTACTTACATTAGGACAACTTTTTATTTTTTATGACCCTCAAGGCCCACTATTAAAGGTTTTCTCAAATGTTATGTTTGAATATGCAAATGATGCATGAGCTTACTATTTTTTTAATATCTTGCAAATTTGCATAAATTATCACAACAGAAATCTGAACATTGAGTAAAGCGATTTTCAAATTATTTTTTCATTTTGTTGACATATTCGAGTCAAAGGTTTTAACAGAGGGGATGCTGGTTATCTCTTTGTATCACTCCATAAATCTGAAAATACTGTAAATAGACATAAAAAAAAATAATATACTAAATATATAAAAACTAAACCTTTCTGAAAAACTAAACTAAAACTAGAAAACAGACTCTGAAAACTAAAACTAAACTAGCATGAAATCTAAAAGTCAAAATTTAAATAGAATACAAACTAACTAAAAATGTAAAACTATTTTAGTCTATAGAGTAGCAAAACCTTAGGGAGAAGAGAGTGAATGCTTGTGTGGGGGCAGTTGAGATGACAGATTCCAGCTTTGAGCAGTTTTGAATTCTGCGTATTCCCAACACGCAAATATTAAAGGAGCTTCCAACTGAAATACATTTCTCAATAAAATGAATTTCATAAAAGCGTTATCAAAAAGAAATTACATTTTCTTTTAAATTGATTTTGCTGATATATAAACAAATTTCCAATCTTCAACTTGTTCCAAATGATGCTACTGTAACAAAGAAAGCTCACCATATATCAGCAGTCCTTCCGTCCTTCTACACTGGCTTCTGATTGCCTTCAGAAGGGATAATAAAAGGTGACTGATAACTTTTCAACCTTTACCGGTCCTTGTACCTATACGTCTATTACTGAGCTGTTAACCCTCAAGGCCCACTCACAAATTGCAAATGTTTCCTCCCTTTAGTTAATTGTTTTTAGCACCTTGTGTTTTGTGAAGCACTTTGCAATCTTATTGTGAAGTATGTAAATGTGCATTTTCCCACTGCGGGACTAGTAAAGGATTATCTTATTTTATGAGCGCTACACTGTGAAAGGTAATTCAAATATCTGTTAACAAGCCTCTAAGTGTGAATAAAATAACCCGTGAATCATTGGCAATGGAAATCCTTCTTGTAGTAAAGGAAAATATGTTTCTTCTGTACCAAGTTGTGCCACAGCCCTCCTTTGTTTTTTTGCTTCTTTATTCTGTATTTCTTTCTGGGAACCCAAATGTTATTGTCCCCCCACAGTGCGTGACAGTCATTCCGCTCTCCCTCAGCTTCAGGCACCTCCTCTGGGCTCTGTCTATCCTCCGCTGCCACAAATGTTTCCTCCACATGACCATCATCCCGTACTTCTTTGTCTGAGTCTCCCTCAGCAGTCTGGTTAGGAATTCTCTTACTTCCCTCAGTAAAAAAAAATCCTACAGTGTTGTGTGAAGTGCTGATGTCCAAAGAGCATCCGCAAATAGTTCCCCGTTCAATAAACAGTGCAGATTTCTGTAAATCCACCTCTACATGAACACTTACCATTAAGATGTGCAGAGAAAAGAACAAAAACCCTCCCTTCTCTGCTAAAATGTGTGTGCAGTAATTTCAGCCATTTTATAATGGCACAAAAAGAGGCTGCCATGGTTACACCCCGACTAGCGGGAAACTGGGTGCAATGTAATGTAATGTAAATGTAACTAGAAAACCGTGGATGTCCTTTCAGCTTTCAACAAAGTAGCACACGCAGCCTTGAATATCATGACCTCAGACCAGTACAGCAGGACAAAACCTCGGAATCTTCACTTCTGGAGGCTACTTTCAGCTCTTGCTTCCACAGTACACATGTTTTTGTTCATAGCTGTTATGTTATTGTGAGAAGAACCTTAGTAACGGTGCATATTCTTCCATTTATCCTTGTACCTTTACTGTTCCTTTGAAACTTAGCAGAATAATGTGCCTTGACTCAAATGCACTGGGTACTTATAAGGAAAAAAACAAATGTGCTACAGAAATAATGTTAGCTAAATATAAGCAGCTTCTTCGCATGATGTCTTTCCATCTCATTGACTTTTCAATATACAGACAACAAACCAGAAACCAATGAAAAAAGCTTTTCCACTCTCAAAAAAGTACCTTTTCAAATGCTAGTGGATGGAGCTGTATTATAGACGGTTTTGTGGTATGTGGTAGTAAAGTTAAGAGGAGTACTTTCTCTCTTTTAAAGGGTAACGCTGCAAACGGCAGCAGCTAAACAGGCTATAAAATAATCGCTCGGGGAAACTCCTCACCGTTAATGTGCGTCCACAAAAAGTGCTTGTTGTTGCCACTGACGCAGGCTCAGATTGTTATTACAAGTGTCTGACAACATTATTGAAAGAACCCTATATGGAGAAATTAAACTTTTCTCTTTCTGTTTGTGAACAGTGTAAATGTGTAAATGTGAGTGAGAGCTGGAGAGAGGAGTGGTGGTGTTGTCAGAGTTTGTTGTTGAGTACAGAAAGCGTAGCTTAGTGTTGTCTAAAAGTCTTCTCCTTTAGCAAGATTTGGTACACAATATCAGACGGGATCAAGGTAAAGATAAAGATAAATGCTTATTTCCATAGAGTTGTCACGTAATAACAATCTGAGCCTGTCAATGGCAACAACAAGCACTTTTAGTAGATTTACATTGATGATTGTAGCCGTTACGCTGCTGCCGGCTGCAGCGTTTTTCCTCAATACTGGATCAACTTAAAACCATTGTTGTTCCCATTAGACACAAAAGCATGAGTAAATAGGATACAGGTAAAAATGTAAATGTCAAGATAGCTGATCATTCAATGTTATGAAACTTAATTACAATTTATTTTGTCAAACATGGCAATCATAAAATGGCCATTTTGGTTTCAATATAAATATTTAAGAACCCCACGCACTTTGTGACCTTTCCTTAAACTGTGTTATGTAGTAGCCCCTATTGTTAAAGAGATAAAGGTCACAAAAGCATTATTTTTTACAAATTATTGTTGCCTGTAAATTGAAAGTAAATGTGTTCGGATTAGTGAAATGTGTTGAACATGTCACTTTAATCATCACACCATGGTGTACATAACATCAGTTCATCATCAGGTACTGTACATAATATTGCTTCATGAAGCCTCATTTTGAAGTTCTACAAATCTGTTTGTTTGCCATTTGATCCAAATAATTCTTTGTTTCCATAGCTGCCACATCATCCCTCTGTTTGTAATCTCACTGATCATTCTCCTCCACATACTGTTTGACTAATACAGCAGTCATTCCCCTTCAAAATCCCTCATACACAATTTCCTTTCCAAGGTTCTGAAATGCATCAATCACGCTGCTGATAATGAAAGACGACGGAGACACTGCTTCCGGGATTTTATTTTGTACATTTAGCCGGAAAATGACTCTGAACTGTCATAAAGGGAAAATGTCTGACAGAAGTTTGTGTGTGTGAAGCTGTATCTCTGTGTGTGTGTGTGTGTGCGTGTATAGCTTCCAGCCCTAGTCATCATGAATCATTGGTTTAAATGATCCTAGCATGCTAATTCCTGCTGATTCCTTTCCATGCTGTTATTATAAAAGTCAGCACAACAGTCATTAACAGCAGAAAACAGCTTAAAACTTTACCCATCTGACTCCTGAATGAACCCAGCACAGCACGCCATGAAACATGACCCTGTGTGGGTGTGTTTGTGTGAGTGTGTGTATGCGTGTCTGTGTGTGTGATAGAGAGAGAGAGAGAGAGTGCATGTGAGCTTCCTAATCCAGGATTTATTGGCCATTAGTACAGCCTGAAAGTCATTACAGTTCATTTTGCTGCCGGGTTGACGTTTTATTAGGACAAATACAGGCTTTTTGGATACGTGTGTGTGTGTGTAGTTGTGTGTGTATAAGCGTGTGTGCATGCTTTAGTGTTTATGAGTACGTTTGCATGTGAGTGTGTATGAGTGACATTTTATCAGGACAAATCTCCCCATAGGGATGGAGGCAGGAAAAAGACTAAAAAGCCTCAAGAATGGAGAGATGGATAGATAAATGAGGGATTGACAGATGGATAGAGAGAGAAAAGAAGGATTGACATGAGGTGCAATAGAGTGCAATGGGTGATGTGGAAATCAGATAGGTGGACACATACAAAGATCATAGAGGGGATGGACAGATGGACAGGAAGGGCAATAAGCAAATGTTGGTGGGAAAGAGTAGTGGAAGACACATGGAGAAAAATGTAGAGTTGAAGAGTTGATTAGAATGGAAGTATTGGAAAGAAGGACAGCAGTGATGGACAGGGTTCAACTGATCCTAAAATTTCTGGACTTACGTTGGCAACAGAGCTTGGGAAAGTACATGTCAAATGACATATCAAGTTAAATACAGGTCAGTGCCCTTCAGTTTCTTATGTGACTGAATGAAACGCACAAGGCTTTCAACTTACTCCAATGTAAACCCATTCATGTCATTATCAGACAGTCAGAGCAACTGGCATAGTTTAAAGAATGGATAGTTGTCACAGCTCTGCCACCATTATCCTGTTTTTTCCTTCTCTCACCTAATCAGTTTATTCAGCGCACCTGCCAGTCACTCCCACCTCGTCAGTGCATTTCTCTCACCTGCTCACTCCACTGCAGCCACTATTTAAACCCCAGTCACACACACACACACTCACTGCCAGATCCTCATGTCTACTCGCCTGTTTGGCTCGTCTTGTTCCCGGGTTTCCCGTCTGCCTGCCCGGTCTCATTCTGCTGGATTTTTCCCTTCGTCTCTTGTCTTGTCCGTGGATCCCCCGTTGTGTCCTGTAAGTTTCCTGTGTTGATTTAATTTCATTAAATACCTGCTTCACGCTACTCTGTCTGGCCTGTATTTGAGTCCTCTACCACACCCCGTGACAATAGTCTGTGTAGGGTGAGTGGGGAGAGGTTAGATGGATCCACCAAAAAGGACTTTCACCCAGGAGACCACTGTTCATGTCTCGTGTCAAACCAAGTCAACGTTCTCTTCACGGAAGTTTAATTTCTTAAGACGGAGGGTTGACGCGGAAGTGTCGCAATCAACCTCCGGCTGCGAGCAAAACCATACAAATAGTTTTTTTTGTTTTTTTTTTAAAATATATCTGGGCACAAAAAGGATTGAATGCATGTATCGTTTTATTAGAGATGTTCTGATACTACTGGGTACCCAGCACTAGAAATCCTTAACATAATTGTGGACTATATGCTAAGCAGTGCAAATATAACTTTATAAATCTCACCCTTGGTCAGTTCACAATTTCAAAGGAAACTCCAGTAGTGCAGTATAACTAAAAGTCAAAGATATTCAAGTGAATAATGTTGACATATGACCATTTAACTGGAATAGTATACTTGTCAGAGGGGAAATGCCTCTCCAGAAGCATTTGGACCATCAGAGGACACTGATGCTGTTTCCCACATGCAAATAGAGCAGTATTGATTCAATTTACAATAATCAAACTGCATCACAGCAGACATTCTGGATAACAGTACTGTACTGTCTTGATATATCAGTCTAATCCACTCTATATAGCTGCAGTCACACAGAGAAACAAATGCTCAATGTCTGAGTGTTTACTGTGCACTTTGTTTGCTCCAAAACTTTTGGTGTTCATGTGTGTGTGCGCCTATGTCGTGTTTTAATTAAACAGAAATAAATACATTCATAAATGCTCTCCTGACACTAAGCATGTAAGTCAGCGTGATCTAAATGTTCATGTTCAATCTCCAATCCTCCAATCCCTGTATCGAGCTCAGTCAATCTGTAGTGCTCTTGGTCCTATAGTCGAACACTGCACAGCGCACTGTAGGAAACACACACACTAATAGGATTCACCAATCATCACATACCTTCTAGTAAGGGAGAGTTTCTCGAAAATAATATAGATGCGTCATAATGATGTATATCAGCCTAAAAGGAGGAAAACTGCATTCTGCAAAAACAGCACAGAAAAGGAAACTATATTCTACTAAAAAGCTTAAATCTCCACCCAAATAAGAGACCACCAAACGTGTCATAAAAAGATGTCACATCACCAAAACCCACGTCTAGAAGGGGTAAAGCTCAAACAAATGCTTTGAGTAATGAGAAAAGACAGCTGCCATAAACGGCTCCAGGGAATGCAATTATTTATTTCAAAGCCAGAGAGGCTAATTGGCCCGAAGTAATTGTCCTAACAAATAAATGAATCGGCCTGTAATTTCAAGCTGACATTCTTACTTTCTTGGAATTCAGTAAAATCCTCTTTTCCAGTAAACATTAAAAACAAATGAGCTTTATTTGGACTTTGTCCTTTTTATCTTCTAATTAGCACAATTAGTAACTTTTTAAACTCATGTTGACAGTGGTTGTGCTGTCAAATGTTGTAGAATGTTTCCTGTTCTTTTCCAGTTGCATTGAATATAAACTTATAGATGTGGGAAGCAAAGACTACACTTCCCCTTAGCTTTTCAGTTGCAGATTTACATTGGGTTTCTGCAGAACACTGACAACAGCATACAGGGAGCAATAAGATAAAGAGACCTTTTTATGAACAATATAGAGTGATGAGGAAAGTACAATATTACAGCAAAAGGACCTACATCTTGGCTTTTATTTTGTTGGTTAGAATATGGTACATGGTGAATTACCTTGTACTTGTATAGCACCTTTCTACTCTTCCGACCACTCAAAGCGCTTTGGCGCTCTCATTCACGTGTTCACACCCATGCATACACTGATGACAGGGGCTACAATGTGAGGTGGTAACCTGCCCATCAGAACAGGAGCCCTTTGGATTTGAACTGCCGAACCTCTGATTAAAGGACAACCCGCTCTTCCACATCTACAGAATAAATTTATTTTTGAAACTTTATAAAATATTCATCTTTTGTAAGGAGCTATTTCTTCGATATGCCGGGTGACCTAAATCCATGTAACATAATTATTAACTTACTAGTTTAGCGTGAGCAGGGCAGGCTCGCACCTAACACGATGGTAACTCCGTCAGTAGTCCGACCAATCTTAGTGGGTTTTAGTGTCCCACAGAGGTGTCAGAAAAATACCTTCGGCCTTTAATCTCACCCTGTAGCTGAGTCGTTAGGATTTCGGAATTATTGTCTTTCTGAGAGTCTTGTACGGCTATGCCCTAGGCGCTCTCAGTAGGATGTAACCCTAACACCCAGTATCAATAGTTATGTAGATCGTCTATACTTTACTATTGCCTATTTTAAGTTTCTCACCATTTGTTGACTAACACCGCCAAGTCTTCACCCAGGGAATTTACCTTAATCCTGTTATGTTCGTTTCTCTGGTACAGCAATGATGTTCTCGGGTCAATGTGACCCGATACATGTTTAATCATCCAAAAGTTGTCAGAAACCAAAAAATCCAAATAAATATAGTTTGTACCTCATCACCAACACCATTACTAACAATTCAATCAGTATTTAGTGGAATGGTTATTCACCCCTCCATAGATCAGAGTTCAATTCGGATAACTCACTCGTTTTCATGAAAAATACATATTCAAACAATTTTTTAGGTACATTGGAAAAACCTAGATATAATTTGCATTAGTCTACCATAACATGTATTTTTTTCAAAATTTTTTTTACATTTTGAAACTTTCTTTTTTTCATGGGGTGATGTAGATAAATAGAGATGAGACACCTCTGCTGTTCAGGGTCATATTGACCCGCTCACTCAAAATCAAGCCAAATGAGTCATAAGGATTTGTATTGAAAGTAAACTCTGTTTGTTTATAGTGTTAAGAAACAGACATTTACAAAAATTAACAAGAGATGAGCACAATGAACGAGGTGTGTGTGTGTGTGTGTGTGTGTCTGTCTACACAGCACACGAGTGACATGTCGTCACGGTGTGCTTTGTGCAAATACATTTTGGCACTGTCTTAATAATATTTTCGGCAGACAGTCTTGGCTGACGTGTATTGGGTGAGGATGACCACTGTATTTAAAAAAATTTTGACACGAATGTCTCACTTGGAGGAACAGGTATATCAGTTTCCTCATCTGATGGTTCATAATCAGTACCATTATAATCTGAATTGACCTCAAGATGGTCTTCATCTTCAGACACATCCTCCTCTATTTCCCTGTCGTGATCAAGGATGTGCTCCAGAGCCTCCAGGGCTGTCATCCTTTTGTTTCTGTTGTTCATGTTGTCCTACAGTAAGCTACTGTGTTGTATGTATCTGCAGAGTGTAATGTTGGTAGGACTCCCAAGCAACCATTTTGTATGTTTCGCCCCTCTCCTGCTAAGTGTGGGCGGAGTTTTCCCGTGGGAAAATAAAAGGTTCCCGTCAAAATAGTATCTGTATTTCTCGCACAAGTGGGGTAGTGAGAAAGTGTGTGTGTGTGTGTGTGTGTGTGTGTGTGTGTGTGAAACATGGTGGGAGGGAGTAAGAAATACTTTGTCTCACATTTTCAATGTAAGAAATGGTCTAACCTTGACCCTTCTGACCCCTTATAGCCTCCACTTTCACTGCCGGGTCAAATTGACCCGACCATCATCTCTTTAATATAAAGCTGCAGGGGGGTTGCAAATACATGATATGAACCATTTTTCTATTTGACCAGCAACATAACAGGAGGGTTAAAGATAAAACATGTTTCTAATAGTCAATTCAATCAAACTGTACAATTTGTATTATTATTATTGCTGTTACTATTATTATTGTTTTTATTATTATAAACAAACATCACAATAAATCAACTTAAATTGGAACAGTCTTGTGGAAATAAACATATAAATGATGTTATGGATAAATGTTATTGTCAGTCATTAGTAAATATTGTTTACCTCTATTTTTTCTAGCATCAGTTTTGGACGTCTCAGTGACGGCGTGTCAATATTCGTGTTTTATACATCAGTTGCTCTGACTGCAACATCGTGGACGAGTGCATAACATACACACACTAAATGAGCATCTGTGTCAGACGTAGAGGAGCACTGACCAAGCTGTTATTTGATGTGTTGGGAGGGACAAAGGGTATGGTGGAGCCTGTATTGTTTTTTTCTATATCAAATCATTGGATGCCACTTCACTACTTGAGTTTAGATGCATGCTGGATAACGGAAATGTTTTGTGCCTCGTTTCCCTGCGCTTACAAACGGTGGCAAAGTGAGGCTATTTCCTCACCCTGTTGAAAGCATTCAGTGCTGTCAACTGCTCCGAGTTTTCTATTTATCACTCTCAGCTCATGCTGAGAAAAACATGCTCCACTTTGATCCATAGCAGGGCTTGAAACCAGTTCATGTTTTAGAAAAAATGGTAACATTGTAAATGAGTGCTGAGCAATCTGCACTTTGTTTGTCATGGCAAATGTATTTCAGTAGGATATGCAGTATTAGCATACCGCACAAGTCCAATCTCAAGGAAGAAAAATTATACAAAAAAAGAAAAAAGATACATCTACTTCAGCTGAAAATGTTTCAATCTAAGTAAGTTATGTCAACATTTAAAACAAAAAAACCTCACTGTTTCACATGCAAACTCACCTCATCTTAATGTAGATCAAAGTATGATTTTTACTTTTAAAGACTCGCTTCTCACCGTCGAGTAAAAACAACTAAAAAGTTTAGATGAAAAACAACAACAAAAATGTGCCATTAATAGCGTATTTCATCAATTCTATTCATATTAGTCGTTCGTTTTGAGATTCATGAGTGGGTTATATATGGAAGCATGTAAACTTACCTCATCCTCCCTGTCCTGTCCCAATGCCATCACTAGATAGGTCAAATGGAATTGTATGAGGTACTTATTCATAGTCAGTATTATCTACAGTAGACTGCGGCCAGCAGCAAAATCTAGTTCAGACACCGAAAAGAACCCACCAGAGTGACACCCGAATGATCCCTTTTTAGTGTTGATGATTTGGAAGTGGTGATGTCTTACACCCCATGATACTGAAGCCATTGCCTACTGACATATATTCCTCCTTACTTCCACCCGCTCTGAAGGCTTATTTTCTCAATACATCCTGATCCCAGTATCAAAAGTTCAATGACCCTGTTGCACTAGAATCTAGTGAGACCAACTGACTTCCAAATCAGATGTCATCCTCATTTCTGTATTAAAAAGCAATAACAAAGTCACATATATTACTCTTCCAAAGTCTCTTTTCCCATTCCATCACTACCCAATGACTTATAGTAATTATCCATCCTCAATACAAAAAAAAAGTTATGTTCAAATAAGCAACAAAATATCAAGGTCTAATTTGAAAATAGGTCAAGAAATATTTGATAAGTTTAGTCAAAATGTGGTCGGGACTTTTCTGAGTGAGCTTGACATACTGTATGTCCAAACAATGACTACCAATGACTACATTGCCATTTGGAGGTGCCAACCACCCAACCACGCCTCATATGACAAGATAAGAAGTGCATTAGAGGTGCAACATGTAGTGTCCCCTGCTTTAAACAGATAGGGGTCAGCATTTCATCTCAACGAATGGATCCAAACAATCTAAAAAAATTATAACTGACAACAATATGCAAAATTCACTTGGAAAATTTTGAGAGCATGTCAAATAACACTGCTATCTTATAATATTGACGTGTGTTTACTTTAGCCATCTTTGTGTTTACACTAACCGGGGCTGTACAGTTCTTGTTATTCTTTGATAGGTTGTTAATTGGATTAAATCCAAAGTGGCAGAAATGAGAAAACAACCTGCATCTTTGTCTTGTCCTCCCCCTGGCCTGAAGACCACCCCTCCAGGAGTAGAGCAATCGGCACTCAGCAGCTCCGGGAGATGAACGCCAAGTCAGCTGCAGCAGCAACTCGAGTTCAGCCAGCACAAACCCTGGTCTCACAGCGGGCTGGTGGAGCGCTGGGTCTAACATGTATAGCAGCAGCAACAGAAAGTTTGCTGATCTGACAGGGAATCAGGGCGGTCCGGGATCAGACCTCCACCGCTGGGGTTTGCATCAGCTAAATTTAAGCTAACCGGGGGTCCATCTCCCGTAGCTGCTGCACACTTTACTTGGGGAAGAGGAGGCGAGGGTAATAACCAAACTATCAAAATGTACACAGAACATGGACGTATTGCTGTCAAACCCTATGGACAGCTCTACTTCTTCATAGTGACTCACTATCGCCTCTCCAGGTAAGAGTGGCATTACAAGACAGGACGGGCCGGGGCTAGTTGGTTAGCATGCTCATTCAGAAGATATCTCTGCAACACAATACATAGACAACTTTGATGTAACAGCAACACTTCACATTCTGTCATTCATTTTAGCTCATCTTTTTATTCTTTGAAACATTCTGGACGGCGCTAACACATTTCACCTTTACCTGTGCAGCCTCTGAAACTTTGTCTACTGTTTATTTCTCAGGTTTGATTTTCCAACAAAACCAAAGCACAGCAGTGAACGTTTCCTGACTCCCATTGCTCTGACCCTATCCTCTCCTGAACCCATCACTGAATAGGTGAAAGGGTAGAAATGTATTCATGAAGAGTATTTTCTCAATATTTTTTAAAATGTCTGAGTGAGCTAATAACTTAAAACAATCACAACTCACTGCCATTTGGAGGCGCCAGCCATACAAACTCCTCCCCATATCTTACTTTCAATAAAAACTATTTTGGAAGTGCATCTTCTCAAAGGAGTTCCACACTGTGTATATAGGCTGTCTAGGTGCATGACTGTAGTCCCAGTATGCTTATGATTATTTAATGCTGAGGGGTGTCATTTTTCACAACAATGGTATATGAAAAACAGTATTTACCTACTGCACTACTGTGCAAAAGCTTCTGTTGGGTAAAAGTGCTTCCAGCATGAATATATTCTACTTTTATACATTTAATTTTTCATAGCTTATATTCCTAACTTTACCAATTAAGATGGCCCTGGGGGAAGTAGGACTGGAGCTCTGTTCCCCCTCTCTCTCCCTCTCTTTGGCTCTCTCTCTCTCATTCCCTCCTCTCCTATGGCATAGTGTCAATTAAAATGACATCCGGTGTCACTGTCACTGTCGATGAAATGACATGTTTCTCCTGAAAGCCCTAATAGGATCGCCTCTCCACCACTCAACCCAAATCTCTGCTATAATTGTTTCACATTCAGTCATCAGCCAATGTTTGAAACTTTGCCTCTGCTTCTTCACCCCACTCTGTAGACTTATCTTCTTCTTTAGGGCCTCCTCACTTTATCGTTGTTTCCTTTGCCCCATCGGATGCCACAGGAAGCTGCTGTACATCAGTGAGAATGATAACACTAAAGAAAAATGATAACTATCTGCCTAGCAGGACATTTAACTTGTTAAGCCTTCTATCCCTCAGAAAAGAAAAGATTGCAACAACATACCCAAAATTAATCGGAAGTAGCTCCTCAACTATAAGGCTCATATGCATATTTTTGGTCTCCTTCGAAAGTAAAAAGCAAAGGAAAACGAATCTATTGCAGGGAAAACCATATATTTTACCATTCCAGAGCAAACGGAGATGCCTAGTTATTACCTAAGCGTCAAAGGATCACTATTATAACCAAGATACCATGAATAATGATGCGACTGAATGTCCACTACTACTCTTTACTACAACTAGGAGCGTACATTTGATTGATTGATTGACTAAAATACAGCATTTATGATACAATTAACGAAGATATACTCAGGCGGTCTCCATGTTCTGGCCATGTCTACTGTTCATATGTGTTACTCCTAAACACTATTTATTTCGGTATAGCCATGGTACAGATAACATAAATCTCCTAAAAACATTGAAATAGTAAAAACACAATAAATATTAATCAATATGAAGTGGTAACCAAGCTTTGTTTCAACCTGGAATATTCTACCATAAAATGACAGTAACAGTTCAACTCACCGACGATGTAAGTAGCCACGCCTGGCCGTTTAGTTGCTTTTAACGCTTGTAGTGCAAACATAGCATGAGGCTCACAGTGACTTCCCAGCAGCCCTAACTTTACTGGATGTTAGCAAGTAACTAACATCTGCTGTTTTTGGTGAATATACAATACCCCTTTTGCATAAAATATTGATTTGTGGCAGTGTTGAATTGTTTCCCTGTTTGTTGTAAACGCTGTGTGTATTTCGATAAAGTGCTTGGGAACATTATTATTTTTAGTTTCCATTAATACCAAACATGTCATTGTAGACTGACGCATTTGCAAAACAGTATAACATTCATATATTATATGTCAGACAATCTTATATCATAACTGTTTATAATTACGCCACTAGGGTGGACCAGGTCCCGGGGCTGCCGGGCTTCTAAAGCACAAAGATGCCTACTAGAGTGATGTCTCAAAAACATGCCTACTCGAGATGTCAATACTCAATACTCATTAATGATCGTCAAAAACAGTGAGTGCCCACTGCTCAGCCATACCAACCAAATTTCAACTGATTACTGGTTATTATTACAAAATGTCTAGCAAAACGTGCTGTTCATACAATAAGCAGGTGACCGTTTTAATAGGATGTATCACCTGCTACATTTGAAAGATTTTAAATTTCTCAATATGGGATGTAAAAATTCTACTTCGTTTTACTTTCTTGTGTATGTAAATACACTTTGAAAAGTGGTGTCCCTGTTTATTGTAGTAAATGTACAGTTAGCTCCGGTGCTCACAGAGTATTATATAAAAATATAAATGTAATTTGCCACAGTTAATTTTGCATCCAAAATATGTCAGCATACATCTTTTCATGTTTTCACTGACAAACCAAAAATGAAAGGAACGATTTACATTAACCAGGCAGGTAAGGTAATCTGTTATATGCGGTAGCATGGCAGAAAGAAATTATGAAAACATTGGTAGAAGGTGCACAAAATAGAATAAACTTTAAGCTTTCAGTCTACTAAATATTTTAGCTTGCAGCACTTTCTAGCCTCCACTGTTTTTTTGGCAGCAACTGTCCAACACGATACAGTTGTCCACTGCCTAATTCCTTGTCTGCCTTACACCTTCTGCCTGAAGTGATGGCTGCACAGTGGGCCCACCATTCCAATTCACTTTAGCCAAGTAAACAATACATTTTACATTCATGCCTGTCTATCTGAAACCCTGCTTTTCCACTGTTTATACTGCCTGGAGCACCTTACTTTAAAATCTCCATAAAGTGCTTTGAAAGAGGAGTCTGTAACACATCTTATGGACACGTTATTTTCTAAGGCTTTTGTGGTCCTTAGAACATTCAGGAAAAGATACTTAACTGAAGGGCATGAAAGTGATCTGCACACTGTCAGGCACCAAATAAATGGTCTATTTCTCTTTTCTTCTGTTCAGGACAACATTTCGATCTACAAGATCTTCCTCAGGCAAAGTATTTACTCTGAGCCTAACAGTGCGGAGCCCTCTTTTGTGCCCTGCAGAAAATCTGAACCTCCTAAAATACACTGGTAAAAAGCTTTGGTTTATTAAACATGCATTGTAAATAAAAGAATTGGACTTGACCACCTGATACTATTTTTCTCAATAGCTAAGGGGGTTATTCTGTCAAAACTGTTGTTGTGTATCTTCAAACACTGTTATAAATGTCAAAATGCAGGGGATCTGACATCTTAATATCTAATAATGTGTAGTAAGTAATGGAGGACTGAGGACTTAACATAGTGATCTCACTTTATGTTGTTTAGAATTGACTGCTGGGCTTTTCCAAACAGTATGACCAAATATGCATTTGCGAGGAAGGTGTCTAAGAGGCTATGAACTAGTTAATACAGTTGGAGCTTTTATTTCTTATTGCTTTGAACATATCTATTAACAGTTTTAAACCCACTTGTGAATGATTTTATATGTGTGTTAACAGCTTATAATAACAAACTGTGAGTACATGATTACAGCTATGTTTAACAATTTTATAAAGTCACTTAGTATTATTGGGCCTAATACACGAATGCGTGTGTAGAAATGTTCTTACTTTGAGCAGAAAATAAGTGCACACGCAGAAATACCTTTAGATTCATGACATGAGCACCGTGTGTATGTTAGTAAACCAGAATCATTCTAAATTGACAGGCGCTTGCCACTTTTTCTCTAGATAGGTTCATACATTTGTCTAAAGGTTTATCACAGGAATAAGTGGTGAAGTTATTGTAAAAGAGAGAAGCCCCTAAAAATGAAAAAATATATACTAAGAAATTGAGACAAAGTGGAAGGCAGAAAAGGCACACTTTTTTGTTATAATGAAAAGAAGGGGGGGCTTGGTCTGCAAAAACAGAAGCAGTGCATATTGTGTCTCCTGAGATACTGACTGCGGCTCAGGTAAAAAAATGAAATGGTTTGATATTCAATTTTATGCAAAAAATAAATAATAGACCAGAAGTAAAATAAGGAAACAGGTGGAGGACAAGGACCACCTGATCAGTAGTCAGAGATGAGGCTCGCCGGCAGACATCTGTAAGTGGGATATGTCCAAGAAATGAGGGTGAAAGTGATGACATCCAGCAGACTTTCAGCCACAGGTAATGTGTTTCATATTTGTGTTAGAGCTGTACCGAATAGTTCTAAACATTTAAATGCGGCACAGCTTTTTTTTTTTTTGTACATGTCTATTCTGTTAATTTTGTATTTCTTCAAATTTGCAGTTAACGACCAGGCTACACTGATATTATTAATAATATATTATTTGTAGAATGAGATTTCAGTGGTGGCGGTGTTGTTTCTGACTCGTATGATCCAAATCTTTCCAAAAACCGCAGAGCATTGTAAAGTCCAAAGGTAAAAATGTATTTAAAGAAAGAAAGAAATAAACATTTCCAAAATTTACAACATATTTTTTTCTCACGAAATATTCTGCTTCAATCCATATTTGTTGGCATTTAGCCTTTCACATTTGCATTGCGGTCAAAAATTTATTTGCTCTCCCGCTTGCCAGCACCCTCTATCCTACAGTGCCATAAATAACATTTATATAACCATAATAATATCAAATCATACTTTTCTTTTTTCTAGTGATGCTGTCATAAAATATGACAACAGACATTCAAAGCTTCATTCATCAACTTCAATAGAAGCTTAAAAATATATTTTACATTCCAATTATGACAATAGTTGATGAGAATGAAAGGCCGTCAATTTTATAGATATTTAACACATTCGGCCAATGCATTAGCAAATTAACGGTTAAATACTGTTTTCTATTTAAGCCTCTTTTAATGAATGCAATTTGTGATTAAAAACAATAAGTGCATGCTCTGGATGAGAATGAACCTAGTGTGTGTAATGTGTCACTGGAAGCCAGTGAGTAAACTGCTGCCCGTCAAGGCTGGACCCAGGGCAGGACTACAGTGGCCCGACAAGCTGCTGTACTCTGCTCACCCGAGACTGGATGCAGATCTGGGTGAAAGACTGCTGCACAGGTCCTTCTGAGCTGCTATAAAGCCGACTGCTGTGTTGGCTAACGCAAGTAGCTAGCTACTGCTCGATAAGATAAGGGGAACATAAATCTGACATCCTCCCATGGAACATTATTTTACATGTTTTGCGTCATTAATCAGATGCACATGAGGAGATGAGGAGGTCCTGCCCTTAGGGAGGACAGCAGGAGCTCATCCTCTTCTGCCTCACACCACCTCTGCAGGTGTTGCTCTTGAAGCATTTTAATCAGCATTTCAAGCAAGGTGTTTTTCCAAAGAAGAGAGAAAAATATTGTAAATGATACTGAGATTTGGTAATGGTTCTTTCAACCAATGGCTTTTTGATATCTTGATCTTCCTGTTGCCTTTCAAAAATACATGAGGAGCAATCTCCTCTGCCTCTATGGACCAGCTTCCTGTGATTGCTAGATTACATTGTTAAGTTATTATTTTCACACAAAACCATGATCTTTAACTGTAAGTGTTTTTTCACAATGTTAAACATGTGGCGGTGTGCCTTCCTGCAAGGCTGATATGAAACATATTCATGATATGTCTTTTTTGACAAAGACATTCCAGGGTTTATGGAAATGTACATTGCCAAAATTTTTGCTTGCAACTGGGTTGGAATGACCGTACATAATGATCCTACATCATAACCCACCGTACTTTATTTCAGTCTAAGCTTAAAGCACCTGTCTATTTTTGAGGAAAAGTCTAAGTAGAAACAGTAGGTACCTCCAGGCTAAAAAGCACAACACTGTCCATTTTAATTCTGCCAGCATAAAGCATGGCATCAACAGCCATAAGCAGCAACTGAGACAAACAAAGGCAACAAAGACAAATGACAGAAACCATCCCATGTCCATCCTCCTGTTTTATCATTTGTTGCTCTTTCCTCCCATTGTATCTCCCTTTCTCACTTCTTCATGGTGAGGTGTGTAGACAGAGCAACACGGAGAGAAAGAGTAGTCAGAATGGTAGAGAAAGACAGGGAGAGACAGAGAAAGAGAAGGGGAACCGGCGAATGCATTTGGGCCGGTATCAACATCCCACAGGTCAGCCAACAGACTGCCTCATCCTCAGCAAACACAACCTGTCTGAAACAAGGATTAGATACAGGCCCTTTGAAATCTTATTTGTTTGTCTGTGTGAGAGAGAGAGAGAGAGAGAGAGAGAGAGAGAGAGAGAGAGAGAGAGTTTACCTTGTGGGACATTGATTGCTTAGTGTTGAATTGTTCACACTGAAGCGTGCTTTATTTAACCAACTGACTTACCTGGAGGAGCTGTGTGTGTGAGAACGATAATGTCCAAATCATTCGGACTTCACCCCACCTGTTCCCGAGTACAAAATCTGTGTAATGTCAGATTGAGCCCATATGTTAACACGACTAGTGATTGTCAGCAGAATTCATTGGGAGAGAGTGGGCATGTTGAAACTGGAAGAAAACAAACATCTGAGGGTGAAGGAAAAGGGCAATTTACACAAAGATGCCCACGTAAATGTATAAAGAGAGATGCCGAGATTCAGGAACTTCTGACGGTAAGGGCCGACATCAAAATTCTCACACAAATTCCAGCCCAGTCACCAGTATAAAAATGTTGGCACTATACGTTTTGTAAAACATGGATACTTTGAATGGCGATGTTTTTGCATTCAGTCAGAGTAGCGTAGTATATCAAGTAAGTGATAGTGAAAGCTCTGGGCAGTGAAAGAAACATGGAATAATAATGAGTAACACAAGCAATGAAGTCCACTAATGGCAGGAAAGTGCGTTGGTGGATAGGTCAAACAGACTTTCACCAAGGAGACAGCATTTCATGTCCTGTATGATACCAAAAGTAAATGTTGACTAAACACTTGTCCGGTAACATTGTGTAAGAAAGTCCACTAAGTTGTTACTTATTCATGGTAGTTACGTTTGTTAGGTGACAGTGTTGCGTTACGTTGTTGCATTACGTTGTTGCGTTACGTTGTTGCGTTACGTTGTTGCGTTACGTTGTTGCGTTACGTTGTTGCGTTACGTTGTTGCGTTATTATTTTAACACAAACCATGATCTTTTTTCAAAGTAGTTTTGTTGCCAAAACCTAACCAACCATTTTTAACGTTAAACAAGTGGCATTGTGCGTTTCTGCAAGCCTGATAGTAAGCTTATATCAGTGGCGGGCCGTCAGGGCCTGCAAAGCCTTCTCTGCTGGCCTAAACAGAATCACAAAGCTATATCTATTTTATAATTTAATAATTTTTCTTAAATATTTATACATGTATTCTAATTTATAAAAATATTTTTCCCATTATCTTATGTTCTCATTGCACAGCTACTGTCTTCCTCAGTTGCTCTGCTTCCAGTGCAGCTTGTTTTAAGTAGAGCTTTTATCCAATCGGATTTCACCTCTGTGTCTCTAGGTAAGAACAGAGGCCCGAGGCCTGCAGAGTCTCAGGTGCAGCCAGTGCAGATTAAAGTAAATGGAGACGATATTGTTGATTGTCATCGTGTTCAACCAATCAGATCTTTAGTTTGACATGTTGGGCGTATTCTTTGACTATCAGAGCCTGCGCGCCGGCCTATAATGATGTCAGCATTACATGCAGCTCAGTGTCCATCGTGTAGCTTTGCCGCGAGGTGCAGTGTGCTGTGATTGGTCAGTGGGCGAGCACGTGACTATCGTGAAATGAAACTTAACAGCCAGCAGAGGCTGATGGGTAGTGAATCACATCACGTGATGCAGCTCAGCCAATCAAATATGGGCATTCTGACTCAGTGAGATGCACCATGACACAGGAGACTGAGAGGAGGAAAGACATTGCAGAGCAGTACATTCAATGTTTAAATTGTGAAAGTAAAATCCTATGATAATCTCTTTGAGTCGTGGCTTGTCATTAAGGAATGACAGTGGATCCCACAGCCAGACCAGCTGAGAACATTATATTTTCCTGAATTTAGGCTTTTGCATTTTCTAAATGCTCTTGCATTATTCAAACGACTTGTACCGAATGGTTTAATACGAAGCTATACAGCCTTAAAAATGAATAATAGCTGTGGTGCCATAATGTGGTTATAAAGTGGTATTTCAGCTGCAGGACAGCAGTGAAGGCCCAGGTATAAAATGCACGGCCTGCCACTGGCTTATATGAGACACAAAATGAAATGAAAAGTTAAAAAAATTGTTTTAGAAACATCGACATCAAGCATTTCTTCTTGTGACTGGGTTGCAAATTCAAGGAAGAGCAAGACTCGGTTGTTTATGACCACATTAGGAACCTGCTTAATGACTGTGGTGTAATCTGTGTTATGTGCTGCCTTTGCATTGCTTGAACCAACCAGTATTTCTCGTTGATGAGAATGTGCGACTGACATTGACAATTTCCTGCTGCATGTGAAAAGGTCAATTTCCGGAACTGTTTCTTTGGATACTGCCTGGATTTCATAGGAAAAAACGGCTTTTGACTCTATGATCCCTGTTTACACAGCAGTTGCTTGTAAAACTGATGTGTGAAGTGTGAAAAGATCCTGTCTTTGTTTCTTGCATGCTTCCAGGAGGTGGGACTTGCGTCATTTTAGGATTTTTACCTCAAATGAAGCTCCATTAACCTGTTACCACTCCAGTAAAATTCGCCTAAAACGCCTATCCAAGGCATACCCAAGGCATACCGAAAGTGCTACTGGTATTGAGTAATACAAGTTTGAAAACCTCCCTGTCACCCTGTGGACCCACCACCCGCAGGGACAAGCATCGGGGTCGGGTGCAATGCAGACCGGGCGGCGGGTCAGGCGGGAGGCCTGGGTGAGCCGATCGCCGGCAGCATAGACTAGCTCTAGGGACGTGGAACGTCACCTCGCTAGCGGGGAAAGAGCCAGAGCTGGTGCAGGAGGTGGAGCGATACCAGCTAGATATAGTTGGACTCACCTCCACACACAGCGCTGGCTCTGGAACCAAGCTCCTGGAGAGAGGTTGGACTTTGTCCTTTTCCGGAGTTGCCCAGGGTGAGAGGCGCCGGGCGGGAGTGGGGATACTCACGAGCCCCCGGCTGAGCGCCGCTGTGTTGGAGTTCTCCCCGGAGAACGAGAGCGTCGCCTCCATGCACCTACGGGTTGCGGGGAGCAAGGCTCTGACTGTGGTTTGTGCTTACGCACCAAACAGCAGTTCAGAGTATCCGGCCTTCTTGGAGTCGGTGGGAGGGGTCCTGGAAAGGGCGCCACCTACCGACTCCATAGTTCTCCTGGGGGACTTCAATGCTCACGTGGGCAATGATGGAGAAACCTGGCGGGGGGTGATTGGGAGGAACGGCTTGCCCGATCTGAACCCGAATGGTGTCTCGTTATTGGACTTCTGTGCGTGCCATGGTTTGGCCATAACGAACACCATGTTCGAACATAAGGTGGCTCATAAGTGTACCCGGTACCAGAACACCTTAGGCCGGAGATCAATGATCGACTTTGTAATCATATCATTTGATTTGCGGCCGTATGTCTTGGACACTCGGGTGAAGAGAGGAGCAGAGCTGTCAACTGATCACCACCTGGTGGTGAGTTGGATCAGATGGCAGGGGAACCGGTTGGAAAGACCCGGCAAGCCCAAACATGTAGTGAGGGTGAACTGGGAACGTCTGGCGGAGGACCCTGTCCGGGAGGTCTTTAACTCCCACCTCGGAAGAACTTCTCTCACATCCCGAGGGAGGATGGGGACATGGAATCCGAATGGACCATGTACAAAGCCTCTATTGTGGACGCGGCCGCTAGGAGCTGTGGCCGGAAGGTCATCGGTGCCTGTCGTGGCGGCAACCCGAGAACCCGGTGGTGGACACCGGAGGTGAGGGAAGCCGCCAAGCTGAAGAAGAAGACCTTCAAGGCCTGGTTGGCCCAGGGGTCTCCCGAAGCAGCTGACAGGTACCGGCAGTCCAGAAGGGCTGCAGCTGCGGTGGTCGCGAATGCTAAAACTCGGGCATGGGAGGAGTTCGGGGAGGCCATGGAGAAGGACTTTCGGTTGGCCTCAAGGAGGTTCTGGCAAACCATCCGACGGCTCAGGAAGGGAAAGCAGGGCTTACCCCAGGCTGTTCTCAGCAGGGGGGGGGGGAACTGCTAACCCGGACAGAGGACATCGTCGGGCGGTGGAAAGAGCACTTTGAGGAACTCCTAAACCCGACCAACATGTCCTCTGCAGAGGAGGCAGCGCCTGAAGATCTAGGGGGAGGCTCACCTATATCCCTGGCAGAGGCCGCTGAGGTAGTCAAAAAGCTCCTTGGTGGCAAGGCGCCGGGGGTGGATGAGATCCGCCCTGAGATGCTGAAAGCGCTGGACATCGTTGGGCTGTCCTGGCTGACACGCCTCTTCAATGTCGCATGGGGGTCGGGATCAGTGCCCATGGACTGGCAGACTGGGGTGGTGGTTCCCATTTTCAAAAAGGGGGACCGGAGAGTGTGCTCAAATTACTGGGGTATCACACTACTCAGCCTCCCGGGGAAGGCTTATGCCAGGGTGCTGGAAAGGAGGCTCCGACTGTTTGTCGAACCTCAGATACAAGAGGAGCAATGCGGATTCCGTCCCGGCCGTGGAACAGTGGACCAGCTCTTTACCCTCGCAAGACTACTGGAGGGGTTCTGGGAGTTTGCCCAACCAGTCTACATGTGCTTTGTGGACTTGGAGAAGGCTTTCGACCGGGTCCCTCGGGGGTTCTTGTGGGGGGTGCTGCGGGAGTATGGGGTGCCGGACCCATTACAACGGGCAATCCGGTCTCTGTACAACTGCAGTAGGAGCTGTGTCCGCATTCTCGGCAATAAGTGACCGAAAGGACAAGGTCGCGGTTACAAGCGGCCGAAATGAGCTTCCTCCGTAGGGTGGCCGGGCTCAGCCTTAGAGATAGGGTAAGGAACTCGGTCATCAGGAGGGAGCTTGGAGTCGAGCCGCTACTCCTTCGCGTCGAAAGGAGTCAGCTGAGGTGGTTCGGGCATCTAATTAGGATGCCTCCTGGACGCCTCCCACTGGAGGTTTTCCAGGCTCGTCCAACTGGGAAGAGACCCCGGGGAAGACCCAGAACATGCTGGAGGGATTACATCTCCCAGCTGGCCTGGGAACGCCTCGGGATCCCCCAGAATGAGCTGGAACATGTTGCCGGTGAGAGGGAAGTCTGGGTCAGCCTGCTTGGCCTGTTGCCACCGCGACCCGAACCCGGATAAGCGGAGGAAAATGGATGGATGGATGGAAGTTTGAAAACACTGAAGTAGAAGGTTTTTATTTCTGCCTGAATATTTTTTTGCAAACAGATGCCTGCAGATGACTATAGCTGGGACTTATTAGCTGGAAAACACAATGGGACCACAGCATGATGCCTCACCTAGTCCAAGTTGAAATTTGATAACAATACCACAGAAAATGAGGCGTTTTCCAAAAAAGGCCAATTGGAGACCCATGGTAACCATGGTCACATACCTAGGCTTTGTAAATATGTGTATTCATAATTCGAACTAAAGCTTATTTATTGCGATATACAGTAATCTATAAGTTATTTTGCCATTATTCACTTTCCTAAATTCTCAAACTCTCAAAAACCACATTTTGTATTTTACGCACGGACGCAGGGACCTGACTCGTGGTTACTCAGTGACATACGTGTTGTGGCTCTAAATCTACCCACTGAAGCTGTATACCGTCTTTTTTTAAATTTCATTGGCTATACGAAGCGTCAGTCATCAGAACGATTGGTTGCAATTGGCTCGGTCTTTACACGAAAGAAGAGGGGCAGGCACTTTCCTTCAACGCGGACTCTCGTTGGCTATTGTAGGCTGTGGACAGGACATGGAAGCTCCTATTGGGTCAAGTGAGGTGTCAATCGAAAGGTCAGAGTGCAGCCGCCATTTTGATACCCAGATACCGGCAATGTTTACATGCGAACTGGAGTTAGGTTGGAAAATACATAAATAATTAGGCATATCTGCCGGCTAATTTGAATAGAATAGAATAGAATAGTACTTTATTCATCCCCAAGGGGAAATTTGTCTGTGGCAGCAGCAAACAGGGTTACACAATAAAATAAAAATATTAAGTGTGGAAAATGCACATGAAATGATGCAACAGCAGTCCGTGGGTAATTATTGACGTCATAATCTTTTTTAGACTAAATATTTTACTGGATTGGATCGTCTGGACCTTTGCCAATGTAACAAGAATATTATCGATGGGTGGATTACTATGACGCTTCATTGGTGAGTTGCCTCAATTTTGTAATTGTTTGTTGGTTGGTGGTCTGACAGAGGCATTGATTGTACCTGCTGTTGTGATTGTATCTTGAAAGGGTTTGCATTAATCGAATCACAAGAATCTTAGCTTTCCAGAGATATGTCGCATCAGTACCTACCTATACATAACACTTGTGTACATAACTCAAGTGTACACTTAACACTCCAAAAGCCCGTGGGCGGGCCATCGGAGTCTTAACAGTAAAGGCTAAAACACTACATGTTTGCTACAGCCTAAAGAATCAGGGTCATTTGTTTTACCAAATTCAAAAGTACGTCCATTGGACAGCAAGAATCTATATCAGCACAATTATAAACCACAAAAAAGCACATGAAGTGTCTCAAAATGTTCTTTTTCAAATTTCAGCAAATGGCTAAGTGTTGACATTTTCCAGTATTGTGGACAGCTATTCAAATGTTGTTTACTTGTCTATGCATGGGTTTTGATGGCATAGTTGCACATCAGCCACTAAGGTGAACGCTATTGCATCATCCCATTCACTGCTACTCAGTGGCAAGCGGTTGTAAGTGGTTTCTCAAAACCAAGATGGCTGACACCCAGTCACTCATCAATATCTTGCCAATCCTTCTATGGAAAGAGACCCTTGCAGGTATGAAAATGTTGGTGACATCAAGTAAGAACTAAGGAATCATATAATTCATACATTTTCCAAGTATTGATTTTATAATGGGAGGAAATTACGATAAATCATCTGTCCACTAAATTGGACATCATGCATCACTGGCTAAATTTCAACTACAATTCATACTATTACTGCTACTGTTCTTGAAAATACTTCATCTGCAGGAACGTTTTTGGCTGTAAATCATGTTATTTATGTTATTGGAATGTAATTTCCAGTTTTTGTATACCTTTACATTTTGTAGAGCTCAAAAGCAGAGTGTGATAGAAAGGCCAAAAGGATAGTGGAGGAAATACCACCTGAGTCAAGTGAGGATGATACTAGTGGCAGTGATGATGAATGGCTGCCAGAAAAAGGAGAACATGATAGCAGTAGTGACAGCGGAGCTAAGGATGCAAATGCTGAGGGAGTTGAGGCTGAGGGAGCTGAGGATGAAAATGATGCTGATGGAGTTGAGGTTGAGGAAGCTGAGGATGTGCCACATAACAGGGCTCAAGGAAAAAAGCTGAAAATACAAGCAGAAATATCTGGAAATCCAAAAGCAACCAGTTTGAGGGAGACTTGGCTCTTCTTTTAGGAGAGTAGAAAGTGAATGTTGAGGGAACAGAACCAATACATTTCTTTATGCATCTATTTCCCGAAGAGCTGATGAATGAAATAGTGCATAATACAAACGTGTATGCACTCCAGAAAGGAAAGGCAAATCTGGCCGTGACATCAGAGGAAATGAAAACATTCCTAAGAATAAATATTGTCATACATCAGATACCCAAGATCAAGAATGTACTGGTCATCAGAGGAAGGGCTTCGTCTTGATTTGATAGGAGATGCCAGGCCAGTTAACAGATTTGAGCAGATTCTGAGGTACATTCACCTTTGTTGATAATTACTCACAGGCCCCTGGAAATGCTGATAAGCTGTTGAAAATCAGACCAGTGTTAGAAGCACTCAAGGAAACCTTCCGTACAGCAGTCGATCCTGAAGAATTTCAATCGATAAATGAGCAGATAATTCCCTTCAAGGGCCGTCTGTCTATTAAGCAGTACATCCCCAAAAAACCCGAACCCTGGGGTGTGAAAGTGTGGGTGAGAGCAGGATCCTCTGGATACATGTACAGATTTGAAGTCTAGTAGGGTTCAGCTGAGTGTGGTCAGATCAGTCAATTGGGAATGACTGCAGACGTAGTCATGCGCCTCTGTGACGCATTACAGCAAAAACATCACAAGGTGTTTTTTGACAATTTCTTTACTACCATTCCACTCCTTCAGGCATTGAAGCACCAGGGCATATATGGCACTGGTACATGCAGAATAAACAGACTCCATGGAGCACAACTGAAACTGAGGAGTGAAAAGCAACTCAAGAAAGAAGGAAGAGGAGCTTGCTCTGTTGTCAGCAATGCTCAAAACATCACTGTCACACGTTGATTAGATAGACTCTTGATTAGATGGACTCTTCCTGCACTGGCCAGTCCCAACCAGATGTGGCCCCGAGATGGAGCAAGAAAGAAAATAAGATGCTCAACATCCAAAGGCCATTTTCTGTGAAGCTGTACAATCAGCATAGGGAGCATAATCAGCGTATTTTGCTTTGCCAATTAGCATAAAAGACAGTCTGCACATTTTCTTTGTATATACATATATTATTTTATAGTTTTCGCATCTTTATCATTTTATTCATTTGTTTGTTAAATATATATTTATATATTTATAAAATAAAGTTAAAATCTTGTTTTTCATGCCTAAAGAGCAATAAAAACACTTTATCCTGACTGAGGTTGTCATAATTCATGCATACCATAAATAGTATCAGAAGTACTGGTGGTACAGTTACATATGTATACTACAGTTATGAGATCTTATAGTTATGAAAGCTGTATCTAGTAATAATGAAATGTGTAAGTATGGAATCTGTATCTTGTAATAATCAGATTTGAATATTGTGATCATGATGACAGATCTGTATGTTATCATGAGATCCTTTACTCGTAATAAAAAAATGATATCTTGAGATTTTTATTGCATAATCTAATTATTAGATCTGTATCTTGTAATTATGTGTATCTCATAATTATGAGAATTATATTTCAAAAGCTTGAGTTTTGTATTTCTTTACTATAAAAACAGTATTTCATAACATCTATATCCCATAATTATAAAATCACTAACTTGTAATTATGAAATCTGTATTTTGTAATTATGAGATCTGTCTCTCTTTATTGTAAAACTAGTATCTTGCAATAAGATTTATATCTTGTAACTATGAAATTTGTATTTTGAAAATAAGAGATCCGTAGTGTAAGAATTTGAATTTGTATCTCGCAGTCATGAGATTTACATCTTTTAATAATGAGATTTGAGTCTTGTAATTTGATCTTGTAGTCATGAGATTTATATTTTGTAGTCATGAGATTTGTATATTGTAGTTATGAGATTTGTATTTGCAATTATGAGATTTGAATTGTATAATTATGTAATAATAATGTATCTTTCAATCATGAGATGCAGGTCTTGTAATTCTTTCTATTACAGTATAATGATATTTGTATCTTGTAGTTATGAGATTTGTATTTACAAATTATGAGATCAATATTGTAATTATCTAAATCTGTATCTTGTGATGATGAAATTTGTAAATCTTGTAAGTCTTAAATTTATATCATAATCCTAATAATGTTATCTGTATCAGATATAATGAATTATGTATTGCATTGTTACAAATTTGATCATTTTAATTTTGAGGACCATATCACATAATTTCAAAGTCTGTATTTTGAATGAATTGGATTTGTGTTGGTAATTATGACATTTTGTGATTAGGAGTTTTTTAATATGTAATTTATACATTTGAAACTCATATTTATCAGATTTGTATCTGATAATTATGATTTCTTTATCTTGTAATTATGTATCTGATAATGAGTTTTGCATTTTGTAATAATGACATTTGTAGTTGTATTTATTTGTTTTATGATCAAATCCAAACCTGGTAATTATAAGATTTGTCTTGTAATTATGAGCTATGTATTGTAGTTATGAGATTTGTCACTCAGTTCATAATTCTTGTCAAATATCATTAGAAAAGTTATATCTGTAACTATGGTAATTGTATCTCATATTTATTATATTTATTATGGCTTATGGGATTCATATATTGTAATGGTGAGATTTGTTTCTTGTAATTATATATTCTCTGTCATGTCTTATATTGACTTTATCTGTATTTGTAATGACCAGACTTCAGATATATTTTCAGTAATTATCATATCTTTTGATTATTTTGATTATGTAACCCAAATCTGGTAATTATGAAATCTGTATCTTATACATGAAAGTTTTATCTTGTATAACGAAATTAGATTTTTGTAATTACAGTTTTGAATCAATTAATCATGAAACCGGAATATAATAGAGATTTGATATGGTAATTATGAAATTATCTTTATATCTTTAAATTATGAGATCACATTATTTCAGGTTCAAGCTCTCGTTATTATGAAATAGCTTTTTCATACAAGTGCTAGTAATTATTACTCAGCTTCAAGAAAAAGATTTTAAAGCTGCAGCTAAGAAGTTAAAAAACTAAAACTTCATTAGAACACAAGGACAGAAAGTTAGCTCGATAGAACCGTTGGTGAATTTGATAAAAGAATTAAGTTGGCAAAAGGGTAAAAACATTCCTTCTCATTTTGTCAAATTCACACAATTATAACAATATCTGTCAATAATGCCTTGAGGAAATGTGTCCATCATATGTCCATCATAGACACCAAGCCCAAACACGTGTCTAGGTGTGACTATTTCTCTGCCCCTGAGGAGTTCTGCCAATCACACCAGCAGCAGGCTAAAGGACTATAGAAAATGTGTTACTTTCTTTTTATATATTTTCATTTTTACAAAAAAATAACTGTCCACTGCCCCTAAGAATGTGTCAGAGGGATCAAGAAAAGTCATAACTGGCGCTGTCTCATATTTGGACAACATTTAGACACACACACACACATATACATGCACACATTACCGCTCACTGGTCTTTGGCCAGGGATAGTCTGACAGCTCCCTGGGAATTGACTTTTGGGATCCAGGTGTGTGTGTGTGTGTGTGTGTGTGTGTGGACCATTAGAGACCTATGGGAGGGATGTCAGTCGGTGACAAGGGACCGGTCCATTCCCCAAAGGGGACAGCCAGCAAGGGGTAATAATGGTAGTGGTAGGTGAGCTCCACTCTGTGTTTCTTCACTGTGTGTGTGTGTGTGTGTGTGTGTGTGTGTGTGTGTGTGTGTGTGTGTGTGTGTGTGTGTGTGTATGTGGGCCTAAGGGCCTTGGCTTACCCTTGTGAGAATTATAGGAGTGAACAATTAGGTTGATGATAGTGATTACAGTAGTTGTTGTCCATAATGCTGATAATAGGAGGAAACAAGCAGGAATGGAGAAACTAGGTGTCCTGAACCACAGAAGAGTGTCAATAATTACTAAATTGTTGAATCTGCGACTTAATCGAATCTCAAAAATATAACAAAAACAGTTTGTTTAGAAGACATCGTTTCCATATTAGATTGTGTGATACCTTGTGTGTTTAACTTTCTAGTGCTGTACTGAGATAAAACTAATCTCTAGGTGTGCTTGTCCAAAAAAAAAAAATGTATGAAGAGAGCATGAATGTGTACTATTACATGATATATGATATTTTGTTTGGACAGATGGTGTTGGAAGTGGAATAATTGAAAGGACAGCCAAACATGGAGACCATGAATATCCAACAACCATTTCTTTGTAAATCGCCTAATAGTTGTTGGGACATCTTGTACTGGAAAGACACTGTAATGATTGAGCCTGATTCAAACCTAAATTTTAACAAAATATTTGCAAAAAAATAAAATTGCCTTCTCTCTTTGTGTCAACATTGTTGAGGATGCCTGTCGTCTTGTTTGAATAAACTTTATTATAATTGTGAATGGATAAAACTGTCAGCGGTTTCTGTGCTTATACGTTCAAAGTGAGCTGCCACATCATAGCCGGTTGGTCGATCCGTACAGTGTGAGCATAAAAGCCACAGGTTCTAGTCGTCCAGAAAGGCTGATTAAAAAGTAAATTGAAAGTTAACACAATGTACAGTATTAATACACACAGCGGCTATCCAACTTCACTGTGGACCAAAGAAGTCAAGACAAAGAAATATTACAGGTGATGCAGACACCAAACCATGGTCTCTAAAACAGATACTTAACGCTCATGACCAGTAAATCACTCTCACTGCCTTGCTCAAGGACAGCGCAGTATTGGGTTTGCACTGACAACCGTTCACTCACCACCCTGCTTCTCCAACATCCAGAGTACCAGCATCTGCTTATAGCTGGTTAGGGAGGGACTATCGTCAGGGGACTCTTCCCAAATATACTGTAACAATACCAAGTCTGTGTTTCTGTCTGTCTGTCCTGTCTGTCTGTCTAAGTGTGTGTGTGTGTGTGTGTGTGTGTGTGTGTGCGTGTGTGTGTGTGTGTGTCTTAGGTCCCAAAGCAGTGATTGATCATTAATATTTTATTT
>NW_022280068.1:1687915-1707046 GCF_004355925.1 Anarrhichthys ocellatus | reverse complement strand
ATTTGTGCATATGTGTGCGAGTGGGTATAGGTGTGTGTGTGGGTGTGCATCAGCTGGTCACACAAAAACAAGACAAATAAGAGACAAAATGAATGAAGAGAAGAATGGTAACTGCTTTTTTTAAAACGTGGAAACCCATTGATGTTAAAAATGCAAGTATTTTCAGGTTTTGAATTGACTGCTGTTCATTTTCTACAGAACACCAATTGAAATAACACACTTCTCAGGCATATTCCACACATTCTTTTGACATAGTCATACTCATTTCTCCAGTTTCTTTGCCTATTTGGGAAACATAGCTGTGGGGAAAAGTTAAACTCAGCGCTTTATTTCTATACTTTTCAGGCATACTTTGGACAGGAAGAATTATGTTAATGCTAATCCTGTTTTGTGTTATCAGGAGTCCTAGCTTTTCTTTTTTCTTTGCAATTTGTTATCTGCCAGCTAAAGTTGCCCACTGAATTTTAAATTAGCAAGAGGAAGGACATTTTGAATGACATTGATGGCTGAGAGATATGTCTGTCCCTGATAAAACTAAAAATATTTGTATTATTTTATTAGTATTTATATTTTTATTAACTACGTAGCTATGTGACATTTAACCACAAGCTCAATATATTATAAACACGAACATATGCATAGCCAGAGATATACAAACCCAAAATGCAGTCCCAAAATGTACTACTGAAAGATGTTTTCAGAAATTGGTTGGCAGAATTGAAATGCTTGTTTAATTAATATGCTAAAAAAGCAAACTGCAAAAATATTGTATTAATTGCTGCTTAAATACTTTTTTAGAATAACAATGGATACAATTAAGGTGATGAACCAACAGTAAATTTGCAGTTGCCCTCAGCTCTCCACAGTGAACACATACATCTGGCCCCACGTACACACCCCACTCTGTTCAAATATCTGAATCAATAAGTAAACAAACTATAAAACAGACTACTTGATGTCAGTGTTTCAAATCTCCTTTCAGCAAAAACTAATGTCAGGGATTAAGGAAGTGAACGAATCAGAGCAGGGTTATCATGGTTTTATGGTATTTATAGCCAAACTGTACTATGCCCCACCTCACTACAATCTACAGCATATGCAATGGAAGGATATGAAATTAATACATCTTTTTTGTTTTTGTGTTGTAAAATTATGTAACACATTGCCACACTACAGTGCTTGTTTGTGCATTCAGGGTTCCTTCATGTGGTGTTCCTCATCCTGTGTCCCATTGCTGTACATTGCATGCATTTTTGTAAACCCAGTAAGTGCTCGCTGAATTGTAGTGAAATACACATGATTCATTTCTGCTCTTCATTTATATGTGGGATGGTTCCCAATGTAATGCACAAACTGTGCAGTGTTGTCACAATGTGTATCACAAATGTGTGTGTATGACGGTGGTGCTCTTTGTGCACGTTATGAGATGAATTAGTTCCACAGTCATTTATTGAGGAACATTTGATCATTTGTCAGGGCGAGTGATTCCACAGATTAAACTCAATCATCTCCATCATGTGCTCTGCTGCTGCTTTCATATTGCTGAGAGGCAAATCTTACTGTGTCCATATAACGTTTAACGTCTTTAAAGTTAAAAGTTGTGACATTAATTATCTGATCTATAAAATGCCATCGTGTAAATGTCTCTAAATGCCACTCGCCAGCCTTGCTGTAACACCTTAAGCTTTAAATGACACAGAGGAAAATGAAAAGACCCCTTAGTCCACGACTAAAGGTCAATTACGCACATTGTCATTACAATAATACACATGCTTTTACTGTTGATACCAGTGGGATAATTTTATTTGAATTTGATGGAACAATTAATTCAGTTTTGATTGCATGTAATTTGTACTTCTTATTGTTTCCATTGTATTTGATAAAATAAATTGAACTGATGTAAATGAACACAAAAAGATTGGTTAACCGCCCATGAAACAAGTTTGTACGAAGCTAAACTGAAAATTGTGCATCTGAAACTGAATTTCTGTCACTCCATTCACAGCTGCTGCTAATCAATTTGCACACCTGAGAGCCATCCACTCAACAAGCTCCTGCAGTGTGTCTTCCCCGTTTTAACAGTCTCTGCTCAGTTTGTTCAGTTCGTCAACGTGGTCCTCACGCCTCGGCAGAACAAGGCTACCTTTCCTCGCTACCTCCACTTTGACCAGTCTGAATGTACTACCCATTAAACTGTTACCTGATCTTTTCCGAGGTTTGCCTTTGGGTCCAATGACATTAACTGCATGTCTGATTTTCCAATCATCTGTAAATTAAATGAGTTACATTGCTTTCACGTCAGCAATGTCCACATTGCTTTTACATCAGAGACGCAGTAACGTTAGGCGATGTTAGCACACTAGCAAGCACACACCAGATTTGACAGTGACTGCAGAAAACATGCAGGCCAATAAAAGGAAAAAGATTTTCTATTTTCATGTGGAATGTTGAATGTTTTTTTTTTCTGAATGTGAATGATAAATGTGTGCATCTCTTTTGAGGAGTTGCTAAAAGATAAAATATCTAGCGCCACTTCACCAAAGTCCACAGCAACTCTTCATGGGACTTTCTGGCTGGTAGCAGTTTACGAACAGAGAAGATAAAAGAGATGAACACTTAAAAGACCAAAGTCTCTGTTTACCAAACTGATAAAACGGCGTAAGCAGCAACAGACGCTTCATTTAGTGGCGCACATTCTACGGATCCCAAAAAAGCCCTTGGCCTATGGCGGGATTGTAATAGAGGTGAAGAACAGTGGCTAAAACTTTATTAAAGGACTGTAAAAGTAAGACAGAGTTTGTGTCTGCTGGGCTCTCAGCCACCTTCACTTTGTCAAATTAACTCTCAGAGGAAAAAAGATTGGAGGCCCCTGAGTTAGAAGCCACAGCTCATTTTCTAGTCACCAGCAAAGCAACACGTGTTAAGCCAATCAGATCAGCAGTCGAGATCAGCAACCAAGCCATAAAATAGCCTGAGGAAAAAAATGGCTTCAAAGATGTCTGAAGCCATGAAGCAAAAGGGCAACTAAAGCTGTAAAAAAAAAAAGAGCAATTTACAAAGATTATTTTCTCAAGAATTATGAGAACATTTTTATACAAAACATTCTGCTTTTTTTATTTTTTATTGAGATTATTATCTCAGAATTATTCAAATCAATTAAATGTGTGTTTGTATTGCCCAAAATCACAAATTTGCCTCAGAGGGCTGTTTACACATAATAAAAATTAGGAATATGTTTTCATGGAAAATACATTACTCTATATTTTTGAAATAACAAGATCATTTCCATGAGAGATCATAAGAGGAAGCAAACTTCTCCCGTCAATTTAATCTGGTTTTATTTTGGTGTGGGTTTGAGACGTCGGGAGATACTGTTAAGTAATATAGATGGTATTGTTATTAGTTTGTCGACTTTGTGCAGGACCTCAGGACTTTGTTGTTCTTATATACAGTCTGTGGTTCTGATCTGCTGGACGTTGTTTCTCCAGAATCAGTTGAACCAACATGGCCTGCTTCACAGATAGAAGATGATGCATCAGAAATGTATTAGGACTGAATGAGGTGACTCGAGAGAAACTCAGTAGCACTCACGTCATTCTTCATTAGTTTCTCAATGCTGGATTCAACTAAACAGAGCGGAGAGGTTTGCTTCCATGAAATTGAGCTCTCAAGGAAATGAGAGCTTCTGCAGGTTTTTGAGGTATCTCGTATTTCTGAGAATACAGGGCAGTTCTTTTTTTTCTCAAGTGAATGCATTAGGTTTCAGTGGATTTGGTCCAGAGTATGATTTTTAACAGCAGCACTCACAGCACTACAATGTAGTAAGTGATGATATTGTGAACTTTGTAATTACAAAATGGTAAGATAGTTCTCATGTTGAGCAGTGGAGTTATCATGTATATGGGATGTGAATATTTGTAAGGCTCTAAACACTGCTCATTACTATGGTGGAATATCAGTACTCAGCTGTATGTCGCTGGTATGAATGAGTCAGCTTCCCCTGGTCTATTATTATGAAATGACAGCACTTATATGTATTGTAATGTATTGTGTAATTGCCATTTCTTTTACAATGTAAAACCCCCATTGCTTTCTTACTCTTTGTCAAAACATCTGTGTTTTAATTGATTCCTTTTCCATGCCATTCACTGCTACTCAGCTTCCTCAGCGTGCACATGCCTTCAAAGGTGAAGTCATACAAATCTGTGTGTGTGTGTGTGTGTGTGTGTGTGCGTGTGTGTACAGCATTGTCACAATAATTGCTGGGCTCATATCTCTGCTTGTATGACAGGGAGCCGAGTGACAAATCTGTTTCCTCGGTGTTAGAAAAGCTCCAGCACATTCTTCCTCGTCCTGCCTCTGAGGGGCGCTGCTCATTGTCTAAACACCTGGCTTCCTATCGCTTCCAAGTGTCTCAACTACTTAACAGCACTTTTGTGTGTGTGTGTGTGTGTGTGTGTGTGTGTGTGTGTGCACGCACGTACGTATGGCTGTGAATGTGATTGTTTCAATCAGAGAGAGAGTGTGATTTAGTGTGTGTGTGCATTACAGTAAGATGGAGATGGATATACCATATGTGGCATTGATAGATTGAGTTATTTGTTTTTCAACTGAATAGGAAATAAAGTTCATTGCTTGACTTGGCAGCCTCAGTGATACTTTTTCAAGAGGGTGGATTCACACAGCATGGGAAAATTGGAACGTTCTGATTGGATTAAAAGCTAATTAGGGGTATAGCTGTGGCAAACGTAAAGCCACATTTTTTGTAGCTAAAACACAAGGTGTAAATAAGTTGTTGGAAGCATTTTCATAAAAAGTCCACATTTTATCTATCATTAAGACAACCGCTAAAATATGATTGTATACTAAAACAATACAGAATACGCACATTTGTATTAGCTGGATGATACACATGACACATAGCAACATTTTAGGACTGTAACACCATTGTACTTGTTAAAATAAAAATAACTGAGGATAGCTTATCATCTCCATCCTCCACTCTCCACACATGATATACTGTTTTTTATGATTTTGTGGGAGGCTTTGTGGAGTAAAATGGACAGCAATCTGAATTTCGTTGTGTAACCCTGTTGTACAATGACACTATAATAACCTGGAAACCTTACTAAATACATCAAATATATAATAAACAATCATGAAACCCAGCCAGTGGTCAAAGGGTAAGCTCATCATTTGTACACTGAAAGAAAAGTCAGTGACTTTTACAGTGAAAAACTGTTAAATCACAACAGTAAGAGACCGTAAATTGTAAATAGGTTATATTCAGTTTATCTGACAGTGAAACACCGTAAATATATATATATCAGCCGAAAACATAATTTGTGCATGTATTTCTCGTGAAAAATATATTTTGTCACTGTTAAATGTACTAAACATTGTACTAATAACGGAAATACACCGTAATATGAAAAGAAATCAATACCGTGATTTTTGCATTTATTACTTTTAAAAAATACATTTGGTTACTGTTGAATGTACGCACCATTGTGCTGCCAATGGAGGTAAAACGCATTGTACATTTAACAGCCAGCCCCATATTTTTTGCATTTATTATTCGTAAAAAAAATCTGTTTGTCACTGTTAAATGTACTGAATATTGTACTGATAACAGAAATACACTGTAATATGGAGAGAAAAAAACAATACCGTAAATTTTGCATTTATTACTTTAAAAAAATACATTTGGTTACTGTTAAATGTACGCACCATTGTGCTGCCAATGGAGGTATAACACATTGTACATTTAACAGCCAGCCTCGTATTCTTTGCATTTATTATTCGTAAAAAATTCAGTTTGTCACTGTTAAATGTACTAACTATTGTACCGATTACAGTAATACACCATAATATATATAACAACCAACTCTGAAAATTCTGCAAATATTATCTATAAAATCAGAGGAGGCAGCGCCTGAAGACCTGGGGAGGCCGCACCCATATCCCTGGTGGAGGCCGCTAAGGTAGTCAAAAAGCTCCATGGTGGCAAGGCGCCTGGGGTGGATGAGATCCGCCCTGAGATGCTGAAGGCGCTGGACACTGTTGGGCTGTCTTGGTTGACACGCCTCTTCAATGTCGCATGGGGGTCGGGATCAGGAGGGGTCCTGGGAGTTTGCCCAACCAGTCTACATGTGCTTTGTGGACTTGGAGAAGGCTTTCGACCGGGTCCCTCTGGGGTTTTTGTGGGGGGTGCTAATGTTAATGGAAATACACTATAATATATAAAAGCTAACACTGCAGTTTTTACAGGTACTATTAGCAAAAGGAAATACATTTTCTCACGGTTAAATGTATGAACCACTGTGCTAATAATGGAAAGCCAACACTGTAATTTTTGAAAGAGATTTTGTCACTGTTTCAACAGTCAACATTAACTAATATTTAACCAACAAACAAAACAAAACAATAAGTGCTAGTTGCAAACTAGTTTGCTTATTCAAAGCAGTGGAGAGTAACCTTCCATAAGTTCTATAAGTTTTTGTCGTCCTTTTTTGCAGAGCATAAGTTGCATCTCACCCCTCACCCCATCCCCCACCCCTCTTTTGATCTCTGTTGGTTAGTATTTTGTAACATTGCAGGTGCTTGCAGGTGCAGATCTCACGACAGTTTCAAGGCACCCTGTGACATCTATTCCTAATGTGTGTGCAGTGCACCCTATATAAAGCATTGTTCCTACATTAACACTTATTAGTATGCAATTTATAACATTTATAAATGTTTTGTTCTTGATTAATAAGCTGGTCTATGATTGTTTCATGATTGTGTTTTCATACTTTATAAATGATGGATTCCCCATTTGTAAATTAAGTAGTATATATATTACAAACCAATTATTAAGGAGTTGTAGATGATTAATAACATCATTTATAAAGTGTAAGTAAATGATATATATATATATATATATATATATATATATATAATGATGTATATATATAATGATTTACATATGCACTAATGGTTAGGGACTATGTTAATATATGCTTTATAAACGTGTATTAATACTGCAATTCATGATTAATTCAGGTAGTTACTAGTCGTTACTAGTCTTCTCAACAGAAAAGGGAAATAGACACAACACAAAGTGATCAAGAACATTTTAATATTTATTGCAAGATGCAAACAATATACTAAATACAAACCTCTCAGGCATTCATTCATTTAAAAAACCAAAACAAAGACATTCTCCTTCAGGAGAGGCATCAGATCTGAGAGCACACACACACACATTCTTGAACCCCTCGGCTCTGTACCGGCACTGCTGTCCAGAGATTCTGTTGGCGTGTTCACAGAGAGAGACAGGCAGCAGTAAGTCGGACGTGTCACAGTTAACAACTTCCACGTCTGAATTACCACGCACTCTGATTGAATGCCTGCTCGTGCTGTATGTAGAGGTGCATTCTGGGAGTACAAACACAGGAGGGGGTTAGACACTTCGGAGTGGACCATGGATGTATAATCAGAACTGGATACCTGCAGCCCCAGAAGCATTTACCCATAGACCACAATTATAAAAGACATGTCTGTAAGACGGTTAAGATATAGCGAACTGCAATGTAGGTCAGTTATGAGTCTGCTATTATGAATTTGTTATCCGTAGAGGTTAGATATTTGTTAATTATACAATGTTAAGTCTATAGGCAAAGTGGGAACTCGCCAGAGATCAATTGGACTGAATAGGTGCCATGTTGTGGTCTGGTATCCAGTTCAGCCCAGTAGGAGTCGGTCATTTCCGTGGTCTTTACCTTGGTTGCTTGAAGCCCTGGTCTGAGTGGAGCATAACGAAGAGGAAACACCTGCACCATCTCTCTGTGCCTGAAGAAAGGTGGACGGGTGGATGCGGATCAGAGCAGAGGCAGAGGCTCTCTGCTGCAGCTCCTCCTCCACTCCTTGCATGTAGTACTTGAGCTTCAGCTCGGTGTAGCGCAGCCTGGCTCGAATGTTGTCATTCTCCTTCTCTTTTTGGACCTTTTCCCTTTGCAATGACGTGATGTCCCTCTTCATCAGCGCCACTTGGGATTTCAGCTCCTCAAATTTGACTCCAACCACTTTGAGCATCTCGGCCAGCGCGGTCTCCACTGCCCTGTTCACCGCTCACTCCACCACGGCACCCATCTGGCCTCAAATCAGCGTCACGGCAATGCTGACATCCATTTTTGAAGAGACCGCTGACAAGACCTCTTCAAAGTTGTACCTGCATGCAACAATTATTTCACGGTTTAGAAGTGCAATATAGTAATTATTATTAAGCCCAGAGCTAGCATAGCCCGGAGCTAACAGTTAGCCCTGAGCCAACAGCCAGCCTGGAGCAGACAGTTAGCCCGGAGCCAACTGGATTAGCCTGGAGCCAACAGTCAGGACGGAGCTAGCCAGTTAGCTATTGTCACTGAGTCCAGACACTTGGGTTTTGAAAGGAGTTTATTCATTAATATTTTCTCCTTTCACGTCAACACGCTGAGTCAACAAAAGAGGAGCAAATGAGACCTTGTGACCTCATGGAAACTTTCTTTTCATGGAATAAACTTTAAAAAGTTTGTGATAATGCGTCAGTTACTTACAAAGTTGTATTTCAGAATCTCATGTTTTTGTGGTCTACTGGGAGCAGAGCTGGTTGTGAAGCCTGACAGTTCAACACTTGAATTAGATTAGGACCTTTAAAGTAATGTCACAGTTAAGAAACTCTATCTGACACAGTCAGGCTATGTTGAATGTTGCCCATTGGGATGAAAGAGAAAACATTTTACTTACCACTTGTGTGTGTTTGTGATGCTATCTGGGTGCTAACTTTGCTAAGCTAGCTGAAGCCTCTAATAGAACGTTACGTTAGCTAACGTCAGGTAGCCACAGAACAACACCAGCTAGCTATTGTTAAACACTGTTTCACTACTTACTATCCAGTTTCATTCTCAAAGATAGTTTATTTCGACATAAACTCGAGAATACGTCTGACCAACAGTATAGTTTTGCCATCACAACTGTTTCATTCCTGGATGGGTGACGTATTTCCGTTTCCGGGTCGTCTGTTGGCCAAGGGCAGGGCACGGCTAATTCACCGGCGTTAAAGTTAATAATTAAAACAATATTCAGGTAGAAAGGTAAGAAGTTAGACTCTAGTTTAACAGCATTAGTGGGGCAGATAAAAGCAATTTTTAACAAGAATCGTACAAATTATTATACAAGCATGAAATTTGGTGGAGTTGTTCTCCAGAGGTATCTGGTCAAATCTGCCTGATTGGCCATTCAAAAATCCAAGATGGCAGCAATTTTTCAAGATGGCCGCCAATTGGGCCTCCCGAAATGTGTTTTCTTCATAAAACTGTTTGTATTTCCCAGATTTGAATGATCTTGGTGTCTATTTCTATGTTTTTAAGTACTCTGGAGCTGAATATGCTAAATGCAAATTTAGCCTTCTGACTAAACATTTTCAAAGTTTTGCACAATTTTGATGATTTAAAGAAAAAAAACGTAATTGATATTTGTAGCAGTAACTACTGATATGGGGTGTATGGGTGTGGTGGTAGAATTTGTACCTTTGTTCAGTCAGCCAAATCCCTTGGATGAACTACTGGCACTGGTCTTCATCACTGGCCCAACTCTCATCTATGGCTCCAAGAATTGCCAATGTACCGTAGCGGCAATGGCCACGCCCCGGTAAACTGTGTTGGCTCGCGGGCTAAACTAGATGAGGGTAGCACACAGAAGGTCTGTGTGATGGAGGACATCTTCTCATTATGGAAGTGATCAAAGAGATATACTAAAAGGATAAACACAATTTACAAGTCCTCTAAGCATTTGTCAGTTTGTCATCAAGCCGCCAAGTATTTCTTAGCAGAGTGATTGTTGGGCACTACCAAGGCACCTTGGTGACATCACTGCTGTAAAACTCAGCATGAGGTTTGGTGTCAGCTAGGTTGGAATTTTCTCCCGGCTTCTATTACAACTTAGTATCCCAATTGCTGCCCAACCAACCCCTAGCTCAGTTAGGCAGCCACACCTGAATTGACAGGATGTGCCAGCGCGGAACAGCCGAGTCAAGGATAACAGGGGTTATAGTTATCTGGATGGTGTACAGATCGCATGGGACTTATGACACCAGATGAACGATCGGACTACGTGTAGGGCAAATGCATGAACTTAGTTGCATCCCATACAGGAAAGTGCCCACCATACATTACAGGGTGGTAAAAGGATCAACCCTCGACCCTGAATGTCAGATTTGCCATGGATGCAATCTCTACTAGTAAGACACGGACCACCAGCAGGAGCAAGTGTTGCCTATGTCAGCAGGACAGGAAGGAAGACCTTAAGTCCCCCCAGGCCAATCCTACCAAAAGAGGAGATGGTGGCTATGTGAATTTGGCATGGAATATTCCCCAGTTTCACTCAATCAATGCACTACCCATCAAATTCGACCCTACAAGACTTGATAATGGTTGTGGCATAGAGGACTCTTTGAGACAAAACAGAGCACAATATCATGAGAGCTGCAGGCTGTTGTTGAACAACACAAAGTTAGACAGAGCCAAGAAAAGATCCACCCCAGCATCAAAGTGATGATGGTGCTAGAAGCAAGATTCCACAGAAGGTTCAAGAGACATGTCCACAAACGCTTGAGTGTTTTCTATGTGAGCACAAACAAGGCAAGTTAAGAGAAGCAATGACAATGAAGGTCAATGAAAAGATAAATTAATGTGCAAGAACACTCAGTGATGGGAAACTCTTTGCCAAACTTAGCAGTGGAGATGTCATAGCACAAGAACTAAAGTATTACCCTGCTTGTTTGGTGGCTCTGTATAACAGAGCGAGACTATATGAAGGCTAAAGAGCAAGAAAGAGCACAGGAGCACTGGAAGGACGCATATCCAATAGCTTTCTCAGAATTGGTCACTTACATCAATGAAGTAAAATCTGCTGGTGATGGCACAGCTCCACCTATTTTAAGACTTGCTGATCTGATCAAGCTCTACAAGCAGAGAGTGGAGCAGCTTGGTGTTGAATTGCCAGATGTTCATGCTATTCGACTGAAAGATCAGCTGCTTTTGCATATCCCTCTGCTGCAAGCTCATCATAAAGGACGAGACATCCTGCTGGCTTTTGAGAAAGATGTTGGCTCCATCCTTGCGCAAGCATCCAAGTATGGTAACGCAATTCATCTGGCAAAAGGTGCTGCAATGATCAGACAGGACATGATTCATCACAAGTCCAAAAGGAGAAGATGTCATTAGCAATACAAGGAAATGCTTGGATGCTATGTCCCCATGCTCTCATGAGGAAGCAGACACCCGCATATTTGTACATGCCAGGGATGCAGCAATGGAAAGCATCAAGTCCCTCATCATCAAGGCTAAGGACACTGATATCCTTGTCATAGCGATATCTATACTACCATCCTTACAGGCCATTGGTCTTGAGAGTATGTGGATTGTGTTTGGCCAACGAGCCAGTGTTCGATGGATTCCAGTCCATGAAGAAATAGCTGCAATTAGGACAGACAAAGCCAGTGGATTACCATACTTTCATGCATTCACAGGCTGTGACATTGTGTCTGCATTTCATGGGAAAGGGAAGAAGACAGCATAGCAGACTTGGAACATTTGTGATGAGGTTTCTGAAACCTTCACCAATCTCAGCCAGCATCCAACATCAATTAGTGACCTGGACCTGCAACAGTTGGAGAGATTTGTTGTCCTCATGTATGATAGATCAAGTGCAGTTACTGGTGTGGATGAAGCAAGACTGGATCTCTTTGCCCGCAAACAAAGGCCCTACAACTCGATTCCACCAACTCAGGCAGCCCTGAGAGAACATGCAAAGTGTGCTGCTTATCAGGCTGGGATCATCTGGGGCCAGACAACTATCTCCAGGCCAGACATCGGCAGTCCTACTGATTGGGGGTGGACGCAGAAAGGAGAGAAATGGTAGGTATGTTGGTCGACGTTAGCCCCCATCGCAGCCAGTTGTAAGGAACTGGCCAAGTGTTCCTGTAAGAAAAGTTGCCATGGGAGGTGCAAGTGCTTTCAGTTCGGACTTCCAGGTACAGCACTCTGCAGCTGCATATGTGAGCAGTAGCAGTTGGAAGATGAATGTGCCCGATGACCGTATCTTTGTGCGGAGTTACTGCAGATATTCAGATCGAAATGATACCCCCTGAACAGTGACATTGACATTAATGCACCTAAATTTGGTGCTACATATTAGTTTGAGGCTAAGTCCTCAGAAATTGTAAGTAAAATTGCATTTAAATAACTGAAAAATGCTAAAAATTTTGAAAGTCCGTTGCTCACTGACAGCGGTGGAGGAAGTCTTCAGACTACGTTGATGCAGCGTGTGGGAGAAGTATAGATAAACAAAAGCAAGACAAGCTAACAGATGCAACAGAGAAGTGGATACAAACTGCAGCCGGTTAGTATTGTGGAAGATGTCGGTCTAAGGAATGTTCTCAAGGTGCGTTCGCATCGCGTTTGGTGTGAACGCACCTTTAGGATCGCAACGAATGACGGCACATGAGCCTCAAGAATGAGCTAAGAAAGTTAGCGGAAAGATTAACGTGAGACAACATCCGGTTTCTTCAGACGAACATCTGGTTTTCAGAATAAGATGCCAACAAAGTATGAATTATATTCACATTAAGTATAAAACATGCTACCTGCATCTCGTCAGTTAAAGGGAAAATACACCTAAATTGTGCGTAAAGTGTCTTTGTTCTTTGATCGCTGGGTAACCATCATCACCTCGGAGTTACAGCATTATATTGATGAACAGTAGAGCTGCATTCACATGCTCTGACTGTCATGAAGAGAGACTTTTTGCTGAAACATGCTGAAACATTTTATTCCTGTTGCACAGCAGTGGAACTTTTCACATAAAGTCAGCACACTGAGCACAGATAGTGCAAGAGATATAACTGCTACTGTGTAAAAGGAATACTGCTGTTAAAAAGCACCTGATTTGTTTTAAGTGTTTGCAAACCAAACGTTATTGCCCTTTTGTTCATATAGCAGTAATTTTAAAATAAAAGTGCGCAATACACTACTTTTGAATTCATTATTGAACTTTGCCATAACAATGCGATTAATCGCATGGATTTTTTGCGATTAATCAATTAATTAATTAATTTAAAAAAAATGTAATCGTTGCCCAGCACTAATATATATATATGGTTACATATAGTTTAATTTCTTTGCCATATTTTAAGGATCATCAGAAATCATTACATTCATAAATTCAAAGATAAACATTCAATCTGGTATGGCATTGAGGACTCCATGGATAGAATGTTGTGATGATGACATCACGGATTCTTTGCCTTTGATGTCGTTTTGTGTGTCACCACCTCTGAACGTGACCGACAGACGAAGTTCTCTGTGTCACCATCCCGGGAACAGCAAGTGACCGACAGACGTAGTTTCTTTCTTACGGTGTCAATACAAAAAAAACTGATCATACAGACCAGTTGCTCGTGTGACATTATGTGTTATATTTGTTGTTTAATTTCTCGTTGTTTTACCTTTTATTTTGTTACATGCACATCGCCTTCGCAACCCTCCTCCCTACTCAACTGAGCTTGTGTGATACACACCGACAGACGAAGTTCTCTGTGTCACCACCTCTCCACGTGACCGACAGACAAAGTTCTCTGTGTCACCACCTCTGCACGTGACCGACAGATGAAGTTCTGTGTCATCACCACGGGATCTACAAGTGACGTAGTCACCCTCGAGGGAGTAACACACCAGGAACCAGAATCAAAAGAGTGGTACAAACAGTGTCTCTGACAGTTTTGTGGAAACCTTTACGGTGTTAACACAAACAAAACTGATCATACGGACCAGTTGCTCGGGTGTACTCCATACAAACTGGTTGGCTGTTTCACCACTTCATCACCATGCCTGAATTAAATCGTCCATGGAATCCATGGACATTATGTGTTATATTTGTTGTTTCATTTCTCGTTGTTTTGTTACATGCACATCACCTCCGCAACCCTCCTCCCAACTCAACTGAGATTGTGTGATACACACTTTGAAGCTTCCACCACAGACTACTGAATACGTATCTGTTGTGCATTTTTCCCTTGCAAGCGAATAAACAAAGACAACTTTGAATCGTCTGAAGACTTTATTATTGATTTGTGAACAAAACTCTTCTCCCGATTAACATAGAAATCTTCCATAACAGTACTATCTTTCACCTGTGTCTTTGCACCCAAGTGGGCCCTACAGTGCACTCTAATGTTTATTTGATGGTAAATGCTGGGGGTCTTTGTTTCCTGTTGAACTGGGTCTCCGCCATACAGTTTGATTTCTGTTAATGAGAAGGCAGTTATATTAGCTATTGTACACTGAATAGCTCAGTTATTCAAATGCAATACAACTCAACAGGATACAGCTTACTGTATTCTAGTTTCTCTATTTATTTTGCAACAGTAATGTAATTGCTTTTAGAGATATTTAAAAGTTCTTAAAAGTCATTGAATTTAAAAAACAAAAACAAAAAATGTAGAATTGATGGAATTAATAAGATGTGCAGATACCCTGGTTGTATCAAACATGATGATTGTCTTTACACTGTGTGCACAATTTGTAGGCAAGGTGTATTTTTGAGGATTCATTTTATTGAACAACTACAGTGCTTTCGGTCAAACTAAAATGTTAATAAACCTCAAACCTGAAAATTTAAGAAAGTAAAAGTGAGGTTTTGGCTTTCTTAGGAGAATATCTATGTGTGCACAATTATTGGGCAGCTTCTTTTCCTCAGGCAGAATGGGCCAAAAAAGAGATTTAACCGACTCTGAAAAGTCAAAAATTGTAAAGAAAAGTCTTTCAGAGGGATGCAGCACTCTTGAAATTGCTAAGATATTGAGGCTTGATCACAGAAGCATCAAACTTTTGTTGCAAATAGTCAACAGGGTCGCAAGAAACGTGTTGAGAAAAAAAGATGCAAATTAACTGCCAAAGATTTGAGAAGAATCAAACGCGAAGCTACCAGGAACCCATTATCCTCCAGTAGTCATATTCCAGAACTGCAACCTACCTGCAGTGCCCAGAAGTACAAGGTGTTCAGTGCTGAGAGACATGGCCACGGTAAGGAAGGCTGAAACCCGACCACCACTGAACAAGACACATCAAGACTGGGCCAAGAAATATTGGAAGACAGATTTTACAAAGGTTTTATGGACTGATGAGATGAGAGTGACTCTTGGCGGTCCAGATGGATGGGCCCGTGGCTGGATCAGTAACGGGCAGAGAGTTCCACTTCGACTCAGACGCCAGCAAGGTGGAGGTGGGGTACTGGTATGGGCTGGTATTATTAAAGATGAGCTAATTGGACCTTTTCAGGTTGAAGATGGACTCAAAATCAACTCCCAAACCTACTGCCAGTTTTTAGAAGACACTTTCTTCAAGCAGTGGTACAAGAAAAGGTCTGCATCTTTCAAGAAGACCATGATTTTTATGCAGGACAATGCTCCATTGCATGCATCCAAGTTCTCCACTGCGTGGCTAGCCAGTAAAGGCCTTAAAGATGAAAGAATAATGACATGGCCCCCTTCCTCACCTGACCTAAACCCTACTGAGAACTTGTGGGCCCTTCTTAAACGGGAGATTTACTGTGAAGGAAAACAGTCCACCTCTCTGAACAGTGTCTGGGAGGCTGTGGTTGATCGTCAACAGATCAAGAAAGTGACAGAAGCCATGAATGGAAGGCTTATTACTGTTATTGAAAAGAAGGGGGGCTATGTTGGTCACAGATTTTGTTTTTTTAAATATCAATAACGTTTATTTGTAAATTTTGAGTTGTTTGTTTATTATTCTCACTTTAACAGATGAAAATAAACAAGTGAGATGGGAACATTTTTCATTTAGTTGCATAATAATTGTGCACACTAATAGTTGCCCAATAATTGTGCACACATAGATATTATCCTAAGAAAGCCAAAACCTCACTTTTACTTTCTTAAATATTCAGGTTTGAGGTTTATTAACATTTTGGATTGACCGAGAGCACTGTAGTTGTTCAATAATAAAATGAATCCTTAAAAATACAACTTGCCTAATAATTGTGCACACAGTGTACTTGTATTAAGTATAAAGGTGACTTACAACATTATTTTCCAAAGTGGTGGTTTCTTCTAGGTCATTGGAGCTCAGTTTAACAGCAGAAGGCAGTACATGTTTCTCTGTGTAGGCATCATGCTGAAGCACTGCATCAATCTAACTTTGCCTTTGTTTCTGTTTTTGGGTGCAGAGAGGATCATTCCAGTCCACAGTGAATACCTGATGGTCAACATACGAGTCCTCAAGCAGAACTGGTGAAAATATACGCTTCAAGTTCCAGCTTCCTGAACTTCATATCCATGTGAGACTCCACCATGTTGAGTGCCCTCTTCAGTCAAGTCTGGACTCAGTCACTCATTACTCTTGATCAACTCAGGGCAAGTGGCTAATCTTTTCATGTTTATTCATGGGTTATCCTTCATATATATGGACACATGCTGTTTCTTCAAGATTTCAACACTGCATTGTGAGGATATTGTACAAGATATTGTATCAGTTCAACCTGTTTTTCACAGAGAATGTTAGTTTCTTAAGGTTTATCAAAGATGGTCTGTACCTTGATTTACAATATGCTTTATTTGATATTTCCTTTGTAATTTACAATATTCAGAAGTTGACTGAAATCTATGCCAACCAATTGTATTACTTTCTACGTTGTACCGTATTTTTTACGGTAAAGTTCTGGCAACCACAGCTGCCGGTAATTTACTATTAAGTTGCATATTACTGTAAACAGGTTTATGAAATCTCTGTTTTTTATAGTCATTTACCGTAAACAAAAAACAGTTCTCAACTGTGAAATCTACGGTTGCAAAAAAATATACCGTGATGTATTATACATTCTCACTATATTTTTTACGGTGAAGTTCTGGCAACCACAGCTGCTGGTAATTTACCGTATATTACACAGAATTATTTTTACAGTGTAGTTTAACTTCTTTATCTGAATCAGCATCTTTGCCGTCAAATCACAGAAATCTTACAAGGACAGACACCAGCTGTGAAGATAATGACAAAGTCTGGCTGTCCGTATATGGCTGAGTGGTAAATATTTCCATAGCTGGGTCTCTGTAGAGGCTTTAACAGAGCTTTCTAGATGCAGCCCGGGGGCTGACTGCAGGCAAGGCTTTCTAATCAACACAGGGAGAAACGCTGAGAGCTGCTCTACAGACACAGCAATAATGATAAACGCTCAATAATTATAAGCACAGCCCTGATGGACACAAATGCAAACACACACATGCACAAGGCTTCTAATTAACAGAAGTTCATTTAATGCCTCAAGGACATGGTGAAAAGAGAATGTAATTAATGTTGGCCCTAACAACTGCTACAGAATTGCTGTTGTTTAACCACAAGATTGAGGCAGACAGAACAATTGTCCATTAAACTTACACATACACATTGACCTGGGACATCCATGCAAGGCTGACTCTTCAGAGTGAGGGTTAGGCACATCAGACATCATTCAGAGTGAGAAACTGACTTGCCAACTAATGATCAATCGCGGACAGTCTACTCATATCTTTTCAATCCACAAAACAAAGTCAACCAAAAACAGAGCTGTAAGAGAGTGAACTTAAGACCTACATTCAATTGGTGGACACAGATACAGCTGAAATGAATGATAACGTTGGTCTGTATTAATATGTATGTTGGCGTGAATAAGTGACTCTTAACAGGTTTGCTTTATTAAAGTGACACTGTCTGTTTTAAGACCAGTAATAAAACCAGGTGCCGGTGTAAACAGGAAGTAGGTGTGTTGCTTAGTTAAAGAAAATACGACAGATTATCATAGTACTTTAATTAATAATAAAAGGTAGTGCTTGATACTTAAGATCTTCCTCTATAAACTCAAACAGACACATTTCATGGAGTTTTATTTTTTAAACTGAGTTACAAGGCTGCAGCTCTTGATCCATCTCTCTCTCACACACGCATCAAATTTACTTCAAAATGAACACTTACAAATCAAACTTAACTAGATTATAGGTCGATAAATGTGGTCAACACAAGTCGCTCACTCGTTTCCTCTCGGTTTCGTTGTTGTTTGTTCTCACTCGTAGCTCTGCTGGTGGCTAAAGTCTCTGTGGTACTGGAGAGCAATTAATGCTTTTGTTCCTTTACAGTTTCTGTGTGGACTTCACAATAGTTGTGCAGAACAAAATAAGCATTAATAGGGAAAGGAAAGTCATCCGTTTTGTGTCCGTCGTCCTCCTCAAAGCCTTAAACCGTGAACCTTTAAACGTCTGCTCCGTAAAGCCGATAACGCCACTGGACACGGCACTCGCTAATCGCTCCAATAACAGCTGCTTCCTGCACTAGATTGATGCACTGATTGTTTGTACTGAGCTACACAGTTTCAAGGCACTTTAAGTTAGCTTAGGATTCAAGTACTTTTATCAGATTGGCTGATGCACTACATAGCTTAGTGACCAAGATTTGTGAAACGTTTTGAAATAAGATTTGGGGTTTACAGTATAACTTTGAATGTACAGGAAAATCTTTGTTAAGCCTAACACAAATTGAACATACCAAATTAATTGAATACTACTCTGTCCTTTTAAGAGTAGTCGAGAAATAAAGATCCCTGAGTATAATTTTGATTCTGGTGTCATACCAAAATTCCCATGCCTACACATATATAATTCAAATGCAACATTGGGCCAACATTGTTGCATTGGGCCAGTTAAATGGTGTTTTTTATTCATGTGAAACAGTGTCTTGGGACGTAGAAACAAAGCATAGAGGTCTGGTTTGCTGTTACCTTTTATCACACATGGTGTCACAAGACAATCTTCTCTACTTACTTTAGTTAAACACAAATTTTTTGTTTCGTTTACAATGAATAAATGAGGAAGTCCATGGACTAAACAGAGAAAAGAGCACCCCCTACAGAAAGACAAAGGTCCCCCACAAAAAAGAAAACCGAAGAGAAACACTACAATCTGGTATGTGTGCATTTGTGTGTGTGTGTGTGTGTGTGTGTGTGTGTGTGTGTGTGTGTGTATGTGTGTGTGTGTGTGTGTGTGTGTGTGTGTGTGTGTGTGTGTGTGTG
>NW_022280068.1:1665319-1687905 GCF_004355925.1 Anarrhichthys ocellatus | reverse complement strand
GTGTGTGTGTGTGTGTGTGTGTGTGTGTGTGTGTGTGTGTGTGTGTGAGACCCTGTGTGTGGGCCTGCTTCTTATTCAAAGTGACATTTTAAGCCGTTTAGCTGTCACTCACCAGCGCAGCGGCACAGTGTTGATGACCCCCCCCCCCCCACCCATGGGGGTTTTGGTACGACTCACTGGAGCTTTGCCTGTTAATAAGGGTCCTGCCATGTCCGGTGGGTAGGGGGGGTTGGGGTGACAAGATAAGTGGCTATCCTAGTGGGAGTGACACAGCTGAATAAGTCCTGAGTCTCTGATGTGATGTCTAATAAGATTTTAAAGGAGTGAAAAAAGAAACAGTCAGGAGGCAGAAAGGCAGTTAACTGCAAGTCATTTGAAGTGCTTTTTGAAGTTTTCTGCAGTGACAGAGAATCAATCACGCTTCTGGCCTTCCTCAGCCTCAGAGTAAAGCTAACAAGTTTAGTCTGTTGTCTGGGGAGCTGACAATGACAAGTGAAAACAAACCAACACTACTGTTGTCTGCTGTGCAGAGACCTGTCAGAGCTTAGGCCATTCAGGGTCTCAGTTTAAGGTCTACTTGTCACGAATTATACTTAATATTAGATTGTTTTCATCCTACCTGCCTGTTAATTTAATCTCCTATCATTTCATGTCCTACCATTCACACCCTATCTTCACTCATTCGTCTCAACTGGTCTTCCACGCCCATCTCACCTACATCCCATTCCCTCGTTAGTCCCTCACTATTTAGGTCCCCTCACTTGCACATGTTCCCTGCCACAATGTCTTGTGTGTCATTGCCAAGCTCTCCAGCGTTATCGACACATTGTTCCTGATCTGCCTGTTCCGACCCTGCCTGCCTGTTGTTTCGACCTTGGACCAGAGATCACATCACCCCAGTCCTTCAAAACCTCCACTGGCAAACAATTCAGTTCAAGATTCTTCTCGCCCCTTCATACCTTTCAGAACTCCTGCAACGACGCGCTCCCAACCGCATCCTCAGATCCGCCGATGACTACCTCCTTACCCCCCCTACTCTGTACTCTGTCCAAGCATCGGACCTGGGGGCACAGGGCCTCCTTCATTGCTGCCCCCTCCCTCTGGAACTCCCTCCCCCAACACCTCAGACATTCTCCATCACTTGCCACTTTCAAAACTGGACTTAAAACTCACCTATTTAAATCTGCTTTTAACCTGTGAAGTTAGTTGTGTAAGTTTTTGTGCTGTTCCTTAGTGTTATGTCATCATTTTGTTTGTATTGTAATTGCTTTTATTATTTCTGTTTTTACCATGTAAAGTGTACCTTTTTAAAGCACTATACAAATAAAATGTATAGTTATTATTATTACTGCAAACCATCTTCCGTCATGGAAACCCCCAAAACCGGCAGAGGGAGCGGCATCACTGCCAAATGTGTTGGTCTGTCGGTTGATTATCTCTGGAGACGTCCCTGTTAGCGAGAAGGTTGAGTCAGAGACGGAGTTCAGTGCGGCTTGCACTATCCGGTGAGATTAGTATGTGTGAGTAATGTGTAGGAAAAAGTGATGCATAGCAGGGGAGAAATAAAGGCCTGGCCTAGGGAATGATGTGTAGGGCAAAGTTGAGGTGGCCCGGGAAGGGGAGAACTTGAGGTTTTTGAGATAATGTTGATGGTAACCCGCTGGGATAAGATGGGATGAGAGGGGAGGCCAGAGTTAGGTTTGGGAGCAACTGGTTGCTACGAGGGCTGTGGAGGAGAGCTGGGTGATGGCATCCCAGTGCTAGTGGCTCCGGCTGCCATGAGATGTAAGGACTGGTGAGGGAGGAACCTGGCATCTCGGGGCCAGAAGCCCCGGCTAGAGCAAGCTGCTGTGGTTGCTGGAAGTAGGCAGCAGGGGGGCACTGGCACCTGCTGCCAGGTGCCTCAGCTAGGACAACTTGCTGTGGTTGCTGAAAGTAGGTGGCGGGGGGCACTGGCATCCCAGTGCCAGATGCCCTGGCTAGAGAGAGCTGCTGTGGTTGCTGTAGTAGGCAGTGGACATTAAGGTTCTAATGCCGGTTGTGGCAGGATGGAGACACTGACGAGTGTCGTAGAGACGAGCTTGGTAGCTACGCTCGCTGAACAAGACTGAATGAGCGGTTCTCATGAATGACGAGATCTGCTATTTGTCCAGGGATTACCAGGAATTGCTGCAATCGCAATAAGTTTCTGTATCGTTGTTTCGGCTTAGGTAGCCTAATTACGTAGATTAGTTGTATACATATGTATGTTACGTAGTGCAGCAATGGCACAAATTGAACAAGCGAGGAACTATTGAAATGTAGTCAATTCAAGACGGACGTCATGGTAGATTAATGGTTCCATTTTCATAGTTTGGATGTCATTTTGACTTTGGTGAGTTACTGAGCTTTGAGTCGAAATGTGGTAATAAGGTGGAAGTTACAAAGATGCGTTGTATGTTATTGTGCAGAGCATTTCAACTACACTTTGATAGTATTACTTAAGGCTATACAATGACACTTAATGAACGGGCAGTGAATGGATTCAATTAAACTCAAGTCGAGACAGATGGCACAGCAGGTTAATGGTGCATTTACGTCCTCCTCAGATGATCCCGTTTCCGGAGTTGGGATGTCGTTGACGTCACGGATGACTGACAAGCTAAAAATAAGTGTGGACCGTGAAAACAACAGAAACGGCAAAAGCAGCTCAACAATTTGACAATTTGAGCCCAATGCACACAGACAACAAAATTATGAAAAATATAATTAAATATAATTAAAAGCTATAATAACAGTAAAAGTAGTAAAACAGCATGAAATAAAAAATAGATTAATAAAATACAATAATATAATACAACTTGAATACAATAAAATAAGTGAATACAATATATTTTTTAAATATAATCCATTCTTAATCACACGCCTGGCTGAATAGGTAGGTTTTAAGTTTACGTTCATGGTGAAGGCATGACAATACATGTTACGTGATAATGGGCTGTCGGAACAATGGAAAGTTTAAATCATGTAATTTTGAACCAAACCATGATAAAGTAGTTTTGTTGCCTAAATCTAAATTGTTACCCGTGGTACTGGCAGGTCATTTTAACACATCACATACAAAATCCTTTAGTTCTATCAATTTGGCACAACGCACAGTCACATAGGCTTTTGTTATATGCAAATGTGGAAACGCGTGTTGGTTGAATGGCCTTCATAAAACGTTCTTAACTCAAGGTCAATTGAGGGACACCATGAGACATGCTTTAAAGTCCAGAGAAGTTGAATCAAGGTCAGTTAAGATTTATGTGTCTTTTTTAATCTCCAAATACCAGTTTATGGTTACGTTTTTGGGACTCAACTGTGAACTCTGAGGGCCAGAATATGAAGCATAATATATGACAGTTCTAGGGCTATACCAGGTGTTTTGAAACTGTGAAGCTTCATTCAAAATTGTTCAAATTCTAAATTAACATTTGAATGTTGCTGACCTTTCCTTTTTTTCATGCATTTTGTGTTTAAAGCCTGTGTTTCGGCACAGTTGCAGTTAAAGATCAGGCTACATTAATATTATTATTATTATACTATTTGTATAATTCAATTCCAATGGTGGCTGTGTAGAATTGTTTACTACTCATGTTAACATTACCAATATGTGTTAAAATAAGTGTTAAAATTCACATCATGTTTTTATCATATGAAATATTCTGCTTCAATCTGCTTCATTTTTCACTGCAGGAAACCACTGCTTCCCCAATTTGTCAAATCTGCCATTTTATTAGTAATTAGTAATTAGTAAAGGAGATGACACTGATTAGTTTCATTCATGTTACACCCAAAATACACCTATGAATAATTAAGAGACTAAATAAACCCTTTTACCCCTCACACCTTGCTTTGCACAGAGATTATAATGGTGAATGGACTGTACTTGTATTTCTCTTGTCTAGTCTTCCGACCACTCAAAGCACTTTAACACTACATGTCATCATTCACCCATTCACACCCATTCATACACTGATGACAGGGGCTATCATGCAAGGTGCATTATTAATAGTGGAGTTGGAAACACCCTAAATGCATTTGCGCCATACACTGCCAATTATGTTGATTAACAAGTAAGAACTGATTTTGTGACTGGCAGATGACAATGCTTAGTATTTAGCTCCATCCACTGCCCAAATAGACTAAATTTAAATTGATTGTGTCTTCTCTCTTTTTTTGTAGTAGTTTCAGACACGGTCATGGCCTTTCTGTCGATGTTTGGATAGCTGGAGTACCGTTCTGTTTTCAAAGCATGATCAAGAGGATGGTGATGAAACTATTTTTTTGTGTTCCTGTCAAAAACCTGGAAGATTTACCACAAGAGAAAAGAGAGAGACAAGGAGGGCGGGGCAAGAGAGGCCAGTTGACTGAGCTTTCCTCTGTGTGTGGGTGTGTGCAAAAGTCTGTCTGTGGGCGGCTGGTAATGTGCGGGAACTAAATATTCTTGTGGTTATTCTCCTGTAGGGAGAAGGCAAGTCTATGAAGTGTGTAAGCTGCTCAGAGTCTATGTGAGTGGATGCATACGTGTGTGTGTGGGGGGGGGGGGGGGGGTTGTGATTGACAGGCCGTGACGAGGTGCCTCTCATTCCCTTCTGCACGCTGAGCTTCCGATCCGACAGCGTTCGGGATCAATCAAAAACTTCCGGGATGGGAATGTTGAGAAAGCAGGAAAACATGACTCGCTTCCCTGGTTTTACACAAACCCAGACAGACAGACAGATCGATCCACAGCCCCATCTCCACTGCTGCTTTAAAAAGACAACTGTTCACTGCTGAATCTCAAACAGTCTCCAAATGACTAGTAGCTTTGCTAGAACTAAAGTTTACTGGATTGATAACAGTTTGAAGCATTTTGAAACTGTTCTTACTGCAGAAATCCAATACTTACACAGGAGGGTCAAGTCATTGCTTTGATTGATTGTTTTTTATTTTCACAACCAGATAGGGAATCACCTTTCCTTTGGCATTTTCCACTGCAGTACACAAGTGAAAATGTAAATAATGAAAGAGGCAATATTTTTCCTGACTTCAGGCTTTAACTTTAAAAACATGTTACAACAAAATGTGAGATTACACAACAGTATTTGGAAGGAAGTTCAACATTTAGGAAATACGCTTGTTGCTGAGAGTTAGATGGAACAGTTAGGTTTAACTGAAGAAGATAGAGAGCCAAGACTTTCTATCACTTTAGGGACAAGGCCAGCTTGGGTAGAAATAAGAACTTCTGTTTTGTCAGAGTTAAGCTATTATCTACATGTAGGGAAGCATGTACAAAGCAAACAGCATCGGACCCAGGACAAAACCTTGAGGAACACCTCAAACAGAGACTAAGATGATTAGAGGTAGTTATAAATAGTTACTGAAAAACTCCTGTCTGAAATGTAAGAAGAGGACCACTCCAGAGCTGATACATAGATTCCAGTCAACCAAGATACTGTGGTCCACAGTATCAACTGGGCACTGAGGTCTAATTGTACAAATACAGAAAATTCAATTTGCATTACTGTGCATTAAAAGATCATTCAGTGGAGTGCAACCGACAGAAAGCAGGCAGAATCTTGTTCAAAATGTTGTGCACATCTAAGATAGCTGTAAGCTGTTTAGCAATCCCTTAGACCTCAGCTATAAAAGGTTTTATATAAGCCTGCAGTTCTGGGGCAAAGAGGGATAAAGATTTGTTTCTTTGAGAAGTGGTTGAAGAGCAGCTTGTTAGAAATAAGCTCAGACATGGCCAAATGTCAAAGAGTTATTGATTATACAGAGCACACAAGGATCACTGAAATCAATAACAATTTTAACAACGAAGTGGGGACAGTGTCAAGGAGACTGGAGGACGTTTTCATACAACTAACCAGATTGTGAGTTTTTGTAAGAGACAAACTCTAGGATTGTTGTCCTGGAAGGGGCATGGTCTCTCAACAAAGGAGAGAGTTGTTGCATTCATTAACTGAAGAAATTGGAACAGTTAGGTGATGCAGTCAAGATGTTACTGATGGTGTCAAATTTTTTACAAGGTTAGAAAAGTAGGTTGCTCTGGTATTCTCTACCATGTAATTTAAATCCATTATAAGAGAGCGAGTATTGTCTTTTATCCAGCGGGAGTTGTTCACAGGAGCAAATCTAGTCTTAATAGGAGCAACTTTATCCAGGACTGAAAGACAGTGCTCATACAAAGAATCTTCTTGAGATTCCACATCACTATAAGACATAATTAAACACTACACATAAAAAGAAGCAGAAAACTTTGCTGCAGCGAGAGAGGGTTTAAGTTGTGAAAGCTAATTTCACAACGACAAGATAAAATCTTGACTATAAGTCACGTCAAATAGAACACAGTTGTGATGTAAAATAAAATGATCCTCAAAATAATCCTCAGAATCAATATTTAAACCAAGAGTAAAAACAAGGTCCAGAGTATGACTTCTGATGTATCTTGAATCTGTGGTATCATATAAACTAGAAGCAAACGTATCAGAAGCATTATCAACATGGCTATTAAAATACAGTAGCATAAATCTGGGCTACAGAACATGGTGGCAAGTCCTCAACCGCGGCCTTCGAGTCTTATCTAGGATGACCTGGACCCTGACTCCAAGGACACAGTGAGTGGCAGTGTAAAGAAATAAATATTTCTGTTCTCCAGATTCCTAACTCTGTGGTTGGGGAGAAAAGGGGATGAGGAGATGTGTTAGGACACAGAACTTCTGTTCGAAGAGAGAATCCGCCCCTCCCCCTCGCCACGTGCTGCTCAACCGCCTCTAAAACAGAACAGCTGGTTCAAGTCAGAATCAAAAGGATTTATTATCCCACAAACGCAAAAACAGTTACAAACCGAATCACACTATTAATAACATAATATTTCATGAAATTGAGGCACAATCCGGGCCACCCGGCAGACTGTTGTCTGGCCGATGGCCCCCAGAAGATCTGAAGCTGTCCCCCCATTCACTGTCCTATTGTGTCCTGAGTGTCTCTGAGATGTCCCGTATCAGCTCAGTGATTGGCTGAAATCCAATAAGCTCCTCCTGGCTTATGACTCATTCTTCTGGTCCGGCCTCCTCTTCAGCCAGCGTCAGGCCATCCCCCGTTGCAGCAGACTCTACTCATGTCCTTGAATGGTTGCAACCTGAAATTCCCTCACTCACCTAACATCAATCTAATCTCTTTCACAGTTCAATAATTCAAGTTAATTGACTATACAGTGTTCAATACATACAGTGACTTTAATTTTTATTTCAATACATTCAATGATTATGCTTTTATGGTTTAACACTTCTATAAGGAAATATACTGTAACATATAATATCCACCATTAGGGGTGCTATTAAACATGATTAGAATGCTTTTAATACTTAAATTCCTCACAGATGTCAGCTAGGGTCATTGCCTGGGATGGAATCTGTTGATTTGGCTTCACAGTGGTCCAGCAAGTCACCTGAACACTGCTGGCCACCAAGCAAGCTGTTGTCTCGGCAGGCACTGTTTTCACAGAGGGGTCTAGGTCGGGACGAGTCTGAACGGCAGGAGCATCAGCTGGGTGAAGTGTCGTCAGACAACGTTGCATAGTGGTTCAAGAGGCAGCCCTTCCCAAGTCTCTTTTGCGAGCGCAGACAACCTCCTCTTCCCAGGATGGTGTTGAGCAGGAGGAAAGCCATAGACAAGTGTAGGTGTGCTTGATGGCTGATGTGTCCTGGGTGTCCATGAAACTGGTCAGTGGAGAAAGTCATTGAATATCCCTAAGGTCAGCGATGTTTTTGTTTGCTTTCTTGAGTATCCTAAGTGTACAGTCCTCACTGCGCATACTTGACATAATTGCTTTGGTTACCTTAGCCACTAGGCTACAACGAGCCCAGCCGAGCAGTTCAGAACAGTGGGCAAAGTCTAATCTAGTAGGAAGCAAGGAGGGATGTCACGTAAAACCACCGAAGCTGTGATAAAATGCTAAAATACTTGTAAAACCACTTCCGATCAATGGGTTAAAACTTGAAAAACTATAATAAATATGAAAGAATAAAAAACATAGACTGTATATAAGAAGTAGATGTAGCCATTATGACTTGACCCATTGGTTTGTGGACTGCGTTTTAAAGCCTCGAGATCGGCGATTTGGCGCCGTCTTGGATTATGGCCGTCGCCATCTTGGCTTTTTGCAACCAGAGAATGGAAGTTACCATATTTGGACTGTGGAGGAGTGACATAGAGATGCCTTTATGGTCTACTTGACTCTAAATGGACCATCCTTTACTAAATGAACACCATGCTGTATTGAAGAAGACTTGAAATTAGAGATTGAGACCATAAACTCATGTTTACAATGTTTACTGAGATAATAAATCAAGAGAGAAGTAGAGTGATTTTCTCATAGACTTACATACAATCTAATTTATTTTTGCAACCAGAGGAGTCACCCCCTGCTGGTCAGTAGAGAGAATGAAAGTTTAAAGGCCCTTCCACATTGGCCACACTCGTCACAAGCGGCGGTTGCCGCCTGTTAGAAACAAGCTGTGGCTGCCATCTTGATAGAAGCATGCTGGTTGATTACAAGAACTTTCTCAGGGAGGACTCCCTGAGGATGAGCTTTTAGTAGTAACGTTTGTGAATGTTGTTGTTTGCGCGTGTTCACTTATTAGATTGTTTTCCCAAGTCTTTACTGTTTTTCCCTACGTAGATTCATGCAAATATCCAACACCATCGGTACAACCACTTTGGTCCATGTTGCAAATGCAACACACACTGTAAAGTTCCTATTGCTACAGGCAACCCCTCCCCCAGGTATAAAGATCAATATTGTTTATAGATTGGTTGCTTCTGTCCATTCTAACTCCTTAATCATTAAATCAGCATTGAAAAGACACTATTGCCTATTATGGTCTTGAACAGGATGTGATTTGCTCTGGACTTGGTCTTGAGTCAGACTTGACTGGACCTGAGCTTAGACTTGAATTGGACTTGATTAAGTTGGTCTTTATTACAGCCCTGGTGAATGAGTAAAGTCCTCCCAAACTAAACAACAGTATTAGTTGATTGAGCAAATTCTGTAAAATGACATATGTTTGTCTTTGAGTGACAAAGTGTCCTAGTGGGCATAGGGGATGTGACTTTGATATGGGAGTCTGCCGTTTGTTTCCTTTTTCCTATTGCCAGTCAGTGTGGGAATGACCACAGTCGTTCCCTAACCAATTGAAGTAGTTATTATTGTAACCCTGACAACTGAGTTCATAGCGTTGTCACATCATAATACAGATTTTCAGCCCCATGTCCCCAGACCTCTAGCGGCCCCCATGGCAGTTCTCCACGAATTCATTTAGAAAAATGTAGCAGGTAATCAATTAATGTAAACTAATATAAACTCATGGAAGTTCCTAAAATTAGATTTTCTAACAGGCCGTTTCATAGCTACTACAATCCACATACAGTGAAGTTCGGTTTTATATTACCGCTGGGGCTAGCTAGTCGCCTATTTGGCTCATTTGATTGGATTATTTTTTTAAACACTCCTGAGTGCAGCATGAGTTATCAAAGATCTGAAACCTTAAGAGGATATAAAGACACTAACATTTAAGGTGACGTGGAACATGCACAATGTACAAAGAGTAGAAAGACCAAGGGTCCACAGCTCATGTATGCCCCTTGGCCCTCAAGCGGGTTAATCGAACCAAGTCTTGATTTACTTATAGAGGTAGATGCATCAATTTAGAAACCCCATACATTATTTCTAAAGTAATTGTCTTTAAGATTTAAAATCAGAATTGCCCATTTTATGTTTTACAGCTGAAAGCCCAATTAAAGTCTCAGTAAAACGGAAGTTAGAGTGTCTTTAGCTTCTGTAGTGTGACGTATTTACGTTTATCCCGCAGTTACGAGAGATTAGATCGCTACAAAGTGGGCAGGCTTAGAAATATTGCAGTACGAAGCTACTTTTTTGCATATATTGTTAAATAGGTGCAGAGTGTGATGGGTGATTTGATCTAAAAAGGTTAAAAATCTTGTGAGTGCACAACGGTAAAATACTCCAAAAAATAAGATAAGTATGAAATGACACATCTTGGTTCCAGAAGTTACAATAAATGCAATTTATTGTTCCCACTTTGAGGAGCTGGAAGCAACATCTGAGGGCTTTTGAACCTTTCAGGAGGTGTTTTTTCAGTGTAGTTTGACCTGACCATCCATTTCAGGAAAGCCTCCCATCACCGTAAATCATCCCTTAGCAAAACACTTAGTAACCTCTTCAGGAGTGAAGCATTTGGGATGACCCTGTTGTCAGGGCTCTGGGCTCTCTGCTTGGTGAAATATAGAGGAAAAGCCAATTTGGAGCGGATGCTGTTAAGACCTTTATAGGAAAATATTTGGCAGTTACTTGAGTGCTTCTGTGTGACTGCCAATGTAGCTGACATTATGTGAATTTAGCTGCTTCAATAAATCCCTCTCATGCAGCACTTACTCCCTGTAGCTTAAAATAAACTCCCTAAAAATGATTTGCAGCTGCTCATTAACCCAGTAGGTCAGATGAAAAAGTGTTAGCCACAAAATTGAATGCTGAGATACCACCCGCTGCTTAACAGCAAATACCGTACCAGAAGGCTGGGCCCCCCCACAGTGTATTAACTTCCATAAATCTACCGCAGAAGAGGTTAATGATGAGGGTTAGATGTAATGATCTATGTCAGAGCAGTCAGTCTTGCCAGGCTGACGTGGATGGTAAGTTCTCCAAAATGTCTTTGTGTCAGTGACAGCATAACATTCTTCAGGATCTGGTATTTGGCATACAATCACAACATAGTCAGCAATGGAATACCAACTGCAGGTAACCAACACAGATTGTCTGTGTGGCAATGACTTTGTGGGAATTGGATTAAATTAAAATGTGTTTAGTAATATTCATCTTAAAAGCACAGCAAAAAACTGATGTCTCCTGCATTATCTTGTTGCGTCTTATAGAGGTCAAAATCGAGGTACAGTGCCTTTAATGTTTCAGGTTGATGTTAAGCTTGCATGATGTGTATCCTTTAACAACTCACAAACTAGCCTTGGCCTATAGTATTCCAGCTGATCAATACAGGTTAGTTTCTGGGACTCTGGGAAACATTAGTTGGGGCAATAGTATTGGGGGCTCAATGGGGGCCTAAAGCCTCCCGGCAAATTATTCCTGTCCTTCCATTTGTTGCTTACAAAATATATTTCATCATTATGGATCTCCATTCTCCACAAGAGGCTGGTAAACTTCAATGGTAGAGTAATTGTAAATGAATAGCTAACTTCCTGCAACATGCAAGACTCAAAAGATACTTCTTATTTCCTATGTTGTTATTCTTTAAATTAAAATGTAAATAAATAAAAGATCACCAGTGGAGGATCACAAGCAGCATCCTGCTCCAGTGACATTTTTCAGAAAGACCACAAGGTGGCAGCATTAAGCAGTTTTTAAACAGAAGGACGTTAGCGCTGCATTTGCAGGCAACGGTGCAGCTCAAGGCCACTGGTGGTCTGTGGCGGTATTCACTTTGATTCATCATCACTGTTTTGTTCAGACCAACAGGTGGCAGTAGTTAGCCACATTGGCAGAGAGACAAACATCAACGGTCACTGACTGTTGCTTTGTTCTGGAGATTACAACATCCAAGGCTCACAAACATAATGAGCGATGTCTGACCTTCAGCTGTTGAACTGTTGCAGGTAACTGTTAGTAATGTCACAATGTGCGTCTCAGCAGGAAGGGTTAACTTTTGACTCATTGCGTCATTGGGTCAGAGAAGGCTTACATTCTTTAGGAGGACCAGTCAAACTCTGTTGGCCACAGCTTTGTATGACGAACAGTTGTGACACTGAGGTGTCTGGAAGCACTTTAGACTTCAAGCGGTTCACTCTTTCTTGTATTTGTCCTCGAGTTAAAGCCTTGTTGCTATTCATTCTAAGCTATACAGCTTGTGGCTGGTGCTGATTGATCTGGAACCATTAAGTGACGGACCATCCCCTCAGGAGATGCCAGGGCCTGGGAGCTATTCAGACTAAAAAGTCAAGGTGAACGGTGGTCAATGAAAACTGTATTTTGCAGTATGACAGCAACGTTTGTTACATTGTTTTCTTTTTCGGAAAACAACGTAGTTTCTGGAAGCAAAACACTTTTCTAAAATCCCCGGGTTGGTGAATCATGACTGTCTGATAGCACTAAAAACATCGGACTCTCCAGTAATAACAGGGCAAACCTCAGACTGACCCCAGCATGGGTTGAACAGACATTATTGTGTTTGATGGATAGTTCCAGGTTATTACAACTTGGGTCAGGCTGCATCTCTGTGGCATTTCATCTCCGTTTATAGTGAAAAAGGATAACCAACAAACTGGAGTTAACCAGAAATGTTGGCGGCAAAAAAATGTAGATGTTGGGTGACATTTCCTTCAGGAGCATGTTTTGTAACTGTAATTTAAATAAATGAGTTAGTGCGTCATACATTTCTTCATTGTCTTGCTCTGCCTGTGAGCTTATGCATATTTCCCTTACTTTGCTGAAAGCTATAATGCTCCACTAAGCACACAGTACTTTAATAAAGTGAATCAAGATGTCAAATATTTGATACGACAACCTCCCCGAACCTGAACATCCCCCTGGACTCCAGCAGATCCCACTGAAAACATTCTCCCAATAATGTGAGAGGTGATCTGCCATAAATATAGGTTCATTTTCATTAAATATTTTCTGTCCCATGTGATTGACTGTTTCATTCCCATGTTTAGAACTCAAAATGGACGACCTTATATAGAATAATGTGTGTTTTTCAGGGATTTAATATTAGCTAGACCAAGTGTCTGCCAGTGTTGGCGGTCGCTGTGTTTTCATAACCAGAGGAGAGAAGTAGTAACTCTGCCTCTCTGTTTCTGTCTCTCTCTCACACACACACACACACACACACACACACACACACACACACACACACACACACAGTCCATCACTTCAGCCAGCGAGTGCTTCAAAGATGTTACATAAAATACATATTTGGCTGTGGCATGTTCAGAGTTAGTGGAAGGTCAGATGGTGGAGAGGTTTCAAAGGTGCATACTATAACAGGGTTGGATACATCAGATACTGACCTTTTACTCAAACTCATATTGAACCACACACTCATTCTATCCTCTTTGTCCACAATTTCTGCTGTTGAAGCTGGAATATTAAATGGTTTGGTTTTGCTCTGAGATTTTGTGTCCACACAATCTACACAATAGATTTTTTCAATCCCTTTTATTTCAGGCTTTTGTTGCAGGTTACAGCATCACAAATATATTACATTACATTACAGTCATTTAGCAGAAGCTTTTATCCAAAGCGACTTACAATAAGTGTATTCAACATAGGTATTCAACAGAACTATTAGTCACCAGAAGTCATAAGTGCATCTCCATTTTTAAACAAGCATCTAAGAGCATAAACCAGAGCATAAACCGGGTCGATCAGCCACAGGGACCTCTGAGCGACGGGGCAACCAATCGCCCGAGGCAGCAGAGCGAAGTGGTTGGGCGGGGGTGTAGGGCTTGACCATGGCCTGGAGATAGGAAAGAGCTGTTCCTTTCACTACCTTGTAGGCTAGCACCAGAGTCTTAAACTGGATGCAAGCTCTTACAGGGAGCCAGTGTAGAGAACGGAGAAGGGAAGTTGTGTGGGAGAACTTGGGGCGATTGAACACCAGGCGAGCTGCAGCTTTCTGGACAAGCTCCAGAGGTCTGATGGCCGACGCCGGGGTTCCGGCAAGTAGTGAGTTGCAGTAGTCCAGGCGGGAGATGACAAGAGCCTGGATGAGCACCTGCACTGTCTCGTCAGTGAGGAAGGGGCGAATCCTCCTGATGTTGTAGAGCAGGAATCTGCAGGAGCGTGTAACCGATGCAATATTTGCTGAGAACAACAGTTGGTCGTCCAGGGTCACACCCAGGTTCCTCGCAGTCCGAGTTGGCGTTACCACGGTATCATCAATGGGGATAGACAGCTCTCGGTGCGGGCAACCCTTCCCCGGGAGGAACAGTAGCTCGGTTTTGTCCAAGTTGAGCTTCAGGTGGTGTGTCGCCATCCACTTCGAGATGTCAGCCAAGCACGCAGAAATGCGTACTTGAGTGTCACCGAGGGGAAATGACAAGACCAGCTGGGTGTCATCGGCATAACAATGGTAAGAGAAGTCATGCGAGCTTATCAGCCACTTCTTGCAACACAATCTTATCAAATTTTGCAGCCACATAAGCAAGTGAGCACAAGTGGCTCCACAGCACAACCTGGAGGCCATGGTGCCAAATATGAAAAATTGACCTTGCTACCAAAAAATATTATTGGCCGTATAATAGTGGTGTTGTGTGTGAAAGTACTCATAACGAAAACAACAGTTCAAAACAAATATTGACATGCAAATTAATCACGAAAAAACAAACTGCACCATGGGTGTAAAGGGCTTTATAGTCATGCAGTCTGCATCTGTTAGACAGCTTGTTACACCTTTAACATGATTTTATGGATGTCGAGATTAGGAGTAAAAATTGCACAGCAATCACACACACACACACACACACACACACACACACACACACACACACACAAACACAGCTGTTTTTAATCTCTGCTGCTTTCGTTCACAATTATTCACAGCTAGTAGACGGTTTGAATATTATTGACCCACAGGAGACACACTCATATGAGTTAAATAAAAACCTGAAGTGTCGGTTGTGTGTCTGTGTAAACACAGGCTCAGTGGGACTTTTTAAATTTGACCAATTTTATGCTAAATTAAGTACTTTTATTCTTTCCAGTGTAGAACAAATCACCATGTAGCACATCAATAAAATAGTGGAAAACACAGTAGCTTCTTACGACAGACTGAGACCTTTAGAAAGCTGAGCCAGATTCAGACTTGCTCAGACTTAGTTTATTAGAATAATGATAAAACTAGTGGCTGTATCCGTATGTTGCCTTCTTTAAAATGAGATCAGGCTTGCAGAGTGTAATCATTTAAAATTGCTTATTTTTTGTTGTACAACAACTTCAATAGTAGAATACAAAAGTTTGTAAGGAGGAAACAACACCTTTAATAAGCAACAACTTGCTGCCTTCTGTGGCTGAAAACAGAGCAAAACCATAAAAAAGAGCTGAAAGATTTTAAAACTGCAGACTCAAGACAGACTCAATACAGTTTTATTTAGCCTTATATCATGAATCACAGATTGCCTCAAGTGTCTTTGTAATCTACAGTTTACCCTCTGTCCTTTGACCCTTTATTCAGATTAGAAAAAAACTGGAACTAAAAAACTGAGAAACAGAAGACATGAAATAGACAGACAGAAATGCAGTATGTCTTGTGTAGAGAATAACCAACATAATAAAACTACAGTATAGACAGTCCAAATGACAAAAAACTATTCATAAATTGTAAACATGAAGAAAATGGATGTGCAAGGCTTTCAAGCGGCTTCCAGGTGTTGCCAAACCTTAACATACGGTACCAAAAGCCAAACCAAAGAACACTAGGTAGAAGAATGAAAAATACACATATAGGGAGAGAGGAGACGCTGAATCTCCTGGAGGATGGAGATCCAGATCCATCATGTAGAATGAAGTCCCAAGGGTGGGTTATTGAGATGCAGTGGCTTTCAAAACGTTAATATTATTCTCCTCGGCAGAACTAACAAGGACTATAACTACAAGGCTTAAAAGATACATTGAGGCTGAGACAAACCCACCAACTGCACAATAAAAGGATGAGCAATTCATTGAAATTTAAGTCAAAAAGATGAGTTTTTAGTTTGGATTAAAAGGCCCATGGTATTCTAGAGGATTGGGGCTATATGAGGTTTAAGGAAATAAGGCAGATAGGAAGGTGTGTTCCAATTTACAATTTCGTAAGTCATCAGAAGCACCTTAAAGTCTCATCTGACATGGCTCGCGATTAATATGGTCAAATTTGCTAGATTTATTTAAGATTACAGCTCCTGCATTCTGAACCACTTGAAGACTTTTAGTAATAGCATGTAGCATGCCTGACAACAAAACGTTACAATAATCCAGTCTGCATGATACAAAGGCATGAGTCAGGATCTCTGCATCCGCCATGATGAAAAAACCCCACGATTTTTGCTTTGTTGCGTAGATAAAGGCAATATTGGAGATTTTTTATATGTGTAAATTTAATTATTGTGTGAACAAAACACCAAGATTCTTGGCTGTCTGACTTTTTAGATATTACACAATTGTCTAGAGGTACTGCTACTTCATTAAACTGATGTCTATGTCGAGCAGAGCCAAGCAGAACCAATTTGTCATTAAACAATCGACAACAATCAACACAGTGCAAGAAATAGAAACAGATGAATAGGGATGACAGAGTCAGTGGGGGTCCTGGGCTTTGTTGATGAGCCCGACTGCCGATTGGAAGAAACTGTTCATGTGGTATGAGGTCTTGGTCCTGATGGACCGCAGCCTCCTGACAGAGGGAAGGGGCTCGAACAGCTTGTGTCCAGGGTGAGAGGGGTCGGCTACAATCTTTCTTGCCCGCCTCAGTGTCCTTGAAGCGAACAAGTCCTGGAGGGACGGCAGCCAATCACCCTCTCAGCAGAGCGAATGATGCGCTGCAGCCTGCCCTTGTCCTTGTCTGTGGCTGCAACATACCAGACCGTGATGAGGAGCAGAGGATGGACTCAATGATGGCTGTGTAGAAGTGCACCATCATTGTCTTTGGCAGGTTGAACTTCTTCAGTTGCCTCAGGAAGTACATCCTCTGCTGAGCCTTCTTGGTGATGGAGCTGATGTTCAGCTCCCACTTGAGGTCCTGGGCTATGGTGGAGCCCAGGAAGCGGAAGGACTCCACAGCGTCGACGGGGGAGTCACACAGGGTGATAGGGGCAGGTGGGGGCTACGTTCTTCCTGAAATCCACAACCATATCCATTGCATCTCAGTCTTATCTGATTTTAGAGCAAGAAATTACTTGACATCCACTATTTCACAACAGATAAGCCAGTGTCTAATTTAATCATTTGGGAATGATCATCTGCTTTTATAGGCACAAACAGCCGAGTATCATCAGCGTAGTGGTTGAAATTGGACAAGGGGTGAAATATAAAGAGTAGAGGGCAGAGAACAGGGCCCTAAGGTACTGATATCGTACTCAAATAATGATAGTAAATGGTGAATGGACTGTACTTGTATATCTCTTTTCTAGTCTTCCATCTACTCAAAGCTCTGTGACACTACATGTCATCATTCATCCATTCATACACTGATGACAGGGACTACCATGCAAGGGACCACCTGCCCATCAGGACTCTAACTAATCATTCATACCCATGCACACACCGCTGTGAGTTTGGGGTTAAGTGTCTTGCCCAAGGACACATCAACATGGACTAGTGCAGTCGGGGATCGAACCACCGATCCTCTAATTGAAGGACGACCCTGCTCTACCGCTAATCCACGGTCGCCCCACTAACTGATGTCCGATTATAAAATGATAGAACAGACAGTAAATCCAGTTATCATTATAAACTCTGAACGGCACTCACTCTGTTGTTCCACAACACTTAAAAATAAATCCCGTGCTTCCTGCATGTGTCCGTAGTTAGACCTAGCTGTTTTGTTGCAAGTCCAAATCAGACATGATCATGTCTGATTTTCAGAGGACTGTCAAAGCACGCAGTCCATAAATCTGTTTCTTTCAAGAACTGGTAAAGTGCAGTGCAGGTACTCTCAGTATAAGATGTTAACTCAAGGAAAGTCATGATTACATTTAGTTTCTTTTTAGTCTGTTTTTAAAATAAATAAATAATAATAACACAAAATTATAAAATTAGTGAAGCAGTTTAGATATGTTTTACAACATAAGAAAAGAAAACAGAACAAAACCTGTTAGTTTTGTATAATATCTAGTATAATGTCCCCTCATCAGTAATATTATACTAGAACAGTAGCAGTTAAAAGGTATGCTTCACCTGCAAATGTCACTGAAATAGGTGTGAAATAATCTAACTAATTGCATTATATTTTTACGGTGTAGATCACAGTTAATCATTACATATTTTGTTTCAGTTACAGACTACATGAATGCAATTCACACTAAACTACTCATAGGTTTATCAAAAGAAAAGATCATGGATTTAAAATACTCAACGATGACTTTTGGTTTCACACAGGAATGATGCGTACACTACAACAAAGGATATTAATGCACTTTCCATTGGTATTGTTTCCATGGTCCCAACACGTCATTTTAACTCACGTGCCACAACCTATGCGCTGTTAAGAAGCTGTGGTCTTTTGAAATATTTGTGAGATCAGGCTGGTTGTGGAGATAGGTATGCTTATGCCAGACTACATTTATGGGAGTAAGACTTGGGTTGAAACATACCAGAATGTCTGTTGCTCTCCACCAAAGTGTTAGCCGCCAGACCAACCAGCTAATGTCGTCATCTCTGTTACTAGCAGGACAAAAACACAATAATTCATTCAAGTGGCTGCCTGTTCTGATTTCAATGCCAATGTCTGACTCATGGAACTTATTAAAAGCACTGAAAAAAAGTGAGCACAATTGTCAACTCAACTGATCGTATCTTTTGGTTTCTACTAAATATTTCTGCTGAAACAAGATTTGACACTTTCAGAACCACATCTTTCCATTTTAACTTAACTTTTGGTTGTAGTTAAATCCAATCTGCAGTTTGTTGTTCTAAAGTCAGATGGAGGATTGGTTTCACTATTTCCTTGAACTAACAAAAGCAATCAAGTGATTTTGTGTTAACTTATACATATCTATCATTGCAGGTCAGAGAATAGACTATTATTCCCTCTCCAGATTGTTAGTTGTAAGACTTCTGTAAATTCTGTAAAAAAACAAACACTGTATGAAAAAGTGTAATTTGTTTGATATAGAATGTCTGGCAGGGTTTTACTTCTTTTTCAAACCTGATGTCTTTGTAATTAGTGTGAACATTCCAGTCCACATTTATTACAGAGGCCATTCATTTTCTTGTGCTATTGTGTTATCAGCTGACACACCAAAACTCCATTTCCTTCTTAGATAGTCACAACCCTCTCTCCCTCCATCTCTCTCTGTCTCTCTCTCTCCCTCCCTCCATCTCTCTCTGTCTCTTTCTCTCTGTCTCTCTCTCTCTCCCTCCTTCCATCTCTCTGTCTCTCTCTCTCTCCCTCCTTCCATCTCTCTCTCTCTCCCTCCCTCCCTCCCTCTATCTCTCTCTGTCTCTCTCTCCCTCCCTCCATCTCTCTCTGTCTCTCTCTCTCCCTCCCACCATCTCTCTGTCTCTCTCTCCCTCCCTCCATCTCTCTCTCTCTCTCTCTCTCTCCCTCCCTCCATCTCTCTGTCTCTTTCTCTCTGTCTCTCTCTCTCCCTCCTTCCATCTCTCTGTCTCTCTCTCTCTCCCTCCTTCCATCTCTCTCTCTCTCCCTCCCTCCCTCCATCTCTCTCTGTCTCTCTCTCCCTCCCTCCATCTCTCTCTGTCTCCCTCTCTTATAGACACACATTCACACACACTTGCACACACTAAGGTCATAAGTCAAAATGTGTTTGAATGGCAGGAAGGGAGTGGGATTGTAATATATGGTGTGAACTGCTTTTTGTGCCACCAAACTTTATCTTCACATCTCTCTCTCCCTCTCCCTCTCTCTCTCACACACACGCACACATTGTGTGTGCCAACATCTTATCTTCTCATCGACAGACCTGGGTAGCTCTGTTACCTTCCTTCCCAATTATGCAGGGACTTGAGGTGTGTGTGTGTGTGTGTGTGTGTGTGTGTGTGTGTGTGTGTGTGTGCGCGTGTGTGTATGTTGGAGCCTCTATAACTGTCCCACTTTTACTTCCTGGAGACTAAAACAAAAGCAAACAAAATACATTATTGAAACGTAATGTTTAAAAATGCGAAAAAAGGCGGTCTTGCTGTTGTCAGAGCCCCCAGACTGTGGAACTGTCCCTATTGAGATCATAATATTGTTTACATTTTATTTCAATTTGTTCATTCTTGCTTTAGGATTTTTCTAAAAAGCACTGTGTTACCCTGTTAAGAAAACCGGTCAATGAATAATGTTCATTGATGTTGTTATTATTGTAGCAACCTGAGCTCCCTGTGGACATCAGGACGGCAGAAACTCAATACATCTTTCGTTGCAGACTGAAAACTCTGCACCTTGGCCCATGAAATACTATATAGTGAAAAACTGTCTCTGTCTCCTATTGTTGCTAAATGTTGATGTCTTTGCATGATTATTGCATAGATTTCTGAAAATGTTCTTGAGGAAGGAACTTACATCATACCACACAATGATGCTTTTAATGGAATTTCATGTATACTATGACATTATTATGACTATACTAAGATGTTTTTATGATATTCTAAAACAGTGATTCTCAACTGGTGGGTCGCGACCCCATTTTCAGTGGGTCTCGGGCCTTTCCCTGAAAAAAAACAAAAAAAAAACAATCTTGTGCTTTTATTTTGAAGGGGATTGTGGTAGTGGGCGTGGTCTGGGCTCAGCTGCAGGGGGAGATCTGTGGGAGTGGTTCAGGGGAACGGTGCCAGGGTTAATTGGCACAGCTGTAACCTGTTGCTAATTATCCCTCATTCTTTTAAGAAGTAGCAGGCTGGAGCTCTGGTGACTGGTGACACACAGAGAGGACAAGGAGAGAGGAACACCAGCCCATGAGGAGCAGACTGAATTGTGATGCCTGCTTCGAGGAGGTGGGCAGCGTGATAGAGCGCAAGGCAGTTGGCATTTTCTGTTTGCAATTAAGCACGTTTGTGTGAACATTGGCTGCTGTAAAGTGTGTTAGTGTTGAGGAGGACCCGCGAGTAGCAGTGAGACGGCTACAAGGAAACATGAGAACACCAGGACACACATGGAGAAATCTGTCAAGCTACATATTAGGCAAAGTGAACATCTTTTCTTCTACATAGTTGGCCTCAGTCTCATCTGCTTAACTTGGTCATGGAGGCATCAACATTTAACTGAGATGGTAAATTAACAGTGAAAACTAATCATAGCTTAATTCAGTGGTTCTCAAACTGTGGGGCGCGCCCCTCTAGTGGGGCGCAGCGGTATTGCAGGGGGAAATGCAGAATTCTTTTATTTCAAGAACTTTATTCATACCTGTAAACTTGATGCTTTTCGGCGAAATTCGCCGTTTTGAATCAAAATATATCATCCACGTGAATCGTGTAGACCTGTAGAGGTTTTTTTTGGGGGGGGGGGGGGGGGGTCAACTGGCCTGCCAGCGTTTCTCATATTGGAGTGAGACGAGGAGAAAGGGTGATGTGGTGATCTTCGCAATAAAACATATGGGATGTGTCGAGTCTTGGCCAATCAGCGTTAAGATGTCTACAGCGTCTTTCCCTCCGTTAAAGTTTAAGTTATGTTCCGTTACCGTTCAGACTTGCTGGGTTAAGTTAACGTCCACTGCATGCGGAACTTTGTCGACTGTTAACGTTCGTCATTATCGCGATTTAGGAGGAAAAAACGTAATGCGATGACATATGCAGCCCCCCCCCCCTTTTAAAGGTTAATAATAAGAGAGCTGATATACTGATTATAACTGAATAATAAATTAGTTTTTTGCTTAAAGTAAATATCTTATCACTTAATTTTCTTCTCAGAGTACAGCAGAATGCTACATTTTAAAGCTCATATTTAAAATAAAATGCTCCTGGTATGTGTGACACATATCTGCACTAATTTTGTTTTGTGTTGCACGTTGTTTTGAAAAGATATGCAGTGTAAAACTCAGTAAAACTCTTTATTGACAAATATTTGAACTTGTTTTGTTTAGTTTTTCACAGGTTGCACTTTGTTATTATCTTAGAAAGATATTCAGTGCAAAACAGGTGAATTGCAGCCACAATAAGCAATTTTTTGCCAAATATTAGTTATTTTTTGCACAGATTGAACTTTTTTTGCATTGTTCTAACAAAGCGATTGCACATTGTATTTGTTTTTATCTGATGGAGCAATCTGGTTTACTTGAAAGTAATTGCATTTTTCTTTATTCTATTATTTGAAAAAGCACAGATGGAGGAGTCAAAATGTTATTTCAATAAAAGTTCAACATGGAGCATTTTGTTACAATTTAGTTGGGGTGGTGGGGCATGAACATTTTTCTTTCTCCAAAGTGGGGCGTGACAGAAAAAGTTTAAGAACCACTGGCTTAATTTAACATCAGTATTCCTAATTACACTTCATGTTTACTTCTCCTGATCTTGACCTCCCTATTGGTTTCCTAACAAACAAGGTCCATAGGGGCATCTCAATAAATAAACGTGTGTGTGTGTATCTATCTGTTATCTATCTATATCTGTTATCTATCTATATCTGTTATCTATCTATATCTGTTATCTATCTATATCTGTTATCTATCTATATCTGTCTATATCTATCGATGTCTATCTATCTATCGATGTCTATCGATGTCTATCGATGTCTATCGATGTCTATCGATGTCTGTCTATCTATCGATGTCTATCGATGTCTGTCTATCTATCGATGTCTATCTATCTATCGATGTCTATCGATGTCTATCGATGTCTATCGATGTCTATC
>NW_022280068.1:1660196-1660319 GCF_004355925.1 Anarrhichthys ocellatus | reverse complement strand
TCGATATATCTATATCGATATCGATATATCTATATCGATATCGATATCGATATCGATATATCGATATATCGATATCGATATATCGATATCGATATATCTATATATCTATATATAGATATATAG
>NW_022280068.1:1644042-1660096 GCF_004355925.1 Anarrhichthys ocellatus | reverse complement strand
ATATCGATATAGATATATCTATATAGATATATCTATATATCGATATCTATATATCGATATCTATATAGATATATCGATATCTATCTATCGATATCTATCTATCGATATATCACATTTTTATGATATACCATCCTATGATATTTCAAGTAACATTTTTATGGCATAGTATACTTTAAAATTTTAAATTACCTTTCTAGGGCATACATCTATGGTATTTTTTATTATTTTGAATACATACTTTACTTTAGTGAAATTGTATTGCATGCTATACTATATATGTCACGATTAGGCTTTGCCTTCCGTGTGTGTGTATTTGTGTCTGTGTGTAGCTCCACACCCTCCTCACTCTATCTGTCAGCCACTCCCTCCTCATCAGCACAACTCCCCTCACCTGTTCACTCACCTGCCTCTGATCAAGCCACTATATAGACCCCTGCCTCTCAGACACACATTGCCAGATCATTGTCATGTCAATCCAGTCGACCTGCCTGCCCTGCCTCGTCCTGCCAGATTTCCCCCCTCGTCTCTCGTCTCGTCCTTGGGTTCCCTGCTGTGTCGCTGTAAGATTCCTGTCGTGTTCTTGGCTCATTAAAACCTGTTTCACTCTGCATCTGGTCTGTATTTGAGTCCTCCGACACACCCCGTGACAATGTATATAGTTTTTATCTCATATTTACTGGATACTATACAATATTTTGTATAATATTTTCAAAGAGGTCCTATACTTTGACATTGTTTATGCATATTTAAGGAATCGTATAATATTCTTCATGACATTATTATGACTCTTTAATGACATACTATGATATCTATATGATATTTCATGGCATATACACTATACTATATTTTTGTGGAATACTATACTGGGACATTTTTATGTCCTATTAATGGATGTTACTAACTCGGCATCTTCCCGGGAGTCTCTGTGCTTTCTCGCCTTGTAGGTTTCCATGGATTGTTTTTTACACCTGCACCATGGCTGTGCCTTCTGCTGTGGCATACTCCCTGACACTAACTATTAGTCACATTTCTATTACTTTCATTGCTACTATTACTATTTTTATTATAACTATCATTCTATTATATTCACTGCTGCTGTTATTATTATTTCTTTGTTTATTATTTCTGCAGTTATTATTTCTCTCATATGTATCATTTCTGTCATTTCTTAATTTTCCCAATTAAATATAACATGGATAGGTATCTGCATGCGTCAACCCTGGTCGTGTATGGATTACCTGCTCCTTTGATAGTAGTAATAAACTAGTGTGCTACCTGCTGTTGGTAGATCAGGGGTGGACTGAGAAATGCCTCCCTGGTCTTTATTAAACATGATTATATAGCACTGCAGTGAGAACACTGGTGTCTTATCCACACAGTGGAGAAGAAAAGGCCATTTTGATGGGTCCTACGTTAAGCTAAATGCTGTTTTACATTCAAATGTCAACTACAACACTGGTAAAGGATGTATCACTTAGAGCTGTAAATGTGGTACTTATTCATCATTTTAGAATGGGTTGAAATAAAGAGACAACGGATAATAGCCATATTGAAATATCAGGTATTTATTCCCAGTAGAGCTTCAAGCTATTTAACTTGAGGACTTCAGGTTTAATCGAACTTTAGGACTTGTTCGAGATTGAAGTTGTTCACCTCTCTGCTGTTCTCTACAGCTGCACGTTGAGTAACAAGCAGTGTCCATGTGGATTTGTGTGGATCTGACAATGGACCACACACTTCATACAACACTGAACTATAACAAGCATCTGATGGAGAACAAATGTGATATTCTGACATTTGAAGCTCTCCTCTAATCTAAATCAAATTTACATTGTCTTCAGCAAAAATAACTTGTCTCTTTGGAAACAAGTTACATTACAGTCATTTAGCATACGCTTTTATCCAAAGCGACTTAGGCACAGCTACGGGAGCAAATTGGGGGTTAAGTGTCTTGATCAAGGACACATGGACATGCGACTAGCGGAGCCGGGGATCGAAGCGCCGATCCTCCGATTGAAGGGCAGCCCTGCTCTCCTCTTAGCCACCGTCGCCCAGTTATTTTTCACTTTGAAACTCATGTAAGATAAAAAGTGCGTGTGCGTGTTTGATACTTGAAACATGATCTTAGTTTATTTTGATGTCTGACTCTGCTGGTGAGACACAAACAATAAAGGCAAAGACACTCACATTAAAAGACACACACACACACACACAAATTATCTGGGTTGACATGAGAGGTGATGTTGGTTCAACAACTAACATTCTACATCTGGAGTGGATTATAAAGTATATCAGCCTCTGGAGCAGCATGTCCTGTGTAGACACACACACATACACGATAATCTCTGCTCTGCTTCACTCAGGGCAAGAATGCTAACATACACACCACACACACACCTGTGGTGCCTGAATGATTGGCATGTTGGACTGATCAGTCTCTCAAGGAAGCCCATCCTTGTGTGTGTGTGTGTGTGTGTGTGAAGCATGAATCAGGCTGAAGAACAGAGACAGATAGCGGAATAAGAGGAGACAGGGATGAGAAACCTGATCTTTCTTTCTCTTCCATGTTTGACAGGCGATCATCGTCAAAATGTGTACTGTGTTGAAGTTGAATTTGAAATATGTGTGTGGGTACGTGTGTGTGTGTGTGTGTGGGGGGGTATGTGTGCACGTGTGTGTGTGTATGTGTGTGTGTGTGTGTGTCATCAGTTCCTGCCTATGCACTTTCCCAAGTAGAAAAATTACGACATTGGGAAGTTTTTAAAAATGTGGTCAATTTATCAAAATAATCCCTTGAAAATTCTCATCCAGCTCTTTTTGAGATGTGAAGACCAGGGTGAGACAAACCTAGCTCCCAAGATGACCAGACAGTTAGACTCCATCGTCATCCACGCGAGAACAGCAGAAATTGCCTCTTGTAATTTCCCAGTGGCACTGGTGTATCCAGAGCATTTTTAACTCAAGATAAAATATTCTTTGGTCTCAAAATCAAAAAAGAATAGGTTTTGTTGGGACAAATGGATTTGGCTGAGAGTAAATTTAAAGACTAATTAACACTGCCCATCACCGAAAACTGCACTAGACCTGTATCTCTCTACAGCTCTATATGGCACCTACATATCCAGCAACATTAGCTTTTAGTTGGAGTCGTGTTTGTGGCCACTCAGTGAATGTAAGTCTGATATTCACTCTCCTTTCAGCTCTGCTTTTGGTCTCCATCTTAGATCAATTTAAAAGCTGATGGATGTTTTCATATTTGCCTGATGTTGACCTTCTCTTCACTCACCCGTCTGTGTAGCTGCAGGGAGGACGCCTCATTCCTGGAGAACGTCCAGGAATGAAATGAGGCGGAAACAATAATATGCTTAGTTTTTTGATAACACATCTTCAGGAGAGACTCAAACATCTTAACTCAACTCTCCAGGATCCTCTGAATGTGGGAAATCTACAGTGATATTTGAAAATAGTATTTATATGTTTTGAATGTGTTCAGTATTGCAGTTTTTGTTTTGGACCTTTGAGAAAGGTCGCCAAACTTGACAAATAACTATGAAATTGACGCCCTTTCATCCTCATCAATTCTTGTCAATATAAGAATATATTTTAAGTTTCTATTGCGCTTTTTGGAATGAAGCTTCAAAGTGTCTGGCATCATATTTTATGATGCCATCAATGTGTTTTGATGTTATTGTGTATAATTGATGGCGCAATTAAAGTAGGTTCAAAATGCTGAACTTAATGCCAACAAATATACAGTAGATATTTGAACTTTCCTAAGGAAGGGGCAGGCGGCAGATGAACTGGGCACAGTGAGAGCAACGTTTTTTTAGACGACCATGCATGATGCGGTGTGAGCAAGGGAGCTAGAAGTTGCCTCGAGGAGGGAGGAAGCTGAAAGTGCAGCCTGCAATCAATCAAGCACATTTAAATTAGTAAAGTTTCCCTTTAAATGTATTATTATTATGATTTCATAATAACCAAAGGGGGACATTTACACATGGAAAGAAAGTACAAAAGATGTATCTATGTTCAATGTAATTAACTATATGTTTTCAATACATATCACAGGAAAGACAAAATTTATATGAAGCTATTCATTTTGGCATATTAGACCTTCTCTTACATCCTTGCCACCACAGGCATTGCTGCTGATGCATTCTATCAGTGTTAACCACATCACATGCTTTGCACATTTTCTTGTTGTAGATCTGCTGACAGCCGTCCAGTTACAGGGAATGGTTTTAAGAGCCAGTTTTTCAAGGGATAGGCAGTGTCCCAGGATGTAGTATCTAGCATTCACCCCACCAATGTCCCTGGTGTAAGCTGGATGGTGGCTGCCGAGGCAGGCCAACTCTCAAAATGTGGACAGTCTCAGAGCATCATGCAAGCTCCCAAGCAGTCCTGCAAACATGTAGAAGTCCCTTGAAAAGTGCCTTTCCATCTACAACATGGATTATGGAGTGCTAGCCTTCACGGTTAAAATAGTTGGAGAGGTACTCCTTATGGTACCATGATGTGTATGTGGGATGCATCAACAGCACCAATACACTGCGGTAGCCCCCACTTGTTCTCAATGTGGGCAGCCTTTTCTTCAAACTTCTTCTGGTCTGGGAAGCTAATTTGTTTCAGTGCCAGCAGCTGCGCTGAACTCTGGCACACACCAGCATGCAGTTGTTATGCTTCACTCCAAAACAAACTTCTGTACACTGACCCGGTCGCATGCTTCCACAGTGCAATCCCTTCTGTAGAGGTACACGCCAGCTTTAGTTTGTGTCCTGTGTCTCCATCACTGGAGGTTGCACAGGTAGAAAGATGCTTCTTTGGACATTCTGCAGTGGAAATTAGGCTGATGATGAGCATAAAATATAACGAGTAGAACTAATATATATATATAACTAATCGAGAGACTTTGCTCAAATGTCACGTATCAAAAAGACTTTTATATTTCCTTCTTTAACCTCTCAAGTATAAAAAGTCAGGTTTTTGGGGGTTGACTGTCAATTTCAAATACATTAAAATCAATAGGAGATGTCTCTAAAAGGTCAAAATCTATTTTTCACCCCGTGAGACACACCCAGATTTGACCTTTAGCTTTAGTTACGATGAAACTTTACAATCACTTAGTGTTTCTTTGTGATGATGGGGAGGATGAAGATCAGAATAACCTCAGTAGAATATGAACCAAAACAGACAAACTAAGTTTACAAAATGCATCATCCAGTATACTTTATTTTACGCATATATATGATACAAAAATAATGATCACAGTGTATTTTCATGGAAAAAGATTGAAATTGCAATAAACAGAGGTTGAAAAACAACATTTAATAAATTATATAATCAATATCTCACAAAGGAATACTGAGATATAATTAATACAAAACCCCCCAAATATATATAAAAAAATATTTAGACAGTATTTTAAAACAAGTGTCGAGTGTTGACTCTCTCTCTCTCAGTCCTTCCTTCCTTTTCTGGGCTCCGATCAGCCGCTCTCCCATTAAAACATCTCAAACTGAGTCAGTGCATTTCCCACTCTCACCAGAGCTTCCCATATCTGCACTCCAGTCACTAAGGATTCCCCACGTTCATGAGGGTCCGCACACTTAGCTGCCATCACAGCTGACGGGGATACTCATGACCAGCTGCAGGATGGGTGATGAATTCGAATTGTTAAGTTTGTTATCTGCTCGTTAGCATCTCGTTATTGTGTTACTCGCCTGCAGTTAGTCCAGCCGTCTCCAGTGGGACGGTACGCAGCGACACACTTCCTCGCTGAAGGAGAAACCTGGTTCACACCTTCGCCTCCTTACCTCACAGGGAGGCCTGAGACAACTGCAATGAAAAATAAAGAAAGCAGGATTTAGCTTCAAAGCTAATACCATGGCAGCAAAAAATAAGGTAGAACACATTGCTTTGGCAAGATTGTGTATCTCTCACAAATATAAAATGGTATAAAACTTTGAATGCAGAAAAAGACGTACAATGAATTTGTGAACTGCGTATCAACCAGTTTTGGTCTTACCCAGGTGGGTATGCTGCTGTGTCTGGATTAATAATAGGTAGATAAATAAGTTGATGGAAGCCTGCAATTTACAGCAATAACACCATAACTTATAAATGTAAGGGAGACTCTTTTAAAGGGTAAGAGATAGAAAGTGGTAGTTGTTGCCCAGAACATTACAGAAATGATTACATTGTTAAGTGGAAACAGTTTTGTAGGACTAGAAAAGCACTATACAAGTAGAAGACCATTTACCAGTTAGTTATTTTTGCCAGAAGTGGGGAAAATGTTGAGAAATCTAAAGGATTCATCCTCCAGGGAGCATGAATGTGCTCAGTTCATTTATTGGTAATGGATCTATTAGAATAAGACTGCTAGGTCATAAGATACGTTGTTTGCAAACTTGAAATAGTGACCTTAGGGCACCACTGCAGGAATGTTGAAAATAGGGATCATTAGCCTTTCACAGCACTTAACATGAAAAACATTTCAGAAAATGAATGGAGGGATGATATATGTATGTGGGCCAATCCAGGAGTTCTGGTTCCCTTGACAAGGGACTTTAACAACTTCTATCGCAAAATAATCTTCACAAATGAACAGAACCTTTTTGATTTTTGAAGAATAAATACTATTGCCAGAAGTAAAAAGCAAAGTTAGTTTATGTAACAACTACACCACGTTTATTTAAGACACGTAAAAAGCTTCAGAATTCAAGAAAGAGTTGAATGACACGATATCATAGAACAAAAGTTTAAAATCTCATAAGCTTGTGTTAACGAGCATCTAATCAAAACCCATTCAAAAGACCCATTGACTGCTGATCAATGCTGACATTGGCTCGACTTCACTGGTGACGCGAGCCTTTTGTTGTTGTTTTACTTTTCTGTCACAAACTACAAATTGCAATGTTACTGAATGGAGCCCATTATTCTTTGATTATAATCCACCTATCATACGATGGCATTTGTTTAATTGTGCATGTATTGTAGATACATTAATTGCAACAGTTTGTTAACAGAGAGAGGTCATCAATGCTCGCCGGTGTGAATGAAAACTAAAGACAAAGTGACATAGTAACTTAATTCATTTGGTCACTTATCGTCTACATCCATGATCCTCTGTTTACCAGGCGGCTGCAGCTTTTCAGGACAGCCAAACACTGCTGCAAATGATTGAGAACCACTGCTGCCTTACAAAGACAAACACTAACTACTTTCTTGTGTGTTCTAAAGGTCAAGGGTTACGACAAAGGTTTAGATTTCATAGCAGTAAAAACGAAAGCCTTCAGAACTGCTCTGTGATTTACAGCTCATGCCTGAAACACCAGTGCTTTTACCAGAACAGGATGTCAAACTGTTTTACAGTTTCACTTCTGATGCATTTATTGTTCTTAGACTTCACATGACAGTGTGGTCTAGATCCTGTTTTAGGGGATTTGTAAACTAACAAGAATAAAATCAAGTTAAGTAAGGGTGACTACTTGGATTTTCTGAACATAAATGACAAAAATTGTCAAGTGCATGTCACGTAAGTCAGCATGGGCAACAAAATAACACCTTGAAGCCCAAAAACACTAGCTTTGGCCTTCAAAAGCTGATATCTGATTAACCCCAGCCCAGAGTCAAGGCCCAACGATTACACAAGGAGCCATGGAATTCCAAAGAACACACGAAGCATTGGAGGGATGGAGTCCTGTTTTACGCAGCACTTACTCACTTTGTCAACACGACAAAGATTCTGAGACTGGCGTGTAATTGCCACTGCTTTTGTGGCTGCACGGGGTGTCACACAATATTTAGTCATGGTTACTTAAAGAGATCTATGAACCCATGATGAAATACACAGCAGAGTTCAAATAGACACACACGCTCTCTTTCAAACACACACACTCACAGCCACATACACACTAGGGCCAGATCCCAGACACTAGATTCCAACCGCTGTGTTATACTCATAAATCACTCTCAAACAAGGGCACAAAGGGTCAAGACTGGACGGCATGGATGGATGTGTGTGTGCTTCCTTCTGTGCGGGGAGAGGAAATGGTTAAGTGACAGCTAGGAGAAGTCATTAGCACAGTGAGGTCTTGTATTACACACTGGGTTCACTGCAACAACCACCAGTGCTTTCTCTAAACACAGCTAAACACATTGTGTGTGAATGTGTGTTGGAGCGGGGATTGACTTTACTGTAGGATGATGCAACCAATGGACCCACAAAATATAACAAGGAAAGGTCCTTGTTATATAGCTGCCCATTGCCACGCCATGACCACAGTGATATACAACGTCAGTCACAATCTTTTCCTAACCCTTAGTAGTTTTGTTGCCTAAACGTAACTTCCTGTGAAGATGGAGTTTTATTTTGAAAAGACACATGTACAGTAGCTAGTGCATATTGACACGGCGCCACTAACACTTCCAAGACTAGACGCTAGAAGGGCGTCATAGTTTGGAGCTTTGGTTTTTGAGGAGTTGGCCGTGAGAACGTGTACCAGGACAGCGTCTCTTCTTCCGTCTCCCCACTCGCCATGCGCAGGAGTGAGTTACTATTGGTGTCGACATGGACAATAATGCCTCTTGATTTATAATATGAAGTACATTTCTGTTCATCATAACAGTAGGTGCCGTTGTTCAGCTAGCGGGCCTAAAAGTGTCAGCAGATGTTACGGAACCCTCCACATCCCTCCTTACCTGCATGTGGCTTGGTGAAACCTCCTTCCCTTTAGGAAGCACTTGTTGGGCGACTCGTTACATTCGCAGGAACACTTTGTTTTATTGAGGGGCTGGTGCCGAGGACACGTCCTGCTACATGTGCACTGACAGGTGTCCTTGTTGAAGACGTGGTTGTGAAGGCAGGAGGGAGCAGGTGGAATGTTGCAGACGCACTGGCAGGTGTTGCGGTCAAGATGTCGGTTAGGGCCGCAGTCTTGAGTTTCATCCCCGAGCCGACACGCACACTGACAGGTCTCCACGTCCAGTTCCTTATCTAAGCCACAAACATCCGCTGACAATATGTCTGTAGAGATAGAAGGAGAGGGAGACACACAGATGGGGTTTGTCTCAAGTTTCTTCAGAATGGAGCACCAAACAGGATGGAATCTAAAAGTGCTTACAGTTTTAGCAAACAAATGGAGATGCACCTAAATCAGACTGAATGACTGAACATACACATTTTTCTTTCTGATGTCGTCTTAGTTCATTATATAAATGGTTGTGTACTTACAGCAGCATTTAACAGTTAGTTGTCATTGGACTGTGCTTGTTTGGCAAACCCTGTTGATGTTTCTGTTATATACTGTATGGTAATTTGAACCGTTTGTTGATATTATTGAAAGCTGTGGATTGATATTGATTTAGATGTGTTGTTTTTTTTATACATTTTCAAATATTTTCTTGTTTCAACTTCACTTTTCACAGTTGTATTATTGTATTATTTGGGCATTTTTAAATGTGCAGAGCTATAATTCACTAATATTCAGCTAATATTTAATGAAATGAGCATTAAACAAACTATGCAGTGTAATCAGCTCCACATTGTACTGCAACATCAACAACTGTATCTTCACCATGTGGGCAAGCTAAGACTGATCAGTTAGAGGTGATGTCAGAAATTCCAAAATTCATTGAACACAACAAAAAACTTTTTTAATGAGATATATATATAATATATACAGTCAGGGCCATAAGTATTTGGACTGTGACAACATGTTTCTAAGTTTGCCTCTTTACATGACTCCAAAGTATTTGAAAGGAAGCAGTCAATATGTGGTTGATGTAGCCTTTCAGCTTTAATTCAATGGATAAAACAAATATATTACATGAACCGTTATGGAATTATGGCCCTTTTTATACAGTCCCCTACATTTTCAGAGGCTCAAAAGTAATTGGACAATTGTCTGACAAACGGTTTCATGGCCATGTGTGGCCTGTTCTGTCACTATCTCATGACAAACGACGTAGATAATAGGATTCAAAATGTTATATTAGCATTTGGTAGCTGGTCCTTGGAACTCTCAGCATGCGGACCAAAAAGGTGTCAATGCAAGTGAATGAGGCCATTATTAGACTGAAAACACTTAACAAACCTATCAGTCAGACAGCAGGAACATTAGGTTTGGCCAAATAAACAGTTTGGTACATTCTTAAAAAGATGGAATTCACTGGCAAGCTCACCAACACCAAAAAGCCCAGAAGACCACGGAAGACATCTAAAGTGGATGATCGCAGAATTATTTCCTTGGTGAAGAAAAACCCTTCATAATATCTACTGAAGTCAAGAACACTGGAGGAGGTAGGCGCATCATTGTCAAAGTCTACGATCAAGAGAGCCTTCATGAATCTAAGTACAGAGGGTTCACAACAAGGTGCAAACCACTGGTAACACTGAAGAACAGGAAGGCCGATTAGACTTGAACAGAAAACATCTGACAAAGCCTGACCAGTTTGGGAACAAGATTCTTTGGACAGATGAAACCAAGATGAACTTGTACCAGAATGATGGGAAGAGACAAGTGTGGAGAAGGAAAGGAACTGCTCATGATCCGAAGCATTCCACATCATCTGTTTAACATGGTGGAGGCAGTATGACATGGGCATGTATGGCTGCCAATGGATCACTGGTGTTCATTGGTGATGTCACAGCTGATAGAAGCAGCAGGATGAGTTCTGAGGTGTTTAGGGCTAAACTATCTGCTCAGTTTCAGCCAAATTAAGCTTAAGCGCAAGTTCCGTCAGGAAGACACTCAGAGCCAGCAAAAAAAACTAAACAAACATAGCACACAGTTTGTACATTTCAATAGGCAAGCTTATGACAAAGCAACGGAAAAGACCAAGGCTTTTAGTACTGCACTCTCCTTGTAATTACTCTATCAGCTGATTGGGGGCGTGCACTGTTAAGTAACCAACCAGATTCTGCACATGTTTTCCTTAAGCCAATCACATCGTTGCTGTCAAATTTTAAATAGTGTTCTCCTCTCTGCTGCTGTCAGTTGTCATTTCAGCTTTAAGCAGATGCGACCCTCCTCCACCCCAGTCCCCTCCAGTCAGCATCACAGTCATGCTCTTGATTCATCATCAGATTGCAGCAACTCCTTTCACCACCACCAGTGTCTGGACTCCAGGGGGGATTAGGCCTATTGGACCTCAGTATCCCTACCCTCGCTGATATTACTTCAGGATGGAGTCCAATCGCCAAAGACTTTGCACTGTTGCATTGTTAAATTATAAAACAAGTCTCTCCTGATCGAAATGCTGCAAAACTGATTGGACGGCGCTTAACAGTGCAGATGGATGACCTAAAACATACTGTAAAAACAACCCAAGAGCTTCTCAAGGCAAAGAAATGGAATATCCTTCAATTGGCGAAGTAAGTCAACTGATCTCAACCCAAGTGAGCAGGCTTTTCACTTTCTGAAGATAAAACTGAAGGCAGAAAGACCCACAAACAGGCAGAAACTGAAGGAGGCTGCAGTAAAAGGTCTGGCAAAACATCTCAAAGGAGGAAACTCAGCGTTTGGTGATTCATGGGTGCCAGACTTCAGGCAGTCATTGACTGCAAAGTATTCAAAATAATGATTATATTCACAATTATGTTAGTTTGTCCAACTACTTTTGAGCCTCTGAAAATGTGGGGGACTGTGTAGAAATGGCTGTCATTCCTAAACGGTTAATGTAATATTTTTGTTTTATCCATTGAATTAAAGCTGAAAGTCTACACTTCAACCACATATTGACTGATTCAGTTCAAATCCCCCGGAGTTGTGTAAAGAGGCAAAATTAGAAAAATTGTGTCAGAGTCCAAATACTTATGGCCCTGACTGTATATAAGAATTACTTAAATACAAATATATTATCGGGACTTGTATCAATGTTTAGAATTGCAGAATAGAGCACAGTAAGTTGTATGAGTCTCATATGAAGTTACGGTTGTTAATTGAAACGCAAAGGTTTCACATGTGGTAATCTGTTGTACACGTTGGCTATTATTGAAAACACAACTACATGTAAAAACTGTGTGTGTTGTTGTTTGATGACACTGATAAACTATGACATTGAGACATTCCTGAAATGAACTAGCGATGTTTTTCTCTTTCCTCGGGGATAACACAGATGGTTCTCTTGCAGTACTGGTAAATCATCTTTTAGCTGTGAAACACAGGGAGAGACGGAGGGAGAGCAACGGAAGGGCTGGCAAACATACACGCATACTCTGTGTGAACAGACGAACAAACACAGATAACAAAGATACACAGTTTACTGCTGACAAAATACAAGCTGTGTGTACTCCATGTGCTTACACAGACTTTAACAACCTCAATCATGGAATGAGCTTCAATGGAACTTCATTTGCCGCTGAGGACAGTTTTCAAGCTAAGAATAAAAACTATACGAGACAATACGATTTATGAAGCTGTCTCAGTCTCCTCAACACTATCGTGAATACACTTTGCCCTGAAATGACTTCTCCATAATTCATAGCACAGTTTGTCATTTTACTCAAGATGACAAAATTCTGGATCAACATACATAGACCGAACACTGGACTTCTTCAGGTTAAAACCACCAAAAGATTGGCAATGTCTTGTGAATAGTGTGGACTGGAGAAGTAACCACTAAAAAGAAGGGAGATTTGTTGCTGTTTTTCGTTTGTAGTTTTTAAACAGAAAACATACCTTCAAGCCGGTATTCATCCATTTAGCCTACCTTGATATGGCTTTTCTGACTTAGCTAGTTCAGATAACTCCTCATTTCAACTTTAGGAATCAGCCGTTCCTCGTCCATTGCCGTGCTTTAAAAGCGAGACACAAAAATAAATGGAAACATGGCGACTGACAAAAGTTTGGCTCAAACAGTGTGCCGTGTTGCCGCTCAAAGCCAGTTACAATAGAAAGAAATCACTCACTCGCGTCACATTCAGTTAGGACACCTGGAATCTGCACAAAGGTCCTCACTGTTACATGTTCTTCATCTAGTGAATGTGTGGACTCTACCTGCCTAATATTGTCTGATTTTCCTTCTAGTGCAATGACTACTTGTTGTCCATGTTACTGTAGTCAGAGGTCAAAGTTGTTAGTTTCAAAGTGACTCTCCCATAGTCTGTATTTGTCACATATTTTTCATAACAATATGATCATCCATCTTCATCTCTACCTCCTCACACAAACACAATCCCGACATGCTCACTCTGTATGTAAAGGTCATTTTTAGCCTTTTCAAATCTATTGTTACATGTTTTGGGGAGCTCTGTCACACAGAATTATTTGTGTAATATTTCCTAATATCGAGGTATGTTCCACTTGGCTGTTGCCATGGTTTGTAAAACCTAGGTGCCAAATTTTGGTGTTGTGTTCCAATCTTTGCGGGGTGACTTTGCGGTCACTCTCCATCATGATGTCTGCATTGTGACGCCTGCTGCTCACTACAACTGAAATGAAAGATGGCACAACAGATTCAGAGTGATTTAGGGGGAGACCGTCGACAGATCCATCGAGCAACACAGAGTTATATGTCGTAGATATACTGTACAGAACCATCCACCGCACAAAATGTTCTAAACGCAATGGCTCCCAAAGTGGGTGCCGCAGAACCCTGGGGTTCCTTGATGATAGGCCAGGGGTGCCACAACTTTCATCACATCATTGTTAATCTATTGTGGTTTCTTTTATAATTTTTCACCACCTTAAAAAATATTTGACATTTACAATAACTATTCTTTTATGTTGTTTTCAAACACATGTTATGTTGAAAAAAGTTATGCCGCAGCTGACAACTCATGGCTGCTGGTTGTCATCGTAACATAGTAAGTCAGAGTTTCTCAGTTTTTCTGTGTTAAACAGATTTGACGTCTTAAACAGAGCTCAATGAAATGCTGAAACTCCTCAACTCTCAGTCGGAGACGGTTGAATCTGAGCCCACCAACAAAAATAAAACGCTGGTGTACATTAAAATAAGAACTGCGGGTTGCTCTGACATGTCCCTTTAAAAAAATGTTATCCGATTTTATTTTCTAAATGTTCCTTTATAGACCTGCCTCACATCTTCTCTGGAAGGTCACTCTGGAGGGCACTTCATCCCATTTTCTGGCCTATTAGGCCACCTTAGAGGATTTTGCAGCGTTTCTTTTTTTCACAGATAATTTATTTTTCGGCCATGTAATACAAACAGCTGTGGAATCTGCTACTTTTGGGTCTCCGCATTCTGCTGTTTCTCATTTGTTTACACAGAGTCCAGAGTTGTATCATAGCCAAACACACACTGAGGAACTTTTACACACACACACACACACACACACACACACACACACACTCAACAAACACATTGCAGTCATAAATACTCCTCAGTGAACACATGAACATTCTCCTGTCACAAAGACTAACATAGAGAAGGATGGCTCTACTAAAAGTGTTTTTGTTTCAGTGTTTGGTGTGTGTGTGTGTGTGTGTGCTCACAGGCCTTAGGGACACGTCATCATGCAGCAACAGGCCACACTGATCAGTCATATCTATTGGCAGCTACTGTATTTATTTGAACTGTAATCTCTGGGTTGATCTGCAGTATTGGCTTTTCTGGCTTCAGTTTTGTAATCTGACCCTAAACCTCTGTCTTCTTTCAGTGAAGCTTGCTTGTACGCTTGTTCCGAGTTCAAGAGACTCAAGAGACTCTTTTAACTAAACAAACTAGCTGTCATTTGCATGTTTCAACTAATGCCACCTGTTAATGAGGCGGTGTGCACAACCATTTGGGGATAAGTTTAATTTACAAAAATGTTATCCAAGAGTAAAACTTCACAACTGCAGAGCTTAAAGCAGCTGTACAGTTTGGAAATTAGAAGCGTCTATAATGGTATTGAAAAATTAGAAACTAGTACTACAGCTGACAATTATTTTGGCCGATACTTATATCGCTATTGTAATATGATTATTAAGTGACCCAGACTGGCCAATTACAGTGTAGCATCGGCCAGCTCCGACAGCTATCCGGCTCTGCTCCATAGACTCTTATGCAATTGTTTCAGATTTTCCACTGCTACCGACAATATTTCCTTTGGATAGTGACCTGGATAAATATGGAGTGAGAATGTACTTGCAATGTTCTCTTGTGTATAAGTTATTTTAAAAGATTTCCCACATGACAGCTCCCATTATTTGTCGTGCATTGAGCCGACAGAGGTGGATTTAAGGAATGCAGCCGGTGCTGTGTCAACAGCAGGTGATGTCATAATAGTGTTTTCCTGTCTACATCGTTTACTTCTATGCAGGTTTCACAAAAATAAAGACGCATTCACACGACCACACACAGCTTCCAATAGCTCTGCCGTCTACTCTCCTTATTACTTCAGTCTTTGTTGGCAGCAAAGGGTTATTTCTGCTATTAGTCCTACTGTATACCTATCGGCAGCTGTCATTGTTTTTTCTAGGCTACTGCAGGAAAAATAAGCAAACACAATTTCCTCTACAATGTTTTATGAAATAATGACCAGGGATACAACAAAAATCAGCTTTTTGTGCAAATGTGCAAACTCTCACCAAGGTGCTGTTGGGAGGGCCTGGGAGGGGGCAGTGGTGGAGGAGGGGGGTTGTGGTGCACATTGGCGCTCAGGCCGACACACCGACACTGCCTGCTGCTCCATGACTGACCAGGAGGACACGTCCTGTTGGCTATTGGACACCTTCAACCGAGAGAGACAGAGATGGAAAGATTTAAAGACACATGAAACTTGTTAACCCTCACATCCCCAGAGGTGGTTTCCTGACTGTATACAATAAAAAAAAAAAATCACACATCATTCACATGTTGATTTATCAGATCCTATCTGTATATATTGTGCAGATATTTCTGATATTGTAATGGCTGAATCACAATCTTCCAGTACTTAACGCCTCCATATTATATTGCTACCTCCCAATGACAATAACCACTTGAATGGACAGTAAAACCAGTCTACATGTGCTTTGTGGACTTGGAGAAGGCTTTCGACCGGGTCCCTCGGGGGGTCTTGTGGGGGGTGCTGCGGGAGTATGGGGTGCCGGACCCGTTACAACGGGCG
>NW_022280068.1:1632936-1639042 GCF_004355925.1 Anarrhichthys ocellatus | reverse complement strand
CGCGACCCGACCCCGGATAAGCGGTGGAAAATGGATGGATGGATGGATGGATGGATGGATGGATTTCACGATACATTCTTCACAATAAAAGTCCTCCGTTTTTATTTAAAAGCTTTTGTTTTGAAGCAGCAAAATCAGGAAATGCTGTGTTTTCATCAGCAGCCTTCTGCCCTAATCATGTGTGGGGGGAAGATGATGGAGACATGCATTTGAGAAATTGTCCACATGCTGTCCTCACCTCCCTGAGATCAGAACTCAATGTGAGCCGGGCCACCTCGGCATGTGGTCTGGCTGATCGGATCCCAATGCGAGCAAGATCTGGTCTCTGAGTGTACAGACATGATATTTAATGCGTCCTGGTATGATCATCTGACAATAGTCACATTGAAAAGACAAGTGTAGCCTGTGAGATGAAAATCAAAGCCCCAATACAGAGAGAACTGTTCTCTGCACGCACGCACACCTGAGGGAACCGTTGACTTGGACACGGAGACAGACGGCAGGTGCTGTGTTTGCACACACATTGTTTTGAAGTTGTGAAAGAGTCTGATGATGACAAGAGTCACGGTGTAGTTTTAATTACTTCTGCAGCGGCATAGACTCATAAAGGGACATGCTCACTAACGACAGAGGAAAAAGATGGGAGGGAGGAAAGGCAGAGAGATTTTGGGGGAAAAGGCTTCTGTGCTACTGTTGCGGTTCTCACAGGTTCACCTAATGTGAAACATACGAGTGCGTCATGCTTACATGTTGGATGATTTGTGGGTGTGACAATCTCTACAATGCGTTTCTGACACGTTGTTGAACGCCACCATTTTGCAAGTGCGTGAGTGCATGTACATGTTATGTACCAGTACATAACATTCCTCTAAAGTCACAAGTGGTCTGTCTCTCTCTGTCTCTCTCTCTCTCTCACACACACACACTCCCTATTAACGTCAATGAAGTGGACTGTGAGCCACTACAACATCCAGAGAGAATGAAACTGTAGATATTTAAGGAATGCTTACATAGAATCCATCTGTCAAAGGAGTCTATTTGAATTGATTTCCATGTCATTAGCAGAACATGATATTTTAGCATCATATTACAGCAGCTACCATCCTACAGGTTACATTCCAGTGTATGTCTGGCAAACACACACACACACACCCTTCATTGACTAACGCTTCATGTCGTTCCTCGGTTTAGCTTTATTGTGAAGTTATATGGCACATATAAGTGCACATTCCATATTGAACAGGTCAGAGATGAAACGTGTTGGCGAACGAAAACATCCGATCTGTGTGGAGCGATGGAGAATGTAACGTTCCTCAAATTAATGCATGCAATAAACAGAAATGACATACTTCCATCATGTTTTCGACATTGTTTTCCACCATTTGAGGTTTGACTGGCGCTCTTTTAAGACATCATCTTTTTGTGTCCTCTACCTGTGTGGGTTTTATGGCATCGACTGGAGAATTAGAGTCACGCATTATTTCACATTTTCGATTTGCAACGTTAACCATGTGGCATTCTGTGTTTCTGCAACCGTGATACGAAGCCGATATGAAACATTTTGTTCGCTATTCAACGAATCTCGTAGTTTGCAGAAACGTACGATGCCAACATTTATTTCTAGAGATATTTAAACTCAGAAACAGAAACTCGTTCCCAACCTGAAGGGTCGCCCTCCACCTTTTTCCGGCGGAGTATCATGACCTAAGCTGCTACACGTTCAGCTGCAAACCGCCAATGAAGCAGGACTACCTCAGACACAATCCTGGGGTCACCAAACTGGACAATCTGCACTGAGCTACACATCCTGATCACAAAGATCACAAACTGAACAGGAGACAAGGGACAGCATGGGCAAACTTGTACTGAGAACTCTCTTTGTATGAAAATTGATGATATGAGGCCAATTGTTAGCGGTTATGTCAACCAGGCATAATTGTTAATGAATGGACTAGAACATTCAAACCAACTATAGTATATTTGCATCCTTCTGTTTTCAGGACACATGGCAAAAAGGAGAACATGAACCTCTTCCTCATGGGATCCTGACTGGAGAGATCATAACTCGCAGCGTGCTTCATGCAGGTATGCACTCAGGAACATACACACATGTCATGGCTCTGTGAAGTTTAATCAAGAGCTATTCTGAAAAGTGTTTCCTAAAGTAACACCCCCTGTATACACACTCAGCACAGGAGGCAGCGTAACAATAGATTCATACACTCTTTATGTGCACACAAACACACAGAGCTCTGAGACAGAGGTCTCCTTTGGGTCTGAATACTGTGTGCAAAGCTGACAGGTGTGTGTGTGTGTGTGTGTGTGTGTGTGTGTGTGTGTGTGTGTGTGTGTGTGTGTGTGTGTGTGTGTGTGTGTGTGTGTGTGTGTGTGTGTGTGTGAGATCCACAGAGACAGAATGATGCAGTGAGTATGAGCGCTTACTCAGGCAGGGATCTCCTGATGATGCTGTGAACTTGTTTGTAGACGTCCAGTTTGGACAGACAGCTGCACTGCGTGTGGTTAGCCACACTGATGGTCACCGGCTTGGTGCCTTGGGTGATCAGCACTGTGATCTCAAACAGCTGCAGAAAGAGCAAAAGAGAGAAGAGTCAGAGGAAGATAGTGCACTTTTTGTATGTTTCGCAAGGTGAGCAGGACAGGTTGCCTCTTAGGGCTCCACAAGTTCCTAAAATAATCCAGTTCACCATACAACATAAGTGTGGACTTTTCATGATCAGAAATTCTTGTTTTCTGTCCCACCATTGTACATCCGACATTAATCTTGTTGCCATATTCAGATAGCTGTGGATAAAGTGTTGCCTACAGGTTGAAGAATGTATAATAAAAGTGAAGCAGAACAACACATTCTCACTCCCATCTCGTCATATATGGCAGCTTGGTCAGTGACCCTACGATTCAAACTATGATGCTTCAGGTTCCCATCTAGTGTCACTTCTGGACGAGTCAGGGACAACGTGTCAGTTTCCCCTCTGCATGCATAGTGCCTTTGTAAAATAAACTACCAACATAGGTTTACTTAGTTTTTAGGTTTATTTAAGCAATAAAAGTACTTGTTTATGTTTTGGAAAATATTGTGTTTTGGGTTAAAATAATTAACTTTGTTGCGTAAAATAAATATCTTTGTTACGTAGCTGGTGTTATTTAAGTACATATGTAACATAACAAAAGTTAAGATAAGTCATGCTTGAATTTTGGTTTCACACGGGACACAAACGGCGGTCTAGATGTTTAACTTTCTTTACCAGGACTCCGGTCCAATGATAATATTCTCCATGTCAGCTGGATGTAAAACCTTGATAAGATGATAATGTCTGTGGCATATACATGTCATAACTAAATATATTTAAAATTCCTTTTGTGAAAGTTCTGAATGCCACTTCATCCCATTCAACTGGCCTCAACTTTGAATTCAGTCAATAAAGGTAGTCCATCACAAAAAGGCACTATTTCACACATTCCTTTAACAAGGACCCTTCAACATGGAGCCTTCAACTTGGAGTTCAACCTGATGCTGGAATCACTGGGAAAAGGAGCACATTTCAAAATGAATACAATACGTGAGAATGTGAAGGATTACCACTTGAAGATCAGAACGTGTAAAAAGGAGCTGGGCTTGGTTATTTGGTTATTTCACATGGCACTGATGAAGATACTTACAGGCTGCTGTACAGAATAGAAGAGAAACCCTGAGAGCCACTTCATTCTTTCAATCATGGAGTTGAACAGCATGAATAGAAACTAATTAGTCTCAATGACTCCTATTCAAGCCTCTTAAGCAGCTTAAACTGTCTCTCTCCCTCTCATCCTAATGAGGATATCATTAAAGCTGACCTCAGTCTTTTTGACCTGGTAGAGAGCTCACCATGGTTACAGAAGACACACGCATACAAAATAAATCTTTGAGATCACCATGACCACCACTGGGTTGAAAAGTTCACCTGGACACATTTCTTAAATTTGTGGTTGGCTTGAAAGTCTATGAAATTCTTCATACTTACGCTTCCTCTCTTTGACTAGAACCAAGGCTCTGGTGTTTTGAGGCATCAATTTCCTGCAGAGGATGGAACTCCTCCACACTGCTCAAGTGTCTTTTAATAAATCAAAAAATTCTGAGTCCCGACACAAACTGCAGTGTTGCCGTTGTTTTATCCTCTTCAAGTAGGCAGAAGAAAAGAAAACATGATGAAACTTTATTGATCCTTGAAGTGGTATTAGCATATTGCTGTGTGCTGTAACACTGCACGGCACGGGAGTGCAGAGGAGCTGTTTGACTACCTCATCGACCTCTGCCAGAGATATTCTTCAAACTCTGCCTCCTCAAACTCTATCCTGCCAGTTTAGCTAATCTTGTTTTCTCCCTGAATATTTTAGTTTATCTTCCCTGATGGATTTGTTTTGTTTGTTTGTGTATCTAATGTGTAAAGTTAAATGGAAAGGGTTATTCCTCTGAGGAGCATGAACGTGCTCACTAAATTCCATGCCAGGTTGCCTGATATTGTTGGTGTATGGAAAACCTGGCCGGATGATGGTGCTGAAGGAATGGTTAGAAGGCCATTGAAAACATCAGGATTCAGTGTCTCGGGACCATGAATATGTAAAGCAAATTTCTTTGCCATCTGGCAATTAGTTGTAAAGATATCTTGCTCTGCACCGGAACGTTGGAAGGAGGGACAGACTGACATTACCATTGTTGGGCCCCATGGAGCAAAAAATAAAATATCTCTAATATAGCATGTGAGGTAACACAGCCAACTGTGACAACACCAGAACACATAAGTCACAATATAGAAGAGGGAAAGACGGAACAAACCAGAGGGTTAAAGAAAAGGTTTTACACTTTAGAGTGAAGATAGATGACAGCGCAGGTGTTGAGCTAAACCCTTATGCAGAGACCAGACAGACATAAATGCTTAAAGATACTGACAGTCAGTCAAATTGTAAATTATACAGTTTAGCAAACTTCTATTACCTGCTAAGTGTCAGAAACTCAACGAGTGCCAGCTGCTTCAAGGAACTGCCAAAGTAAATCAGCACAATGAAACTTTCAGGATGACGAAACAAACCACAGAACGCTCTTTAAAGAAACAGCCACATTTGACTCTTCACCTCTCCTTACATCCATTTTGAGATAATCTAATATTCAAGAAGTCATTACCATTCAGTTAAACTGTAAATCTAGTCTACCATCATTCGAATGACGTACTATAAAGCCTATGTAAATCTCAAACTCTGGCCAGTACTCTGAGATTGCAGCCAAAAATAGCAGTTTGGAAAAACCGGCAGAGTAAAAGAATGTGTTGTGAAACCTCAAGGAGACTCCCAGCTTTGTTACTGCTGCCAGGCCAAAGCCTCTCAGCCTCGAGCTTGGCGTAATTTTTTCTTGCCTAAACTAAAGGGTGGCATGCTGCGCAAAGTTTCTTAAACCTTTAGTCCAAGAATCATTCAAACACCGTTGTCCAATTTTCAAAATGTGCTACAAGGCTGACTTTTTAGTCTGCTGTTTAACTGACTCTTTGAAGATGTTTGCTTTTCCAATGACAATGCTATGCTCGTTCTGTAGGGGACAAAACAACAATACAAAATCAATTTCAGCCACCAACTTAGCAGTGAATAGGGCTGGACCCAAATATTCAACCACCATTTGTGGGTATTCAGTTTTTAACTTGGATACATAAACATAATGCATAAAACACACCAAACCTTTTGGAAAATGTGTCTTATTCAATACAAATCAACAATACAGACAACAATACTTTAGAATAACAGAATCCTTAAATAATGAATGACTTAAATTAAACCAAAAGACTAACGTTGCAGCGATATGCCGTTTATCTCAGCCGAGAGAAATGTGCGGCTGAGTCCGTCCCGAGTCATGGAGACGAGCCATGCCAGAGCCAGCGCCACCGCTGCTTATATCGGAGTACAACCCAAACAGGGCTCAGGCTAAAAGAGCTGAGCAGAAGCCTCTAGAGGCTGCATCATGCAGGGGCTTGCAGTCGGGCTCTGCTGGAGAGGCGGTGCGTAATGCCCGGAGACATCAGCCTCAAGACACCACTGTTCTGTGGGAGAGGGTAAACGTGTCTTT
>NW_022280068.1:1623115-1632926 GCF_004355925.1 Anarrhichthys ocellatus | reverse complement strand
AACTTAAAGTGATAATGTGTCAATGTTGTGTTTATATTGGGTGGTGAAGATGCTCATCCTTTAAATGTGACACTGGATACCAACATGAGCGTATTCTAGAAAGTGTCAACTTTCTGTATCAACGTTCTGTTTATTTCTTTCTCTGACATTCTTTATATTTCATTAAAACTGCCCAAACCAAAGCCTTTACCTCTCACCATACATGTCCATCTTTTTAAAGGCTTTTTGAATAGCTACCTGGATCTGTTAGATTTTCTTTTGAACCAGCAACAATAAGGAGAGCAAACAGATGCTCCACAGAAGCTCACTGTGTCTCCCCTTTTTTGAATCTGGAGGGACTTTGTGATATTTATAGTTAACATGGTCGATATTTAGAGCAGATGGACATATATCTCAACACTCAGGCAGAACAGTGAGACTGAGCTGGACGGTCCACAGAGAAATCACAGAAAATTCCGTTGGAATGATTGCTAATTACACACTACATTCTTCTGCAGACTCCAGTGGGTTGTGAAATATGGGCGAGAGATATAGACAGAAAGGGGGAGAGAGAGAGAGAGAGAGAGAGAGAGAGAGAGAGAGAGAGAGAGAGAGAGAGAGAGAGAGAGACAGGGGGGAAGCAGTTGGGTAGAGAATAAATAGAAACTGAGATGAGAGATTATGTGCTGACTGGGTCAGGATAAAGGCCAAAGAGAGAGAGAGAGAGAGAGAGAGTTGCTCTATTCCTAGTCATCTTCATCATGATGAAGTAAGAGCGATGGAGCAACATCAGCCCACAGAGAGCGAGAGCGATATGCTGGCATCGTGACGGGTATTTAACCATATCCATCTGTCTAGAGTTAAGGGTCATCGACAGATTACATGAAGGTCGGCATCACTTTAAACCATCATTAAATCTCAAACATAACGGTTGTATTGGATTTGGAGGGAGGTTTTTCATCCCAGCTTGGCCTGAGTACATTGTATACTATAACGGTTCATTCCTGAAACATAACACGCTGTTTCTGTGCACTCAGATGGAAAGTCTAACACTCAGTCTGTATGTGTATAAACAAGAGTACCAAGATGGTTTTTAAATGAGCTCAGCAGGAAATACATTCATGTACAATTCATTTACGTGTGATCATACATTGTGGAGGAAAATCAAAGCTACTCTAATCAATATTTCATATGAACAATACATCAGACAATGTGTTTGTGAAAAAAGCCACACAGAACTATCATCTTACGCTACACTTCCTCTCAGTTCTATCTTTCAGCTCATTGTTTGGTAGTTCTGCTGACAGATTAACTGTTTGGTTCAGTTTCACCACTCTCATCAACCCTATACCTGCAGCAGGCCACTGTTTCCAGCAACAAAGCTTGTATAATGCCACTGTCAGCTATCCGTCCTCCACAGAAGACCAAACGAATGTAGTGACTATAAATAATAAAGGAGCATTTAGCAGTTAAACATTTCCCCCAGGACTTGTTAGAGACCAAAACAGAGTTCAAAGAGAGGGACTATTAGACTCACAAACACCAGGTGGCTCGCAACACGACTCCAAATGCACATAGGAAAGGTCAAGGTCGAACTCATGCTTGCCACAGACCCGTGCTTGCGCGCAAGAACAGCGGTTTCCTGGGTGAAAGTCCTGTGTTTGTTTGACCCATCCATCAGCACTCCCACCCGCCCTAAGCAGACGATCGCACACTTTATACTTTGTCAGTTGCTCTGAGCGGCTAATGTGGGTGGATGGGTTTACATTTGACGAGTTGGCAGTAAGAACAGGTTGGTGTATAGTGGGCAGCTGTTTGCTGTTATAATGGGTTAATAAGGCAATGTTGTGTTTATTGCTTGTTGGCTGCCACCACCTGGTCAAAAATATATTACTGCAAGTTAAAACACAACAATATAACACGTTGACTCCTACAAATGATGTCCCAATATGATTAAGAGGCTACATTTGATCCCAATGCAGGTTGTAGTTGAACCCTACAGAGGATGTTGGGGTGAATGGTTAAGTGTACAAAACACGTTCATGGTTTGTGTGTTCTGTCTTCTGCTTCAAGTCAACATTGACTTTTCAATGTTTTGCCAAGCACAATCTTTACCTGACTTTGTACCATGTGATTTGCCTAAACAAAACTATAACTTCAACATTGCTGTAGTATCCGGTGTGGACAATGAAAATAAATGAAAAACGTTGGCAGTGAAGATTTTGCAGATGCCTTACCAGTGCCAGTCCTCTTTAGTACTTAAGTACTTTGTCGTGTTTGACTAAAGTTTTAGGCATTCATTGTATTGCCATGTGTGGTAAATACCCAGTCATCTGGTACTGGAGGCAGGAATTTCCAGAAAGTACTATTATTTCCAACTAACATTTCAAAATACCATTTGTTGCGAGATCGTTCGGTCGATAAGGCTTACTCTCAGAAACCCCAAAGCAATGAGCCAAAAAATGTTCTGGAACAGATCCCGCAGCGCAACAGGAAAACTAGACATGGAAAGCCAATAAAAACATAGAGGAAAAGGTAAAAGACAAAGAGCAACCAAGGACGTTATGAAGACAAATGGCACTGAACTAGTTTCATTGGGGAGGTTGTTTTTCCTCCATAACAAGCCAAGTGTACTAAGTCAAAGGAGTCAAGGAGGATCTAGGCTGAACCATGCAGATCTGTAGTGTATTGTATGTACTGATGTGTAACATAATGCATACAGTACCTTCAGTGCCAACACGAATATGGGTCCTTCCAAGCCTGACCTCATACAGACATTTTTGGAGTCAAGCTACTGTGATTTCTTGAGGATTGTAAACTGCACATAAACACCCAGTGTAGCCCTGATTCATTTTGCAAATAAACATTTGACACAAGCAGCCCCTAGAGGCTGTAATATCCATTACACAATATAAAGGTTTTGAAAGGCTGTTAGTAGAGTTGAGCTGAAAACTCGAATGAAAGGATTATCCAGTGCAGATATTATGCTAAGAAACTATTATTAGTTTCCGAGCATGAGTATCATACAAGTAAAATGTGTCAATATTCATACTCATTAAGAAGGAAAATCCTCGTTAGCTACAAGCTGTGTCTACTGTCGACACATTTCAATGACAGGGCAGCCACACACAGAGCTCCTGCCAGCTCCTCTCAGAGTTCACTGCAGCTTATTCATACTATCAACCCCTAGTGGCCTACATTACCCACAATGCAACTTAACTACTGGCAGTTGAGTCTGAGATGCGGGTGTGTTATATGCTAGAAGCAGCCAGGCAGCAACCTCCAGTTCTGCCAAGTGAGGCCAATGCAGAAGTGTCTTAAAACTTGCATTCGCTCTACTGACCAGCAGGGGGCGACTCCTCTGGTTGTATAGAAGTCTATGAGAAAATGACTCTACTTCTCTCTTGATTTATTACCTCAGTAAACATTGTAAACATGAGTTTATGGTCTCAATCTCTAGATTCAAGTCTTCTTCAATACAGCATGATGTTCATTTAGTAAATTATGGTCCATTTAGAGTCAAATAGACCATATAGCAGGGGATGCTTTAGGGCGGGCTTACTGTGATTGACAGGTCTTTCTTTACCAGAGACCTATACGGCGTCTCTACGTTACTCCTCCGCATTCCAAATATGGTAACTTCCGTTCATAGGTTGCAAAAAACAACAACATGGTGACAGCCATAATCCAAGATGGCGACGGCAAAATCGGCAAACTCAAGTCTTCAAAACGTCAGTCCACAAACCAAATGGTGACATCACGATGACTACGTCCACTTCTTATAGTCAGTGGTAGCAGCTAATGTAGCCTGGAGCCTCTAGCCTGCAGCAGTGATTAGCTCCATGTTTCTTTACCTTTAGAACTTGTAGCCTCAACCCCAAAACAACGCTGACTCAAGTGACATCACTTGAAGACATGTATCAGACTTCACACAGCTCCCTCTGGAGCCACTAAAGGCTTTATACTACTTTGTGTAAATGCAATCACACTTCCAAACACCTGGAAACAGACTGATGTGTAAAATTGGTGTTGTTCCCCTTTAAACCTTGTCTGTTTCAACAAACAAAACTGTCTTCAACCCATTCAATTAAATCATAAACAAAGCCAATAACGAAAGAGGGACATTAAACTCTAGATCATTAACCTTAAATAGTACAGAGAAGATATTTAGCAGCAACAAAATGGCTAGTATGCTAAATCATGTGCTGTCAAGCATCACTTGTCAATTCCTGCTTTTAATTGGATCATCAATCCGAAAGGAAGGCTGAGCAGAAGGCTAGAGATGGCTGAGAGCTTTTCTGTACTGAGCTGAAGAAAACTGACTGAACCACTCATTTTCAGCATGAAACCATCAATTCAAGTGTGGTAAGCCAATTAAACGTTTTTTGAAAGCCTCATTCCTACCACTGCATTATCTCCAAAGCTGCTATCCCTTGTTACTTGAACTCCTCACAGTGAGGGCTTTAAAGGTGGAGGACAGGAGCTGAGGGAAAAAAAACTCATCATCCCAATTAAGAGTTTACTGTGATCAAATGGCTGCATGTTACTGCTTAACACTTATTCTCCCCCCCCAGCACAAACGCAAACACACACACACACACACACACACACACACACACACACACACACACTTGACCCCTGTCACCTGCCTTCATTGGCTCTTTTCTCTGGCTAATTTGAAAACGCTCTTTCCTAACCCCCCCCGTTTCCCTTCCTCTCTCATTCTATAGCAAATCTGCTGTGCTGACATGACATTAAAGAAAAGTAGTTTCAATGGTGTATCAATCCAACTGGTATTATAAGACTTGAGAGATGGAAAATAACCATTCCATAAAAGCCTGTAAATAGCATAGCCATGTTTTAGCCATTTAGCGCCATTTGGTTAATGTAAATTTCCTTCCACAGGTCATGTGGGTTATTCGTCTGCATTATCTGGGTCAACAGGCAGATTGTAGGCTACAGATAAAGTCAACTCGGGATAAAGGGACATTTTTTGGTAAAACATTGTATTTGTATTGCTGCAAATCATAACAGAAGTTACATCAGGGCACTTTTCTTATGGAGCAGGTCTAGACCATGTGGATGGTACAAATGGTGTATTCCCAGCAGCTGCAGAGTTTACACACTGATGACACACAGGTGTGTGTCTGTAGGTGTAGTGCAGTGATTTAGTGCACTTCTATAAGGATGGGGCACCTGTTTAAGACACACACCTCCATAGAGCACACGCTCCGTTGATAACAGCTTCACATTCCCTGTGAACTGAACTTCAATACGTTTAACAAAGTAATCAGTGAATGTCTGGATTTTAGAATTGAATGCAGTCTGTAAAGGTGGGTTAAGTTAGGTGGGTTAAACAGCAAGGTGAAAACTGTCTGCAGAACATCCCTCATCAGTCCTCTGTAACGGGATAAAGGGCTCTCCTTCACCCACAGCTTCACTTTTACTTCACCTTGCTGTGATGGACTTCATACCAGATCCCTGGCAGCCCATTGAGATGCACACACACACACACTATCTAAGAGAAAGACCTGTACAACATGAAATACCTCCATCAAGAGTCCCTCAATGCCGCTACCAGACAGTAATCAGCTGTCCCTCATATTGCATTACTCCAACAACAACCTGCGTTATGGTCACTTCTTTTACACTATGTGGTCCCGAACCTTTCTGAAGCCACATGATGGACCCTGGTGGTCCCTCACATGTTGGTGCTGTGAGCGTTCAGACAGGCAGAGGCAGCGAGCTCCACTTCACTCCATGCTCTCAGACTTACCGGCTCGTCCATCTGCTCCTGCTCGTAGTAATCATCGTAGTCGCTGTGGCTGAAGTCGCTGGCGAGGTTAGTGTAGAGAAGATATGCCAGTAAAAGAGATATTCCCAGTAGGTGCATGTTTATAAAGTCCTCACGCGTTTATGATCCGAGAAGCATAAAAAGGACATTTAAAAAATCCTCCCCCTGTGTCTGCGCTCCCCTCTCCTTCTGCCGCTGATAACTCTCTTTCATTTGGCCCCTCTCTCTCGCTCTCTCCCTCTCTCTCTTTCTCACTCTCCCTCTCTCTGTCTGTCTCTCTCGCTCTCACTCTCCCTCTCTCTCTCTCTGTCTCCCCCCCCTCTCTCTCTCACTCTCTCGCTCTCTCTCTCTGTCTCACTATCCCTCTCTCTCTCTCTCTCTCTGTCTCTCTCTCTTTTCTTTTTTATTTATTTTCTTTGTCTCTCTGTCAAGGTCCAGTACTTGTTCCACAGAGAGACTGCAGGATGTGTAGGGACCCCCTGTGAATGAAAGCCCGGTCATATGGAAACAGATCAATCCGGTGGGTCCCAGCCTGACGCGTCAATGAGGACCGTTAATGCGCAAAATTACAGGAAGGCGCACGATCTGCCTTCAAAGTAAAAGCCTACAACTGACCATTTTTTTTGAGCCAGGTTCTGGTGGCAGCTGTGGACAGGGCGTTCCTGTCATGCTCTGAGGAACGCCCACATTTTTTTTCTTCTCTACTTTCACAATGCCCAGCTGGTTCTGACTGTTAATTAAGTTATTACCAGGCAGCAACCTCTGGTTCTGCCATGTGAAGCCAATGCATTATATTTACTGACCAGCAGGGGGCGTCTCCTCTGATTGTTAAAAGAAGTCTGATTGTATAGAAGTCTATGAGAAAATTACTCTACTTCTCTCTTGATTTATTACCTCAGTAAACATTGTAAACATGAGTTTATGGTCTCAATCTCTAGTTTCAAGTCTTCTTCAATACAGCATGATGTTCATTTAGTAAATGATGGTCCATTTAGAGACAAATAGACCATAAAGCAGGGTATGCTATGACAGACAGGTCTCTACCAGTGCCTATTTGGCGTGTCTGCGTTACTCCTCCGCATTCCAAAATATGGTCACTTCCATTCATTGGTTGCAAAAAAAACTTCATGGCGACGGCCGTAATCCAAGATGGCGACGGCAAAATTACCGAACTCGAGGCTTCAAAACAACCAATGGGTGAAGTCACAATGACTACGTCCACTTCTTATATACAGACTTATTACCGTGCACCTCATCAATCGTAAAGACACACTAAAAATGACAGCAGACATCAGTAAACCAAAATGAGCTTTATTCGTATTTTCTGAAAGAGACAATAGTTTTCTTGTATATATGCTATAGAGGACATGTGGATGTTCATAGTGGCAATTCAAGCACACATATTTCGATATTGTAAATATCTGTATAGCCACTTTGCCAACGTCAAAACGGACAGGCATACCCGAGATTTGTCTCCAGTATCTGAGCTCTTCAATTCCTATCATGCTAGTTAAAAAAAGGAATTAATATGACAGTTCTACGTTCCACTAAACGTTTTGCTACAAGCATCATTACATTATTAGCATCAAGGGATGTTGAATTGTTTGCAAGCTATCTAGCTTTGTTAAGCTAGCAAGCCAGCTAGCTTTGTAAAGATCAAATTGGTACAAATTGCCTATGTTAATGTAACACAAAGCAATTAGTTAGCTTAATTTGCCCCACTGGATTCACAAAGTCACAAATAATGGTAAAATGACTAAAGAATCAACAGTGAGTTAAATCATACTTAGAACTTAATGCACAGCAACTGATTTGACTGACAGGAACAGGACAATAAAGTTACTGGGCAAAGGGGGGGCAAAGTCAGTAGCTATTGGGAGTTTCTGTTCAATGTAAACCAAAGTTCTGCGCAGGTGTTCCTGTCATGCTCTACAGGAACACCCCCCAGTGGCTGCATTCAGACACTTTGAGGGAACAGCTACAAAGGTGAGCAGAGCAATCACTGATACTGATAGAAATTGCATCAAAGACAGCAAATGAAAAATATTTGTCTACAAAAACAGGAGCACGCTATAAGTAACCAGGCCTATGTGGAAACAGGATGGCCTTGGTCGTTTTGGCCAGTTATCTGAATATATATGTTGTAATCATAAGCTATTATCTGGTGGTCATGAAAAAGGATAGCCTCATATTAATCTTTGACCATTGAAATATATAATTTGACACAATAATAAGCAAACAGGGCAAATCACAGCATCATTTTGCTCTGTTGTTTTCTGAAAATGCCTTAAGCGTTTCATGATGTAACCTATGAGATAAAGAGTCGAAATTATGAGATACTTTAACACAACAGTCGTAGAGGCAGCTTTTCATAGGTTACCCTACATTTGACATATAAATGGATTGTGAGTACATTAAAGACTACTTTAAACGTGGCTTTACAACAGATTAAATACTTCAATTGCTTGCTGTTTCCCGTGGGATTGTACTGAGCAAATGCACCTTTGAAAAGATTTTAAGCAAGAAGCAGCTCTGGCATTGAAAGAATAAAACCGATGTGGCTGAGGTGGCAACCTTCATTAAACAGCAACTGGAAACATCTGGTCTGTGTCATGGTTACAGAGGGATGCAGCAAAAGTGTTGATGCAATTTCTTTCATCTATTTTTAATACAAAAGATGCTTGGACAGATCATTGTACGGAAGCCCGTGGAGATTAGTCAAGTTCAATTCTACTAAACTGTATGCATTTTTATTGATGCCCATTTGGGGAAGCCAGGGGGCATAATTGTTTACGCTGATAAACGTATTTACGTCGCTCTTGATCATCAACACTCATGCTGCATTGCGCTTTCCATGAGATGTATTTTTTTCAGGTCAAAACTGACTTGAGAAATAGATTGAAAGGGGTGTTCCATTAGAAAGATTAAGTGCTCTGCATAGTGTCTTCTCAAAATAAACTTCAGTGTTGACAGGTTTTCCGCTTGTTAGATGCGTACAGTTTCCTTTCAAAATAAATTTCCAAATGTAGGTCCTTTAGGTTTATTTAGTTTTTAGGTTTAGGGTAAGATACTCCTTTGGGTTAAAATTATTACGATTGTAATGTCAAATAAGTATACCTGTTAAGTAACTTGCATACGCAGTGTTCATTAAGTAAATACGTTTTTATAACAAAAGTAAGGTTCAACACTGTTGATTTGGTTTCACACAGAAGATGTACAGCAGTCTCCTGGTGAAATCCTGTGTGGGTGTTTGACCTGTCCATCCACCTGACCTCCTTAAAAGAGATAAACGGGGCACAAGGGCTCAATAAATGAGTATGACAGTGATCTTCACAGTCTAGATAAACAGTGCTCCTCACCATCATCACACCAGCAAATAAAGGAGGCTGTTATTGAAGCATATCAGTGCCCTTGGTTTTTCAATCAACTATCAGCTTGAGTTTACTGTCCCGGGTCTTAAAGGAAAGTTCTGTCGTTTTTTCACAAATGGGATGTTGACCAGTGCACCTTTGACCTAAACATGTACTGAGGAGTACAAACAAAAAGTGAGAGCTAACAAATGTTTTAGGAGTCAGAAGTCAGTTTCCAAGAAGTCAGACAAGGCTTTTGTTCAATTTAAATTAATGTCAGTCCTTTTATTTAATCAGTCCACTTCATAATGTTTTTGTGTCTCTTGCTGTTTTTTCTGAAATAGTCAGGGATATTATGTCAACATTCTCCTGACAGTGGACCAAGTCAGCTGCACTCATATTCCTGATAGAAGTGTTGAGGTGAGCCCAGTCCACAGTGTGAGCAGGGTCAACTGAAATAACTTGGCATGAAGCGACACAGTTATTGAACGGGCCTTGAGCTGAAGGCTACACACACACACACACACACACACACACACACACAGACAGTGGCTAGAAGGAAACACTAACGAGGTGGAAAGGTTGTACCATGCAGGGGGTCTCTCTCGTTAGTTTTGCTACTTTAAGACTCGTAGGAATGAGTGTGTGTGTGTGTGTGTGTGTGTGTGTGTGTGTGTGTGTGTGTGTG
>NW_022280068.1:1621179-1623105 GCF_004355925.1 Anarrhichthys ocellatus | reverse complement strand
GTGTGTGTGTGTGTGTGTGTGTGTGTGTGTGTGTGTGTGTGTGTGTGTGAGGCACCATTCTGCAGATATTTAGGGGATATGAAATCCTTCAGCGTGGCCAGCATTCCAAAGTATTACACACACACACACACACACACACACACACACGCAGATTAAGAGCCAGAGCATGTGGACTCTTTTCCTTGGGGTATATTCGGTTTGGATTAAACTGAGCAGGTCAGTAGAAACACTACAGATACACTGAATTATTTTGTGTGTGTTATTAAATTAATTAGATAATTTCTGACTGAGACAAATAGAAACGGTCTTACAAAAGTTTATGTGATCTTTGTTTTTATTACCTTCTGGCTGCTACGCATCAGAAACAAATGTGTGTGTGTGTGTGTGTGTGTGTGTTTGTGTGTGTGTGTGTGTGTACTCAGCCACCCATTCCAACTGTAAGAATTATTATTGTACCGGAACTGAACAACAATGGGCAGGGTGGTTATAGGGTGATTTGTTAGTGTGTGTGTGTGTGTGTGTGTGTGTGTGGGTGTGGGTGTGAGGGTGTGGGTGTCTGTCAGCTATATGAAAAATGTGGAAAGGACTCTGTTATAATTTGTGTCGTGTTTTGACAGTCTGAATGGAAATGGCTTGCCATTTTTCATGTTGTTTATTTTTTTAGCAAATAATGGGCGACTGTGGCAAAGTGGAGAGCAGGGTTGCCCTTCAATCAGAGGATTGGCGGTTTGATTCCCGGCTCTGCTAGTCCATGTCATGCCTTGAGCAACCCCAAAATTGCTGCTGTAGCTGTGCCTACGGTGTGTGAATGTAGATAGTCTGATGGGCAGGTGGCATGGTAGCCCCTTCCATGAATGGGTGAATGATGACATGTAGTGTTAAAGTGCTTTGAGTGGTTGGAAAGACCAGAAAAGTGCTATACAAGTCGAGTCCATTTACCATAATATAAAAACACAAATTGAAATCAGTGGACTGCTGTTAAGTTATTCAAACTCAGGGCAGTTGCCTTTAATGCAGTCTTTTCTTAGTTTTTATTAAATAATTTCAAAGCTTCACAACATTGCTAATCATGTTGACAACAGAGCAATTGAGAGCATTTCCAAAAAACTGGAAGTGTGTATGTCAAACTTCTGTGTTCGCACAACATAGTTTCCGCTTGTTACATCCATTCAGTCTCTTTTCAAGATACACTTCCAAAGTGTGTTTAATAGGTTGTCAGGTTTAGTTTGTAGGTTTAGGCACCAAAACAACTCGGCAGCTTTAGCAAGGGATTGTGTGTTAGAATAACTATATTTGTTATGTAACCTATGTACACACCTTTGGTCAATATGTAAGTTACATAAAAAAAGTAAGGTAATATAAATCAACATTGACTTGGTTTTACATGGAACATGAACAGTGGTCACCTGAGTGGAAGTCCTGTGTTTGTTTGAACCATCTACACACACACACACACACAACCTCTTCCCTATGTGAACTTTCTCTCTCTTTCGGTCAGTTGCTCAGACCATCTAATGACATGGATGGGTTTACATTGGAGTCCAGTTAAAGCCCGGTGCGTTGCATGCTAACGGGTGCTGAGGGGCAGCGTTGGTATTTGACGGGTTGGGAGTGAGAACATGTTACTGCAGAAGGAGCTCTGACTCTCTTTCATATGTCAAATCATTGGAGTACCCCTCTAATATACCAAGAACATGTTATTTGAATGTTTTGGGATGGTTGTCAGTTTTTTTAGAGTGTAGAACTCTGATGCATAAGTTGAAGTATGCCCAGATAATTTAAGTATCCTTTAAATGCTCATGACTTTCCCTGACGTTATCTCTAGTGCCACTGGTAATGTGTCCAATACTTATGAAATGATGTTATACTATGTAAAAAAAAAAAGATAGAATCCGCTCTTACACACACACACACACACACACACAC
>NW_022280068.1:1485460-1576179 GCF_004355925.1 Anarrhichthys ocellatus | reverse complement strand
TAATACATGTAGTGTATTTAAGAAAAAATATTAAATTATAAAATAGACATAGCTTTGTGATTCTGTTTAGGCCAGCAGAGAAGGCCTTGCAGGCCCTGACGGCCCACCACTGGTGTAAACAGAGGGTAAAGCTCTTAAAAAATTATTTTTTGAATTAATTTCAAATAGATGGACAAATTAAGGATCTCTGGCTTTTCAGGTGTAAATTAAGTGGTGGTGTTTCCAGGTATTCTTATTTCATTGAGTGGATAGACAGACATACTACAGAGAGTCAGAGAAACAGATAGATAGATGGATTGATTGATCGATAGATGTATGTATAGATAGATAGATGTATAGATAGATAGATGGATAGATAGATAGATAGATGTATATACAGATCGATAGATAGATGTATTGTATATACATCTATCTATTGATCGATAGATGTATAGATCGATAGATAGATAGATAGATATACAGATGTATAGATAGATGGATAGATAGATAGATGTATATACAGATAGATAGATAGTTAGATAGACCCATCTCTGTCACACATTTCACCTCATACACACATGCACCACACTGACACACACTCATGGACACAAATGTAATTTCATGCTGCTCAGGGTTTTGCATTTGTTACTTGGGCAGAAATGGAAACATCATCACTCATATCAATCAACACCTGTCACTCTCTGATTTGCCTATAGAACACACAGGCCAATTTACAGGCAGACATAGCCAAACCACTTATTTACATGACAATAATAAAAGGAATCTTTATTTATATAGAGGCAAGGATCAAAGCATAATTTAGAAATATAGAAAGTAAAGCATATCATTTTTTCACAGCAACAAGGTTTAAACCCGATTAGGGTCACATGTCTTACCATTTGGAATATGCATACTCTGTTTATGTTTTTGTGGGGTTTCTCCAGTTCTCCCATAACAAAAAAATGAATGTTGGACTGCAAGACGAAGTCAGGGGAGGTGAATGGAATTTCATTTGTGCGGCTCAATTCACTGAAAAACTTGCCCAGCAATTAATGTCCACAATGAGCTCTGGCAGACTTTACTGCAAGTTTTCACTGCAACTGCATTTTACTGAAGAAATAACAAAACTTATGTGAAAACATATGTTGATTGTCAACAGTGTTTCGCAAATTGTTTCTGATGAACCGAATCTCATCAGCTCAAACAAATTCCATTCATCACCATTTCTGCATACAAACCCAAACTATCTGCCTGCCTATACCACTAGTGGTAAGTAATCACTCCACTGATTCTACTCATGCATTTCAGTGTACTTGTCATCAGGAGTGCCACACAGCCTGTAAGGAAAACTGCTATCTAATAGTGTGTAGGGATGACATTTTTTTGTAGGCCAACCTAGAAGTTAGCATCCCATTGGTTCCCTTGTCTAAAAGCCAATGAGATTTTTCCATTGGATTTTAGATTAAAGTAGGAAATAAGCTTTGTGACAAGCAAATGTGTATGATACTTACACATTTGGTTCAGCAAGATAATCCTCACAAATGAACACCTCTATCATTATCAATTTTGAAGCGTGAAAACAATCGGCAGAAGTAAAAAGCTAACGCTAGGCTAACCTTGTGTTAACCACAGACATTATTCAGGCATCTAACCAAAAAAACATTGTTGACAACTTTTCTTCTTTGCTCTTTTTTGTCCCAGTGATATTTGAGACTTCACTTGCAAAAAATTGTGTTTCTGAATGATGCACAAGCGAATGAACATAAACAAGAGCAAGAGTTTCCATACCAGCATCCAAAGCCATGCACTGGATCATCTTGGTGTGTTCCAACCTTCTTCTCACTGCCCAGAAATATACATTACTCCTCTCTCTTCTTAAGTGTCGCTCTATCTCCTTACATCTGTCCGACCCGTCTTCCCTCGACTGTCCTCCTGCGCTTCACCATTCCGCTTCTGAATCAGCAGTCTGGTGTAACTGGAGACTCTGAAGCGGTGACTTGTAATTCCTACCATCCTGTAAAAGAGGGCTAACCCTGGATGCTGCCTGACCGACTGTCTGAAAGCAAATATTACAAACAGCTAAATAAAGTTCACAATGATAGGAATTTAAATGGAGTATGGTCAATGTGTTGTACATGTTGTGCTGTAATACAAAAGCTAATCCACATGACACAGCTTTACCGTGTTTGTTCTTTATACTGCAACGCAACATATTAGATTTGAAATGCTGTTAATGTAGATGCTTTTCATTTGTCAGTGAACTATTTCTTTAGGTATGCATTTCTGACAGTTTAGAGGGGTAATACAAATTCCTTACACTGCTTCAGTGTGTATGTGTGATACAGGGAGAAGGGGGTAATGTTGTTTGTGAAATGCCAGAGAGGGTGGAGGCAAAAAGAGAGGGAGCAAGGTCACTTCAAACGTGTCCTGGGCTGGCTGCACATGGAGCAGTGTTCAGCCACAAGAAGTGAAAGTTGAGTTTCTTTGTTGGGACTCTAGATGGTGGAAGCAGGCCTTTGAATGTGTCACATTTTGGATTTCTCCTGTCTTTTGCTCTTCAGTCTTTAATTTCAATTGAAAATCATTGGATCTTTGAGGGTGGTGATCCAGGTTCCCAGTGTGGTCTGGAGATGCAGAAGATCAGCAAGAAGAAGCGAGCTCAGTGGACCAACACTAACCTCACAAAAGCACCTCATCAGTGAGTAACAGGGTTAGGTGAGAGGGTCAAAGGTCAGTGACAGAAGATCCACTTCAGTTGAAAAGAAGCATTTATTTTATGTTGTGTCATTCATCAGCTTATTCTATAGATCAGTGTACAAATGTAATGATCAGTGATACCAATGCTCATCATATTCACCCTCTAATCCACTACCACTTTTGCATGTAGTTCTTTATGCATTTCTTATCGAACCCATTCCATGTTTTTTTGACTAATGAGGGAAGTTTTGAGAATCACAATTTAAAAACTTCAAGTTGCATTGATGAATATGATAGAAACTGATATGAACAGATCAAGTCCCCTTAATAAAAAGTGTGAAATCATAGAGTCAAAATGTTTCCAACTAAACTCAATACAACTAATGATACAATTGAGCCTTTAAAGTCACTGTATATCAGTGGTGGGCCGTGCATTTTATACCTGGGCCTTCACTGCTGTCCTGCAGCTGAAACACAACTACGGTTATTATTTGTTTCGTGTAAAAATGAAGCCAACACCTATAAATACACTAACTGCAGAGAATACGCCGAGTGTGTCTCCTCTCTGCTCTGACTGCTGCGCGAGGCTGCTGTGAGAGTACCCGCCTGTGAGTGCTTTGGGGCGGTGGAGAGGCTCGCAACAGCACCCGCTGCTCGTTCACGACAGTGCAGAACGGTACGTGCTTTCACGTCAGAGTCAAAACACCAGAAAATGTCGCTAGATTTGTCGCTAGTAGCTTTTGACAAAAAAAGTCGCCATGGGGGTTCGGGAAGTCGCCAGATTTAGCGAAAAAGTCACCAAGTTGGCAACACTGGCACCGGCTAAATATGTCCCCAGAGCAACATTGGACGTAACAATGGTTCCTATCACATATAAAACCAAACAAAAATCCATCTTCATAAAAACAAGTTGTACAAATAATAATATATAAACAAGCATATTAAAGCTACTGCAGATGTACAAACAAACGCATTTAACTTACCAGAGCTACTGTTCACTATTTAAAGACAAAGTGCATCCTTCTTTCTTTGTTAACAAAGAGTTTAATCTCACGGTTGTTCAGTACATCCGTGCATTTTAGTTCCAGTAAGAAGTACTTCTGGATTCATGGACGCCAGTGAAGACAGTCGAGCCTACCCAGTTGTATTTCTTGAAAACATTTTAATGCGTTTGAGGGCTGAAAATGTCTGCTCGGCAGAGGCAGCAAATATTGGGATTGTCACTGCCCAACATGTCAGGCTAGTCCACTGACCAATCACGTATGGCTAGGCCAGCTAGCAGGCTCTGACATGTCAAAGAATACGCCCAACATGTCAAACTAAAGATCTGATTGGTTGAAGACTATGACAATCAACAATATCATCTCCATTCACTTAAACTGCAAAGGGATTCACTTGAGAGTCTGCAGGCCTCGGGCCTCTCTTCTTACCTAGAGACACAGAGGTGAAATCTGATTGGATAAAAGCTCTACTTAAAACAAGCTGCACTGGAAGCAGAGCAACTGAGGAAGACAGTACCTGTGCAATGAGAGCATAAGTTATAAAATAAATAAATTATAATACATGTAGTGTATTTATGAAAAATTATTAAATTATAAAATAGCTATAACTTTGTGATTCTGTCTAGGCCAGCAGAGAAGGCCTTGCTAGCCCTGACACCCACCACTGCTGTATATAAATCAACACAATTTGGTACAGAATGTTGAATCAATAGCCTTGCCTAGTATTTCAGCTATTGTCAGTTTGTGTTTTTTATGCAGCTTCTGTAAGTGTAATTGGATGTGAATAGAAAAACTAGAAATAACTTGACAGTGACAGTTATTTTACATGTTGCAAACAAAAGATTGTGCTCCACTGTGTCGTTTCCATGTTCTTTCAGAGAGGAATTATTTTTCGTCTGGTGTGTAGACAGCTTTCATGTTTTACGCTTATCCCATGGGCCTCTGCTTGTCATCATGTTTTTACGTTCTCTCTCTCACGTACACACACACACACACACACACAAACACACACTTGCACCCCCACCATCCCCACCCCACACACGCACACACACACTGTTTGTCTGCAGCAGTTAAAAAGATGTATCACTTAAAGATGCTATGATGCTAATGTCACCTCTAATTTCGACCCAGTGTCAGATAATGCTTATTGTTGGGTGAATTTAACACAAGCTGTAAAATCGTTCCTGTACTTTAGTAACTCTCAAACCTTGAGTGTATCATAGTAATGGTCTGTACACAGAACTCGGGAGATTTGTCTGGTTACCTTGTTAATTAAAATTGCAGTCAAAATAGTACTACATACTACACAGATGTAAATGCAACAGCCTAACAATGTTTTTCTATTGGTCATCTTAGTCTGATTCAGCCAAGTGTAGTGATGATTTCCACTACAGCCTCACAGCAAGGGACAATTACATCTCATAGCTTTTACCTGAATTATTACCCCAATTTACACCAGATATTAACATTTGATCTGGTGTAATTGGCCAAAAAGTTGGCCAATTACACCAAAATTGGCCAAAAAGTGCTTCGGAGAAAAAGTGAGGCGGAGTCCTGTTCATTCCTATGAAATATGCTCGTATGCTCAGTGGTGAAGCAAAAGAAGTCTGACTTCCAAATACTCCGAAACTAACCTGAAGAATTAAGGACTGGAAAAAGTCAAGGCCTTAGAACTGTCTCACTGTGATGACAGATGAGAATACTAACAGGACCTAAGAAGACCTTGTGCATGTCCTTGGTCAGAGAAGTGCCAGCAGTCAAACCGTCTATAAATCTTGAAGACACAACTTGACAACTCATGCAGGGTCTTTGACAAAATTTGACCTTCTGAGGTGAACGAATCTAAAGTTGTCATTGTTTTGGCAACTGGTGCTCACGTGTTTCATACATTTGTTCCAGTCGTGATACTCTTTAAATAGTTATTCTAGACTGGCACAGCTCACCACCTGTCCCTATAAAAAAAAAAGCCAGCATTGCTGCTGCAGAGTGAGTGACGTCAACAATTCAAAGGAAATGAAATGGTTGATAAGTACATGGTTTGGCAGGTACACTGGCAAGAGTGTTTAGATCAATTGAGTTGTGATGAAAAAATCATGAATTTAAATATTTTCGCTGCCATATCGAATACTTCATTTATATCCCTTGTTTGAAAATGTACAATTTCAATTAACAAGTCACAGCCCTAATCTGAATGGACAGGGTGCTGAGCCAAACTATAGAGTGCTGCAGGAATGAGTCCCAAAACCTGGAAATGAGTCAGCATTTCTGCACCTCTGGTCCGCTAGTCTCAAAGTCAATGTGTTTTTTAAATGTGTTTCTGGTTAGATGCCTGAAATAAGGTCTGTGGTTAACAAAAGCTTAAGAGATTTTTATGTTTTGTTCGACGATATAAAAACCTTCCATAAATATCCCACTCTGAGACACCTAAACGTCCTCACTAGAACACTAGTCCTCCTTTAGCTTAGTGGTGAAGACATGAAGTCATGTTACCGTGGTGGAGTTAATTTACAGCTTAACGTTAGCTTTTTACTCCTGCTGATTGTATTCATGCTTCAAAAATCATAAAGGTGGTGTTCATTTGTGAAAATTATCTTGCTGAACAAAACATACAAGTATCATAAACCAATACGATGCTAACATTTTGATTGACTAGAAATGTCTGGTTCAAATGGTTGTAAATAGCTCCACCCTGTCGTGTCACGATAACAAATCAAGATGACTTAGTCCACAAACCAATAGGTGACATCATGGTGGCTACGTCCACTTCCTATACACAATCTATGGTCATACCACATGGCTCTCATGGAGCGACACCTTGTCCCGGCCTTCATTTGCTAGCCTTGGCAGTATGCTGATCCACTATCCACTAAGGCAACACATGATCTAGATGATCTAATTAAGTCATTCATATGACTCAACAGGAATGCTGCCAGGGTGTAAAAACAAGTATCAAGTGGGAACATGAGGACTAAACCACAGCGTGTGGTCCATCATGAACATGACTAGATATGTCCAATCAATGTCAATGGTTTAAGGCTAAAAATTTGACCAAAATGCTCCTAAATACTTCTAAATAAAGTATGTTTTAGTAATTGGACTCGAGGAAGTAAAAAGACAAAAAAGCTCTACTACGTTTTTAGGTTAAGATAGAAATGAAATCAAACACAGAAATTGCATCTGTCATCACCGTGTGTCCCTGGTGTGTGTGTGTCCATTATTGTTTGTGTGTCCATGTGTGAGAGACGTGGTCAGACAGAAACTCAAGCTGGGTCCCAGCTGACATGAAGTTATTTGTATGTCAGCATATGAATAATAACTCTGTCTATCTCTCCTTCACAAACACACAAACATATACACACATACACATGACTTTTGGAGACATTACATTGACTTACATTAATTTGCTGGAGACTTAGCCTTACCATAACTTAAAACAAGTCTTCACCTTAAAATGTAATGATTTATGTTATGTGGATTTAAGGATAAGGTGAGTCCCCACAATATGACTGTGTAAAAAGATGTATGTCCCCACAAGACAGGTAAAACACACACACACACACACACACACAGGGCAGTGGCTAGTTGCTAATAAAATTCAACCCCTGACATTCAGTTTAAGAGAGGCCAGCAGTGCGACCTCATTGCAGAAACAGATGACCACATTACAACCATTTAATTACATTCTGTCCTTGCATGCACATTATATAAATACACATTGGTACACTACAACGGTATGAACCCAAAATAAACATATTCTGCCATGATTTCATTGCAATAAACGGACAAAAAGGGATGCCGAAATAACTACATAATGATGCCGGTTTGTAAAAAGTCTGAATTCATGTTTTGTTAGTTCTCGCCGCAAGATGACAAGTAAATAACTTTTAAAATGCTTGTTTTCTCAATGGAGCTCGGATCGATTGGTGCTTTTATTGTTTGTACCACATGGTTTATACACATACATTTACACACTAGTTTCGTCCAGTCTCTACTAATATGAGGTATCGTAGAGCTCTGGGTGCCCATCTACGGCTACAATATTTTTTTCCTGATTCAACAACGGCAGGACGTCAGTGATGACAGGAGGAGAATCTCAATGCTGATAGGCTTTCGCATTTTCGCGTCGCGCCATTCGCGCCACCCGGCACAAATTCGTGTTTATTCGTCTATTCGCGTCTAGGCATTAGTCGGTCAATTTGTCATTCGAGATGAACTGCGCCTCGCCTGGAAATTAGATGAGGGCAGGCGGTAGCAGCAGGGGGCATTGACAAAAAACTGCGGCCAATTCGGATAGTTTTCAGTTACCTTCAAAGAATCAACAGGAAGTCACAGAAACAGTTACTTCCTGTTAGATCCGATCTGTAGGCTACGTGTAGTTTACAGACCTGGTTCGGATTTATTCATGTATTTGTAAACATATATTTACGTGGAAATGTGCGTGTATCTGCATTGTATGCTATCCTTTGTTCTTTTATGTCTGCCTGTGAAACTTTGATGCTCGTTGTAATATGTGTTTTATAAATAAGCTTTATTATTATCAATCACACAAGATATGTTTTTAGATTAAACCTTCGTTGTTCAACATGACACTAATAGCCAACAATCGAGCGTTAAGTATGACAATTACACAGACAATTTCGATTTTCTACGAAACGTGGTGTGTGTTCTAAGAGCCAATCAGCTCTTTGATTTGGCGACAACCAGGTGTTTCCCATCATGCATTGGGTCATGCAGTCTGGTGGAGAGCAACTGCGGCGCCTGGCTCTAAAAACTGCGGCTGCCTCGCTCTCTTGAGGTTATCGTTGACCACGTGTTCATGACGTCAGAGCAAGTCAGGATCAAGTCGGACACAAATCTAACCGGCATGCATTGTGAGGCGATCGCCGGTGATCGATTCTTCACAGGACTGACTCATCTAAAACAATTGACTTCTCAAATAGAAAGCTCAAATTTTGCGTTGATGTGGACATAGACACATAAAAACACAAACATTTACAAATTGGCCTTTATATTATACATAATATTACTATACATTTTGGTGTTTTAATGCATGTATGTCCACATCAAGGCAAAATTGAAGCTTTCATGTTGTACAAGATTTAGAAACGACCCTGTAATCCTGGTAACGCTCAATAACCGTGAACCCTAGCCAAATAGTTATCTCTGACTTGTATTTAATTAAAGAAAATATAATCACATCAGGTATTGTCAGTAAATTCAGGGGACCATGCAAGGTGCCAGGTGCTCGTCGGGATCTAGACTAATTCACATTCACACACCGATGGCACAGCCTTCTGGTGCAATTTAGTGTTCAGTGTCTCGCCCAAGGACACTTCGACATGCAGCTCATTCTGAATGGATTCTGCATGATATGGTTGTCATTCAAATGCATCATCTTCAATGGCAGTAACCCAGCAGCTGCTTTCTCAATCTGAACCAATTGGACCATACAAGATATTACTTACCATCGTGCATGTATCATCGTTGTCACATACCCCGACTGTTCGTCACATGCTCTGTCTCCCTCAGTCCATTCTCCGTTCCATTCACTCAGCAAGTTTTCTCTGTTTATTCCGGGCCAGCCCATCACGCGGAAGCAATGGAATATATTGCTTTGGACGGGGAGTTGAAGGAGTTCAATTTATGATTGACAAATGTTTCTCTCACCTCCTCCATCACATAACTCGTTGAAAGAGGAGAATGCTTTAACAGTGTTCGAGTGTGTGTGCGCGCAAGCATTACTGACAATACAATATCGCATTAGTGATATACTGGGCTTCAGTTCAACGCTCAATATTTTTTGCTGCACAAAAAAGACATTAAGTTTTAGGTCCGATATGCTTGTCTTCAGGTTCATACTTTTATTTTGGGTTATTTTTATGCTTTAATGTTACAAAACACAATATTTGTCTCATACCATTGCCTGTATTCACCTCCTGTCTGAAACGCTCCGTTTTAGCTCCTGTCTTTTCAAGGCCACTCAAAGTTTCCAGTCTTCTGCATCTGCTCCGCCGGAATCGTGTGAAGATCTCGTGAGATGGTTAAGGTTAGATATTGAACTTGAATAGTTAAAGTCCAGGTAAAGCAATATTAAATATGTGGTCTAAGTTTGCAACACCCCAGAAAAATATGTTATTGACTAGCCAGCCAAACTTGAATTTTTAAGAAAATCGTCAAGTATATAAATTTAGATTAAAAAATTGTAAAAAAAAAAAGCAGTATAAGTAGCTCTAAAATGCTGGGGGCCGTGTCCGCTGAATCGCGGATGAGGGGTGATTACATATTTGCAGTTAGAGTATATACCATGTGTTGTCCATCTCACTGCTGTACGCTACTCTGATGGATGGAGTAGGCTACAGTGTGCTCTCATGTGCACCCCGAAATGAAGGCAAACGGAGAGGGCCAGTAAGGAGACAGACTGTGTCGGAAAAACTTTATGGATTTTTTGACAATCCACTGGTCCACATGTATTCGGTGTTTAGAATCAAGATATTACTTAACCTGGACTTTAAAGTTAGTGTAGCGAGTTTTAGCATTTTTTGCAAATTGTGGGTTATCACAGAGACCTCTCTCCACCCATGGGCCTCTGCCGCCATCATTGCAGCCAGGGAACCACTGTAACCATGTTTAGCTGCACTTGTGGGACCACAATAACTGCTGCCAAACAAATATTTCACAATGAACATGTTCCAGTGAGTATTTAGTGCAATTCAGGGAGAAATGAACAACATCTGCTATATTCAACTAACCCCCATGTCACATGGAGATGCAAATTGAACCCGCTTTTTGGAAACACATATTTCCTGGATATATAGTATAAAATATAACAACATGCATTTTTCTCCTGCTCCATCCATCAGGAAATATATATTTTGAAGTATAATGTGTGTTGTTTTTGTTGAATAGTTGTTTGTCAGACGTGTTGAGGATTATGTTTTATTCTGAAAAACTGAGGGCGGAAGTGTATATCGTTGTCCACAATGTTGGAACACAGCCTGATTCTAAAGACAGCGGGCTGAAAAGGAATCAAGACTTTCCGGTAACAACAAAGACTCACGTCGACCATTGGTGAAAGGTATCCACTGAATGTGTTATGCACTCGGAAATGGCACGAGTGTTCATTAAATGTAACGGAACTATTGCTAGCTTTCCTCTTGGTAGCTAACGTTAGCCAGCTACGTCGTGAAAACACCCAAAATGGCCGGTATGTCTGGGTCTACGTACGATGGCCCTGTATTTACCGATTTAAATGATTTGTTATCTGATCAAATAAGGCATCGATTCTATCATAATATGATCAGTTGCATATATATGTATGCGAGTTATGGATTCGTTAGACTGTAGGTCTTCATGTGGCCGGTTTGAACGAGTTTTAATCCAAATGTTGCACTGAGGTTAGTGGTTCAGAAACAAGAACACGAAGACCCAACATGTAGGGGCTCTGGTGCAGCTGTGGACGCAGTAACGTTGCTTGAGTTATATTTCTCACCTTAAATGTGCAGCCAGTGACACAAAAGTGTGCAAATAATGCTCTGAATATACCTGTCTGCTTAGCCAGACCATTAATGCACGTCTGTTTGTTTAGTAGGTGCAGATGGGTGCTATAGTAGCATTAACACATGAGAAGTCGGTAACATTATTATTTTGTAGCAAGAATAACTGTAGATACTTGGATTGTGTTGCTGCAGCTGCTTTTTTTTCTGTTGAAATATACAATTGAGTGGAACTTTTCTGTTGTGGTCATTTTTAGAGACGCACCCATATTGATATTGGATGATGATCCGACAGGACTCAAATAGCTGTACCGTGTATCGGTGACAATAGGTCGATCTGGTATCAGATAGTGTTATTCTAAGAAAGGACTATCTATGTATTTATTTGGTACATTTCGTTTTATGACGTTAGGAAAACAATGTTTAAGTCAAGCTTGATGTTGCCTCACATACGAGATGGATCCCAGTCACTTCCACACAGTGAGGCATACAGCTCATTCATTTAACACTGGTATCACATACACACTTGGTATATCGGCAGACACACACAGCCCAACTCGGTGCATCACTAGTCGTTTCTCCAGGCCGCTGATGTTACTCTACTAAGATGTATGAGAATTAGCTGTGAAAGGCATTATAACCAGACTGCTATGACTATGGAGATCTGGTCAGGCATAACAATATGCCAGACATGTTTTTATATGTCAGACCTTTTTATAAACATGTGACTTTAAGGTCAGATCACAGAGGAAATGCTTGCATCATGTTATCAAATGGAAATATGTGAGCCTGCATGGGACATTTTAAGATAAATGCTGCTTTGCTTAACCTTGACTTAGCCTGTTAACCTTCTTAACCAATATCTGGCAACAAAATCACCCCTTTGTCTCTGATATAGTTTCCCTTTTTCTTAAAAGCTGATGTTTGGTCAAAGCTTGCTCGGCTTGGTCTCTTAAAAGCAAACCTGTCCTCAAAGACTTACCAAATTGATTGTGCACACACTTGTATATTTATGACATGACGGAACAAAATTACATGGTAGACTAATATATCACTGTTTGACATGAGTCAGACTATTGCTAAAACCAAATAAATGATTTAAAGGCAGTTTGGTCAGCCTTGTTAAAGGAAAACAAGTTGGGCTCAGGTACAATATATTGAAAATAAGAGAGGATGGATACCGATGCCAAAGATAAGCTTTATGTTTAGATCACATGGGCTGTCATGTCTGATGATAGGCTGTTACCTAAACGTTGTGCGAACACATACACCGATGATACAGCCCACAAGCCTCCTGTCATTTTGAAAAAGTAATGCCCGGGTAAAGCAAGTTAAGTATCCCTGACATACAGGTTAAGCCTATCTTCAGGAGACTTCTCTTTTAGGTCTTGTGAAACATATTTAGTATGTCAAACAGGCCTACATGTTGTTCAAAGTGTTTAGTTAGCGCTCACCATTTTATTATTTGAGTTTTACTGGCATTGTGCAAAGTTTTCTGCAGTTCACTGTGTGTTTATTTTGAATTCGTTCCAGGACACGGTAAGTGTGCTTTAGAATTTGTAGACATTGCAGTGATCTATGTAGCCTGCAGCAAATATTCAGAAAATAATTTGTTCTGCTGTGAACATTTTGGCAAAGAGGCCCAAGCCATGTTTGGACAAAGTCCACTGTGTCCTAATGTTGAACATGCATAGTAGGCTAGCAAGTGTTTCTCTGGAAGCAGGCTCATAGGTGTTATTCCTACAAGGCCCAGAGCTTTGGGCTTTGTGGTAGTGTCCCTGAAGGTTAAATCAATATTTTCTGTGTTTCATAATGTTGCTTTGCTTTCCCGTCCTAAAAGAAAAGCACTGTGACTACAAGAAAGAAATCTTGAGGTGATTTCTTAGTGCTTTCACAAATTTTAAAGGAAAGAAACCACAAACAAGATGACTGAGCCAACTTGTTATTAAAAAAGTGCGTGGTGAAAAGAACTTCATCTGAAAGCTACTTTTGAAATGAAAAACAAAAGCTTGTTCATCTGTAATAGTCTATTTCTGCTTTCCACCTCGCAGCCTCGCTGTGCACACCGACAGTAATTTGCACCTTGCGCCTACCCTTCGCTTGGAGCCCAGTGCAACATTCTCCAACAACACCAGAGGGACCCATTTCATATTTGGACCTGTGGCTGCAGTGACAGCTCTCCGGTTGGCTCAGATTGAGACTCGGGCGCAGATTGCTCTCCAGCAGCTTGCTACACTAGCGACCATAATTATTGGCAGCCAGTGTCACGACAACAACGGATTTCCAGTGGCATTACCGCCTCACCTGGCCCTCCTGAGTCTTCTTAATAGACAGCAGGTTTCATCTGTTGGGTTTAACGTGGACACAAACAGAAAGACTTACAGAAACACAAGTCTCTCTGCTGCCATGTACCACCACCACTCCCAGCAACAAGGGCCGCCGCCTTTCTCTAATGGGCCTAGGCCTCCTCATCATCAGCAACCTCCAAATCAGCATCAGAATCATCCTCCCTCTAATATGCTGTCGCAGGGGATGGGTTTCCAGTTTCCTCGTCCTACACAGCTTCCTGATGAGCTAGAGTCTGCCCTGGCTATCCGGGGTGCTAGAGACATGGATCACCGCCTCGTTGACCACATGAACCGACCGAACCAACTCCAGAACCAAGGCTCTGGTTCTGGGTTCAGTCAACATGGAAGCTACGGCTCTAACCCAATAACACTCACCTCCGATAATCAGCCTGGCCGCCAGCAAGGAGTAGACTGGTCAAGCTACCAACCTCCAACTAAATTGTTTGCCAGTCCTCCACCTAGTGCTAGCCAGCAGTCCCAACGACAACAGGGGCCCCAACAGCAGCCACAGAGCAGCCATGCTGGAACAAGCATCCCAAGCTGGACAGCCCCTGTAAATGACTCACCATCACCCCAAACACGGCACCCCCATGCTGGTGGAAGTGGTGGCAGCGGGGAAAGTCAGGCTTTGTACACACCAGAGAGTGCAGGAAGCATCTTGGCTAGCTTTGGACTTTCAAATGAGGATTTGGAAGTGCTGAGTCACTACCCTGATGATCAGCTAACCCCAGATACTTTACCATTCATACTCCGTGACATTCAGATCAACAAGTCGGGCAACCCGAAAACTGTGGCCTCCACTTCCTCATCCTCACTCTCACGCAGCATCCATGATATGCCGCTGCCTCCTTCCCAATCTTCACCATTGACACGTTCACACTCACCAGAAGTGCCCAGCCTTCTTACTGTTACACAGACCGCAGGTAAAGTCATTGACTATGGTCATGCCAGTCGGGCAAAAGACGAGACTAGTAACAGAGAGACTTTCAAAAGAGAGCGGCTCTCCAATGAAAGGACAGTTAAAATGTTCCCATCTTCATCGTCCTCATCAGCTCCAAAGTTAGAGAAAGCGGAAAGGCGGCAAGTCCGTTTGGAACACAGTGATTCAAGCAAGCACGGAGACCGGGACTATCGCAGGACGAGTAGCGACCATCGCAAGAGCAGTCGGTCACCTGGGAGAGAATTTCCACCACCATCCAAATCTCGTAATCTGGACCGGGACTACAGGCGTGACGGACCCAAACCTAGGCCCCCATCTGAAGCCAAGAGCGAAGCTTCCTCGAGACGGTCTCTCTCCTCTTCGTCTGGCTCAAGACCACACAGCAGCAGCAAGAAGTTACCGACCCCCACCATGATAAGTGATTTCTCAGCTGTGTCTCCAAAGGTGTATCCCCATACCTGCTCCCTGTGCCACACACTGTGTGATCAGGAAAAGGTGAGTGCCAACATGCCCTCGTACCAATGTCTGAAAGGAATACCTTCACATGTTAAATTCTAGTCTAGACCTTTCTTCACCAGGCAGTTGTTGAGATGAGAGTGCATTCTGATGTCATTCAAGTAGTGTTTTGCATGGTTAGTAATTTCTATTCAAACAAGTAGGCTTAGGTACAGTTGCTCTAAATCAGAGGTATTCAGAGTGGGAGGCGGGCCTCCCCAGGGGGGCTACAAACAATGTCAGGGGGTTCAAAAAATATCACATGTTTTTAAAGGAAATCCCTTTGAATCACCTTAATATGTATGTTTCGGTTAAGAGTTACAGTAGTTTTAAAGAAATTTACTGTTCCCAATTTACTAGTCAGGAACTAATAAATGTCCTAGGTAGCTTTCTTGCGAACTTACAGTAAGCAAGTAAGCACCTTCTACCACGCTTTGTCTGAGTCTCAGACTGTGACCCTGCTCTAAATGATCCAGCTCGCTTGTTGCCATCAAAACCCATTGTTTTGAGTATTAAATCCTAACTATGCCACCTTTCTCTAGTTTCCTGTGAAAGCATTATTTGTGTCCACCATGATGGCTGAAAGCTTTAGTCAGTGATGAAGTGACTTCCGATGCGACACTGCTAATTGCTGAGATGGCATATATTAATCACTTCATTTCACTTCTTCTCATGTCCTTAGTTGAACAATGGTTGCATTAAGAACATGTCTGATGTGTGCCGTGGTTTATTTGGTGGCCATGTGCTCATCCTACCACAGCTCCACTCAGGCATTGTCCTTTTTGCCCAGATTAGGATGTTCTGACTTCAGTAACTGTGGGTGATGTCACGGACACTACAGCCATGTTTTTCAAAAGACAACTGTCTGGTGAAGTAAAGTAAGACTTTAAAGTACAATGGCCTGAAGAGCCCCTCCTCCTTAGAACTTCCAAACACGTTTTGTAGCACTACGCTACCTTGACTGGTGAAGCCCAGGTGTTAAAAGATATTCATTTGGAACTTCCTTTTCAAATATTAGTTTCTCAACTAGAGGTTTCATGTGCAAGTCTATTGAACTTTTTCATAAAACCACAATAGAGGTATGTGCTAAGAAAAAAGTGCTACGGCTGTTTTGCTCATTCATTTATTGAGATTAAGCAAACCTAAATGATTCCAGCATTAATATGTTGTCATATTCATGCTGAACCAGACATGTCTACAGTTCCCAGGATATTTACAATGAAGAAAACATTGGATTTAATGTAAAAAAGTTTAAGGTAAAAAATTCCAACCACATCACAAATCTTTAAACAGTGCTGGTCCTTTACCCAGTTCATTGGATGTTTTCCTGTTCTGTTGGTTTCCTGCATTATAACCACCCCTTCAATTTATAGTTCAATCATGAAATACATCCAGTTGGCAGTGAGACGGTGTTTCACATTGAATGTTAAATGTGTAACGTTTAAGAATCCAGGTAATCTGTTATAAGTTCAAATGTTACTGTAAATATGAAGCTTTACACTCAAGCTGCATGTTTACATATCTATTAGTGGACAGGGAGAATGTCGACAAGATACAACTATCAATCAATTTTGTTTTAACAGCAAATTAAAAAAGTTGGTATAAACTGATCAAAGCATAATAGCAATGTTTGCTTTGCTCAACAGTAATAACTGTTGAGCAAACTCCTTGGTTCTCTGGGAAATCCAGAGCTCTGGTCTGTGGCTGTGGAGTGGAGTTTCTCATGTTCTCAGGTGGTGGTGGTGTTGACTATAAGGTTTTAAAGTGGCTTGTACTCATTGAGTGTGACTGTCTTCATTTTTCTTGGAAGTGTGGGATTTTTGAAGATCTGGTATATTTGGACAAAAGCAATTCAATTTCATTTCTTTTGGCTTACATCTTCTCAGGAAAAGATTCCTTTTGTCTCAATAAAGGTTGCCCCACATCTAAAAAAATGTCATTAATGGCAAAATAAGGGTTGTAGACTAATGACTATATAGTCAATAATCATCAATCAATTGCATGTAATGATAGCAGAATGTGAAGTGCTCTTTGTCAAAATGACTGCAAGCTTCTATAATGTTTTTAAGTTTCCAACTCTAAAGCTCTTGGTCTCTTTTAGTTAATGCAAACACGTTGAACATAGGGAATTTATTTAATTTAATCTTGAATGAAATTGTCATATGTCACAGGTTTTGTCAGGCATTGCATAGAGCACAGACAACAGATTGGCGGATGAGTAGATAGTGGTGTCATAAATGATTTGTCCTCTTCGAGCCTGGGGGCATTACTTATGTTAATTTGATAGTATTTGCAACAAGAAGACTTGTTTCTTTTGCCAATGGTACGTAGTGTGTTAATTAAGATGAAGATTGATAATCACAATGAAGATAATGAAAGGTAAAGTGGATACAGAATGTGAGCACCCAGCACACAAATGATCTGAAAGTCCAGATTAAACGTTTAGTATTTCTGCTAGTACTTGTAACATGATATGAATTGGGATCAAAGAACTGGGCCTCAACTGTTAGCTCAGGGTTTTCTCCATGTGACAAAATACGACCAGCAAACACAGATTCACATGAGCTTCTGTCTCAGGACTTGAGTTGTTCACTGTAGTTGTCTGATTGTGATTCTCCCGTTTGTCATTTTTCTTCAGGAGTGGGTTGACCATATTAACACCGTCAACCACACTGCTGCCTGCAGAGACCTGCGCAACAAGTGAGTTCTAGGGATGTTAGCCGTTAATCTGTTGACCACTGGGGACATTTTGGCCAGTGGTCTATATATGGTTCATTCAACATGTTACCGATTGAGCTGTTCAGACGGGACGCAGCGAGCTCTGCGGTGACGGGTACGTTGCCAGTGTGAAACAGCTGTTTTGCTCTCAGAGCAGATTAAAGGGCAGAACATGTGACCAGATTATAATGCAGCAATAAACTTCTGCAAAGCATTTATTAATTTATACATTAAAATTGCCTGCATGTAGCGCATCAATGCGACACCAATGGATTGCTGGAAAAAAGGGAAAGCGTTGTTTTCTTTCTTAAAAATGAACCAATTAGTTACGAGTTAACAGGTGTCAAGCATCCCTACTGAGGACATTTTAATTACCTGCTGAAGCCTTGCATCTCCAGTATATCTTCAGTATTATATCATAGTTACTTAGATAATATTCTGCATTTAGTTTTGATGAACAGTCAGAAAGTGGCAAACATGAGAACCAAATTTAAAGATGCATAAAGCAATTTTAGTGAAACTAACACAGCCCAGAGATTATTTTGGCCTCTGTGCTTATAGCTTATGTGTTGGCAAACAGTCACATACATCCCATAGACACAGACAAGCAGGATTGTTCCACTGAGGCTGTTGGATATTAACTTGCCTTCTTGCTCTGGTCCACCATATCCTGAGAGAAGTGTTCTTATCTTGTTAGATGCTCTTCATAAGCCTTACATTTACTCCGGCTACCTAACGCAGTTTACAATGGGCTTGTTTCCGTGGAAACAGCTGCCTGTTTGGTTTTATATTGGGGAATTGGCTTGAGCAGTGCGAGTCAACCACACAACTGATGTGCAGGCTGTAGAACCAAAAGGAGCAGAAAGGGGGTGAATCTAGGTACAGCTGAAGAGCAGCAACGTTACTCAGAGTGGGCCCGGTACTACAAGCAACCATTTGAGATTACACAGAATATTATCGGACGCAATGCAGATTTCAAATAGTACAGCTTTGTGTTGATGCATACAATTGCATTTGGTAAATCTTTTCAAATAGGAGTTTAGGAGTAGACCATGGTGAATGACATTCTAACAGGTGTTTGTGTGCGTCTCTGAAGGTACCCTGGCTGGAAACCAAATCGACCAAGGTCAGTTCCACTCTAGTTCTTATGTTTCCAATAATCTGTTTTTAGCTGTGACCAGCAGCCAGTGGGAGTCAGTCCTGTCATTTGGAGTGTCCCACACATTCAAAAGACTTGACTGCATGTTCAGCCAATCTGACACATATCTTACGGTTTTATATCAATTTGAAAGTGGTTCTATTCATTGTTTCACATATCTTGTATACAATTAAAACTACATGGAGTGTAAAAGTAGAAAATACAGTTGATGTGCGTGTTTTCAAACCTCAAATAACAAACTGATGTGAAGAACACTTACTCACTGCCTAGTAATCTGTACCTCTTAACCAGCCATGTTCCACAGTCGGCACAAAATGAAAAAGAACAAAAAACACAGATCCTTGCAAATGTAGAGCTTTGGACTACCACTTGTCACAATCCACTGTAACCTCACCGGTTACCTCTGCTAATGAATATTGTCTTTTATCCAGTCGGAGGCAGCGATATGGCAGCCGGGCTCTGTGGGATCCCAAGACTCACTCTCCATCCCACTCTGTGTCTCGATCCCTCTCTGGTTCTCCCACCCCAAGTCCTCCTCACAGCAAACTTAGAGTGGGCTCCCATCCCCATAGGCCATACACGGGGCCTTACTCTCCTCACAATCAAGCCCGCCACCAACACTACACAGGTAGACCACATGCTAGAGAGAAGTGGGGGAATGCCAATGATCTTAATACCACAACATGAATAATTTGAATTTGACTGTGTATTCTTATAACAGAGCTAATGGCTAATGTTATCAGAGGTTACATTGACTTGCATTACGATGCGTTCAAGCTCTATTCAGTAAAAAATTGTGTTGGGCCGGTTAAATGATAACACTATCATGATGTGTTCAAATATAATCTTGTAAATGTGTTTTTTGTCAAGAAACTTGAATAAGTGCAGTTGTTTGAGGGAGACTCTTTCACAGCAATTTAAAATAGATATTAGAGAGAAGATAGACTATAGATATGTTGGCATTTTAAGTTTGTTTGAGAGGTGCTAGTGTAGAGAAATGAAGCATTAGGAGAAAGGAGGGCATGTCCCTTGTTGGAATGGATGTTGTAGGAATGTGGAATGCAGGATTTTCAGTTTCCATTTATGGGATTGCAAATGTAATAAAACCTGTATAAGCCTTCATCCTGGATTTGAGGAACAAAAGGTCAATTGAAAGGTTCATATTGTACACCGGGGCTTGAAATGGCCAAACATTTGTTCCACATTTCTTTAATTGTATTTGTGAATATCTCTTCAACCATTTCTGTTTGCTCCCCTGTCCTCCGTATGATTCCTGGCATGTCTACAGGGGGTTCTTCTCGAAGTGGTGTGAAGCGTCGTCATGATGATTTCAACAAGTTCTCCACTGGAGCCGGCCGACATCCACCCTCCTCTAAGGCGGGTCATAGCTCCAAACATGGACCACTACAGTCCTCCACCAAAACGGTTAAGAGCGGGACAAAGCCTGGAACCAAGACGACGAAGACGGCAAGTGCCGAGGCTGCTGACGCAGCGTTGTACAAAGCTCAACACAGTAGAACTGTTTTGGACCAAACTTAGACGAAATGTCATAGCTAATTTCAGAAAGAATAATAAATGAGAAGAAAGGGTAGCTCATACAGATGTTTACGAGTGTGAGAATTCAGAACTTTCCTTTGTCCTGAGCAAGTTCCACAGTCTGTACTGTACCAATAGTAAACATGTTTATGTTCTATCTTAAGCACGTTTATTCCTAAATATGTGTCTGCTAAACACCGTAAAATGAACACAACCACAAAAGCCTCTGCCAGTGTATCTGAAGTCGACCATGTTCATAAAGTGGCTTAGTGGCAGTGAAATGACTGAATCAAATGTGTTGGTGAAAGTCGATTATTGACTGACTGACATATCAGTAAACTATCATTGGACAATTATTGATATGGTTATTGTTGAGTTCTTTGCTTTTGAGTATAGCCAGTTACAATGTGACATAATGTACCTGCTGAATGCTTGAAAGGAGTTCAGTAGACACTAGCTTTTACACCATTTCAGGTATTTGTTATTTATGTTATTGAAGCTTACGGATGCCCGAGGCTGATTTCAGGCACAATACTAGAGATCGTTCAGTTCTAGTGGCTTGACAAGTTGAGGTTGAATTATTCCAATTTTACAAAGTTAGCAAATGTTTTTTTTCAGCCACCTCAGTACATTTCTCAAACCCAACCAAAATGTTGTTGTGTATAAAGATTCACAGTTCAGTCCTTGATCAAAGTGTGAACATCTTGCTTTGGTTTGCTTCTGGTTGTCTCTAACTGGTGCTCTCCTAAAACTAACCTAAAAACCTCTGCTGTTGATTTCTAGTCTGCCAAGCTTCCACCAGCCAAGAAGAAGAAGAAACTCGTGACTCCCGCCTCCCAGGACTCGTCCGTTGCCGATCGTCTGGTTTATCTGACAGGCATCCCAAAGGATGCGTCTGAGCAGGAAGTTACCGACTTGGTGGGGTCCTTTGGCAAGATCAACAACGTGATCCTCATGCCATGCTCGGAGGAAGAGAGCCAGAAGGGTGAAGGACAAAAGGTGCTATCCGAGTGTAACATAGTGCTTATTGAGGAATTTTGCAAATATTTTGACTTTTGGGATTTTTTTCAGGTCTATTAGACAACAGTTTAAATGAAAACATGAAAGAGAAAAAATAACTATTTTGCCTGTTTAAAGGCGAGATAGATATCAGAAAAGAACAAAACCTACAGGCAGCCATGAAGGGATCCAACAACCCACTCAACCCATATATAGACTTTTGAATAATCACAATATGAAAGTTGTGTTGTTCACTCATTCATCACTTAAAGCTGATATTTTTCACTGTTGCAGTCTGTTCATTTAGTGAATATTACAGCTAACAGAAATAACATGCAGTCAAAGGGAATACGATTAGATTTGGCCATTTCCTTTTAAAAGATGATGTTTTTCTCTGTTTTGTCGTAGCAACATTAGCCACATCTACATATTCAATATAACTGCAGCTTACAAATAAGACCAGTCACTCCTAAGTCCTGACACCGGTAGCCGTGGATACGTGGCTATGAACATTTCCTGGCTCTGTGTTGTCCCACATTATAACGTGGTCACCCTCCCCTGTTGCAGGCGTCTGTGTGCATGGTGATGGCTGAATGCGCCCAGGCTTTGGCCAACTCCACAAATCTCTCCATCAGAGACCAACAAATCATGGCTTCAATCGCCAAGGTACCGTGTGGAGAACATGTACATGTGGCATTGATGGCGTACCCTGTTTAAACCCTTTGATACATAAAAACATGAAGCCTGAATGAGTGTAAAAAGCAGTTGAAAGTAGGTTGAAGAAGGGGCAGATGTTCATTCAGAAACTATTTGAAACACAAAAATCTCTTTTGACCACATGCGTATATTCTCTCCTCTACTTTCAGTAAACGCGCTTTCTTTATTTGTTTTAGAAACCTGAAGCAGGACAGTCTTCTGACGCTAACAACAGGTTTGTCACAGTTATCATCTGAAACCTTCCCTTTTAACCTCATGTGCTGCACACCCACCCTGCCAATTTCAAAACCGCTCTTGTTCACTCCACTCTTGATATTTCTGTTTCCACAGCAAACCTGCTCCAGCACAGGACAAAGATGCTGCTGGGGAAGACTCTGGTAGCAGAACGACAAACTGGGAGTCTGCAATACCCACCGATAAAATAAGTCAGTGCCAATATATCCAAATCTATCGTTGTCAAGAAATGCTTAGTATCCAAACAATGTATAGACTCATACAGAATAATCTCTGTCATCACATTTGACCCACTAGAAGTGTGTGGAGGTGTCTGCAGAGAGCCTGCCCTCTGCCTGGAGTTTGTCTTTTCTTCTTCTTTGGCTATGTTTGGGCGTTTCTGGGCGTGAGCAGAGAGCCTTTGGGCCCCATGTGGGGGCGTAAGCAGGATGTGCAGCCTGTTCAGGTTGTCGGGCCCCTCAGTGTCTGATACCATCGAAGCACAGGTCCCCTTTTAGCCTGTGTATGATGCAAAGCTGGTGTATTTGACGACTTGGGATGAGAACGGGTTGTTACATGGCTGTGTTTCCATGTGCTCCAGCCTTCCTCTGCTTCTCTCTCTCGCTCCTCTGCTGTGTGCTGCTATCGGTGAGCCACACACAGGGCGGACAGGATGAAGCCTGAGCTTCGGCTGCATTCAATTCACAATATGTTTAGGTTAGTTTATTTCTGCTTTAGAACGTAACCACTGTGAAAATATCTTCCTCAGATTCACTGCTTTGTTCTTGCTAACGCCACTCGCTCTCCTCACTTACTCTACTTTGACTGCATTATTTCAATCCGCAAAATGCAACATATTAGCTATACTTGATCAATTACATTTAAGCTGCCTGACACTCTGCCTCCCCGGCTGCACCTTGAGATCCTGTCCATGAATAGCACAAATACAATCGGTGACAAGGGACAACCCTGGTTGAAGGTCAATACTTACTGAAAACATGTTTGACTTGACTGAGAATGGGGACACAGCTCTCACAGACACTTCTGCAGTGCCCCCCACAGGACTCCCTGGGGGACGCACCATAAGCCTTCTCCAAGTCCACAAAAACATGTAGACTGGTTGGGTAAAGGCCTCCATAGGTCGCCACCAGGTCAAGCACCAAAAACCTTCTGACCGCACCTCTATAGCAGCCACCCCAACATGGCTCACTCTGATTCCATGTCTCCCCCCCCCCGGGAGGCACAATAAATTCTTCCGGTGGGGGAGTTGCCGGCCTAGAGGACGGGGACTGCAGCCAGATGTTCCCAGTTCACCCTCGCAACACATTTGGTTGGGTTTATCAGGTCTGTCTCTCCCTCTCCCCCCTATTTGGTACAGAAGCACAACAACAGTCAGACTCATCAACAGGCTGTGGCATAGAGCATAGACGCTCACCTTCCCCATGCGTGGAGGTGAGCCCAACTACATCTAGTTGATGCCGCTCCTCCTCTCGCACGAGCACAGGTTCCTTTTCTGACAGACGGGTGACGTTCTAAGTCCCAAGCCAGCCTGCGGTGCCGGGGGTCGGCACACCGTGGCCCCTGGCTCACAATGCACCCGACCCCAAATGCCTATCCCTGCGAGTGGTGGGCCCACAGGGTGACTGCTCCATGTGCCAGTCTTGTAGCTAAGGCCCATGTAGACGGGTTGGTGATGTCATGGCGTGTGGTTGTGGTGTTGAAAACATACTAATTGTAGCTCTGTTTGCACTTCCTCCTCCAACTCCCCACTGCAGGAGGCGAGGCTGACCAGAAGGCTTTTGATGAGGTACATGATGCACACATACCCTGTCAAATATAACATCAATATATATATAACTATAACAGCATTGTGAAAAGGGCTGGTGAGTGTTGTCATCCAAATCCAGAGGGTCCTGTGTGATTATTTGGACATATTCTGCTTTATTGTACCAAACTTTCAATTTGGGTAAAATCCATCACTTGTAATAAAATATTAGTGTTCAGTTATTTTGCATTGTATTACATCCCAATACAATGTCTCCTACAGAGGGGCATGGTGTTGATCACAGGACTTCCTGAGAGCGGCTGGTCGGAGAGTGACATCTTGAATCTGGTCCAGCCCTTCGGACCCCCCTCTGACGTCATCACGGCAACACAAATCGGAAAGGTTGGTATTAACTCAGTCTTAAGCTGTGACTGCTAATGCAAGTCCTAAGTTCCTTGACGTTTTTTCAAGATGCTGCCGTTCTCTGTTAGTTTAGGCTCCAAAGCAGCTGTTGAGTAAATGAGCATGAATAGCACAAAACAAAATACAGCGTACGCTATGTCTACAGAATTCATCTGTCTGTACATAATATTTTTCAATGCATTTTATTAAAGGAGTTTATTACTTATATTATGAATAGGTTATATACTGATATTCTATTATTATGTAAAATACTGATTGACAGTGAAAAGAATGCTCTGGAGCTCGTTTTCAGGGCAGCTATGGTCTTTCCTATGAACGGACATAAAGTTGATGTGCCTACAACACAAGATTACAAACACTCTTGTTGTATGTTAGGTACTTGTGTCAGTGCCAGACATGGAGATTGCTCAAGAGATAGTGAAGGTCCACGCCTTCATCCCTGCAAAGATTGAAGACTCTGAGCTGAAGATGATCCATCTCAAACAGCGTATTGGTCTCAGCACACCGGTAGGACTCTCATCACTTATCCAGTTTTGCTCTCCAGCATGTTGATCGTCTATTATCTTCTGTAGCCGTCTAGGGTTCTTTGTTCATCATCTCACTTCTGAGAGGTCGGGTCTTTGACATTGTACTGTGTAAAACAATGAGCGTTGAGCAATAACTGAGATTCATACTAAATCATTCTTTACACAGGTGGCTCTCTACAATCTTCTGATGGGATCAGTGGACCCATTAGTGAGTATTTCTACCAGTATACTTCTCTGTCTCAACTTATTTTACTTAATGGTTTCTTGATGTCACAGGGACAGTGCACATTAAATAGACTTTGCTGTAACTGCTCCAGAGTTGGAGGGAGATTTCATCGGTACTCCCTCCACAGTGGTCAGGTTATTGATCATTCGACATAGTGTGTGCGTGTTTGGAAATCCAAAGGTGGATTACCACAAAGCTCCCATCACACTGACCAACCTAGATTAAGCTACCTCACAGTGAATGCATGACAACACATCCTACAAACTGGAAAGGGTTTGTTTGAGGCTCTGACCTCAGACAAAAAGTGAATTAACAAACAAAGCAATATCTTATGTGGTTCCCATATGTTTGGTTTCAAGGGGCTGTGAAACCATCGTTTATTGACATAATGTATTTGTCAGACTAACTTATTTGTATACTTTGAAGTGATTGCTACATTGCTGAACTGGTAATGATTTTGCTTCCTGCAGGAGAGTTCTTTTCCAGTTGGCTGGAGCTGCCTGTTGGTGATCAGTAATGTTCCCAACACGCCGTCCGGCCCCTCTGAGGTCCAGAAATTGGTGCGACGCTTTGGCACCGTCATCAAGACCCTAGTGCTTAACGATACGGTGAGGGCTGTTCGTCTGTGCAGCTGCGAACATGCTAATCCATTATCCCCTGAACCTTACTGGTTGTATCTAAAAGCTCTTTTGCAGTACGAGTGCACTCAGTCACAGCTATGGCCTGGGTTGAGAATGTGTTCTCTCCACATATCTGTCATGTCTCACCTCTTTATTTGTCAGGCAAAGACATCCCATATGCTGCTGACCTGATTATATGTCTCTTCCTGCTCAGGTCATTTGTGAGATGGCAACTGCAGCTATGGCCTTGTCTGTGTACAAACGCTTCCAGATGTTTCCGTGCATCATCCATAACAACCCGCTGTTCTTCTCCCGCAAGCCTGACCCCAAAGCCAACATACAGACCAAAGTCATCACTGCATACCTTGAATCATCTGAGGTTGGTAACTTTGATCATTGATTTGCAATGGTCATAAATTATGGAACATCCTTTTGTCTACTGCTGCCATACATTCCTGCAGCTTAAACTCGTATCAAACACCTGAATGCATGGGTTTGATGTGACACGATCAATACCTCCCTGTCTCTGATCGTAGGATACACCTGCAACGGGCAAAGACAGCCAAGCAGCAGCTGCAGACAAAGAGGAGACAGCTCAAAAAGAGAATTCTGAGTCTCTATTGGAGGAAATTGAAAAATATGGCGATTACCAGGATGAGAAAATGAAGAGCACCGACGAGACAGTTGGTGAAGACGAAGCTTTGGGAGAAAACAGGAGCCAAGATGACGACGTCGAAAAAGACGTGCCTACTGCTGCTGTTTCTGACTCTTTGAATGCACCAGAAGCAGACCTGGAGACACACATGAGTGAAAGATCAGATGTTGAAACTGTCATGGAGACAGCAGAAGAGAACAGAGCTGTCAATGCATCCACAGCAGGCAATGACGGGACTCCTGCTGGTGAACAGACAAAGACATCTAGCTCTGATGGCGAAGCAGCTCCCCAGGAGGCGGCCATGCCAGAGCTCCCTAAGGTAAAATATCCTCCTGTTGTTGGAACCAGATTGTGTAGCAAAGTTCAGAAACCTCCAAGATATGAATTGATATTTGTGAGTTTTGACGTCTTTCTGATCCCTGTTTTATCAGGTTACTCAGGAGATGGTTAACGCACTGCTTGTGGAGTGCCGAACAAGAACCGTCAGCCATCCCATCAACACAGCAGCTCCCACCAACACACAAATAGAGACAGAGCAGGGGGATAAAGCAACAAAGGAGACAAAAGAGCTAGCCAGCAATCCCACAGAGGAGGAGGTGAAAAAGCAGGAGAGGGAGCTAAAAGAGAGGGAGGCAGGAAAGGAGGCGAGGGAGAGAGAGAGGAGGGAGAAGGAGAGGAGGGACTGGGAGAAGGAGAGGACCAAGCGGGAGAGGGAGCGTCATGAAAGGGCCAGGAGGGAGAGGGAGGAGAGGAGGGTGGAGGAGAGGAGGGTGGAGGAGAGGAGGGTGGAGGAGAGGCGGGAAAGGGAGAGGCGGGAGAGGAAGAGAGCATACAGTGAAGGTTTGTCAGGGTGGAGGTCGTCCTCCAGGTCAGAGGGATACAAGCAGAGCTCCTGGAGGGACGAACGGTACAACAACTTTGAAGCAGAGACAGAAATGGTGAGAAGGCCTCGCCGGGTCACAAAGTGTTCTCTCTCCTCTTTATTCATATCCTCACTTCTATGCTTTTGTCCTGTCGTGGAATCAGGTGGAGGAGTGTGTTGACTTCCCATTCAACTTGAGTGACTTTGTGACGGTAGATGAAGTTGGAGATGTGAATGACCTTCCTTCCTCTCCTTCCCCCTCTGTTCCCATGGAAACCACGGAGGGAGGGGAGGATGCTCCCACATCTGTCCAACAGGAAACTCCAGGGGTACATGTGAGACGTCTTCTCTGCATGTTTATTAGAGGTTCTGATTTAAATCTCCACAATTTAATGACGTCACGGTCCTCTTCCTGTTTCCTGTTTGTAGGACACGCCCATGGAGGTTCCCACGGAAATAACAGTGTCAGACGCCCCAGCGACCCTGGTGAAGTGTGATGAGCACGTATCAGAGTCTGAACCTGTGACTGTGTCCACAGCGGAGACTTCAGATGTTTTAGAGTCATCAGATGTAACACTCGTCGATGCAGCTTCCCCAGCGACTTCACAAGCTGATTCCTCACCCGGCCAAACGCACGCGCCAACATGTGGACCAGAAGCACCCACTGAGACAGGTACTATCTCTCACTCCATCAATCCTCATAGAGATGCAATGAGTGCAATTTTCTTAGCCGATTATGATTTAAAAAAATAATAATAATAATCTGTAAAACCTATAATTTTTTCCCCACTGTCACAAAGTCAAAAATTCTATATTTTATCCTTTAACTTTTTGATTGTCATCTAAAGTTTGCAGAAAAACACCCACCTTGGCATTAGTAGTTTTAAATATAGATTTGAAGCTGCTGTTAGGGAGTTAAACAGGTAATAGTCTCTCTAATATTGCTGTGTGCAGGACATATGAGAGTGATCGGCTGATCAGTGCAGCTCTAGTAATGAATTAAAGGAAACATCTGTATTGTTCTTGAATTTGAAGTTTTTTTTTCCTTCACTTTTTAAGACGTTTTTGTCATTCTATAGAAGCCACACTGACAGACACTCTGGAATCCACCACTGAAGTTGAACCGCTTCCCACACCTGCAGCTTCAGCCACTCCAGCTGGAGCCTCCCCAAACAGCCCAGCAACAGGAGTAGTGACTTCAGAGAGGGAGAATGAGAAGAATGCACTCAATCACAGTCAGGCTAAGGAGGAGGAGATGGTGTCTGACAAAACAGAGGAAGAGGAGAAGAAGCAGGATGAAAAGGACAAAGAGCCGGAAGCTCCTTCTGTGGAGACAGGTATAGTTTACTTGATTTGTGTGGCAGCAGTACCTTAGTGGGTAGAGAATCAGCAGGCGAGTTACCAGCACGTCTTTACTTGGATCCTTGAATTGGTTGAGAAAATGTGGACGTGAGAAATGACAATTGTATGGCTGACACTTGAATGCTTCGTGTCCTAATTGACTTCTTCTTCAACATGGCGCCTCATCCTTGTGGTTTGGAGCTGCTAGAATAGATGCAGGTGTTTAGTAATGACGACACCAAGATGAAACACCATGATTACGAGCTTATCTGGATACGCTTGCTGAGTAAAACCACGACCAGGGCTTTTTAGTCCCTGTTCCAGATTTTAAACCGGTATTTGTCTCTCACAGGAAAGCATGAGAGGTCTGAAGATCAAGCAAACGGCGAAGAGGAGAGTGTGAAGAAGAAGTTAAAGACAGACACTCCCACTGACTACTCCCTCCCTCCTTTTGACCCCAGCTGCCCAGTTGGTAAGACACTTGTCTATATTTACTCGTCATGTCAGCCATTACACTTTCACTATCGTGTTCATCTGTTTCTTACATGCATGTTCACAATGTCTGACTATCTGACAGTGGTCATCAGTTGATAGAGTTCACTCCATGTTTGTGTGTTTTTCCACAGGTATAGAGTTCTTGGTCCCAAAGACGGGTTTCTTCTGTAAAGTGTGTAATAGGTTCTTCAATGGAGCCAAAGAGGCCGAGAAAAACCACTGCAAGACCCTCAAACACTATGAGAACCTACAGGTAGGCTCACACACATCACGCAATCCACTAAATGGAAGACTCATGGCTGTCGCAGTTGTACAGAGTGAAGCTTCTCTTACCACCAGCCATCAAGTCACACTAAGTAGTGTCGCTAAGTCACAGCTGATGTGACCTACCACTGGTGACGTTCGCCATTTGAACCCGTGAAAGCAACAGTAATAGTTTCTTTAATGAAATATCATCCTCTGGAGAAATCCTTAGCTTTTCATTTCTTTTAGCTTCCTCTAAAAAGATAGTTTGGCCATTTAAAACGATATGTGCACTTCAAACATGCTCGTCAGATGCTTTCATTGTGTTTGAGCCTTTAAGATGGAATTTACCATCACTAGGCCTGACTACTATCCAGCTGTGCTCCATATGTTTCTAAAACGTACATCAGCACATGATGATCTAACGTTAGCACTTCTATGCTATGCTAGCTACTGAAGGTATACTCAATGTGTTTTAAGGATTGTAACAGTGAAAGACCTACCCGTCTTTAAAGGATCACTGTTCTGTTATTTCTTTGTCTTCTGTCTGGATCTCCAGGTCATGTGCTGGTTCACTTTTACACTTTAGCTTCTATCTTTTAACCTGTTTTTTGCTGAATCACTTTTTAGATAATATGAAGATAATATCTCTTCAGTGAGTACAGTGACAGTGTGGGCTCCATGGTAACGTAGCTCTGACAGCTTGATGGAGTAGTAGAGGGGGGCGGGGCTTAGCCAAGGGTCAACTGTCTCCATCTTTCTCCTCTTCTCTATAACAACAGGCACATCACAGGTTGTGAGTGTGTCTAGAAATAAATGAAACAGATCAGCGATCATTTCTTCCCAAAACCCTGCTGTGGCTCTACGTGGCCGTTCGGCTTTATGGTTTTAAATTGTAGTCAACGGTGATCTCTGATCAGAACATCCTCTCTGCTCCTGAGCTTCTTGTACAAGTCAATTTGTGACATTCCACCCATACAGGAAATTCAAGGAATATTTTTATTTCAGCATAAGTATTGAGTGACCAAAGCTGTGACACTGGAGAAATACACTTCTCTGGACACTTATTGTAATACAGCTTTCAATGTCGTCAGACATGTTTGGTCTCAAAGAGGCCAGAATATTCCGGTCTAATCCAGTTTCCTGTTCATTCTCTTCTAGAAATACTTGAGGACCACGAACCCAGCGACTGTGTCTTCTCAAACCTGACTCCACCTGGATGCGCCTATGAAAATCTTGACTGAATTCACCATTCCCCTCCTGTTGTATTGTCTCTTCATTTCTCACCAAGGGTCCAGATTCTCATATTGATGTAGATTAGTCTCATGTCCTTGAATATGTGGTATAGATTTTTCATGTACAGTTAAGAGAAATTAGTAGAAAGTGGGAAGAGTGGAAGATGGCTCGCTGTAAGGACTGTGCAGTCAATAAACACTTTGACTAAATGGTCTGTTTCCACTCATTCAGTGTTTGTGGTGTATGCTCAGAGCTTTGACGGGAAAACAACATGGAGAGGCTTTAAAGCAGTTTTGACCACACTGATCATAAAACTCACGGGTCGGATCAGCACAATAGAAAAAAGGGAGCAAATAGAACTTTTAGAAATCCACGACATTTTTTTTCCCGCAGATCATTAATGATCTATATTGGCAGATACAGATCCCTTTATTATTATGATTATAGCCGCTGGTCTACAAGGATCCAGACTATTTTTGTCACCGTCCCAAAAATCATTTCAACGCTCTGAAGTCTGTTAAACCATCAGAAACTCTAAATGTTATTCTTTTACTTTGTTATAGTCATCTATAATAGGAGTTTTCGTCATGAAATTCAACTGATGCAGAAATAAAAGATTGCATTTTTATTGACTAATACAAATGTCATTATTTTTAATATATTATAATGTGCTTAGAGCTTGTGTTATGAAGTTAAACGGCTCATAATTCATCTCTAATATTTATTTTATATTCATGTGAAAACCTCTCCTTCAAACTACTGGATTTATTCAAGTTTATCACTAAAACTACATTTTACAGATTATATGTGAACACATCATGGTAATGTTATAATTTACTTCAGCCCAATATGAATTTTCACTGAGCAGAGCCTGAAGGCATCGTAATGTAATTGAAGTGAACCTCTGTTGGTTAGCCGTTGGTTCACAATGTAGCATTATCAGAGATCAGAGACTAGGAACACAGCAATGATGTCCTGATCACATATTTTACTGAATATTGGAGGATAACGATGTCAGTAAAACTTTATTTCACACCGATGACCGGAGGGGGATCTGTACGGATCACGGTCCGTTTCACCACTAACACAGTGCTGGATTTCCCCTTTCTTCACAATAACTTTAACCTATATGCTATAGAGTTCATTTCAAGAGGAGTTCATTTGCCTTTTCCAGAGAAAACCCAGCGCTGTCCTCCAGATCTCACCAACATTTGAGAAAATTATCACTTCAACTCCCGCAGAAGAGCTGGACTGGCCAATGGGTGATCGACCTCTGATATCTCCCCTTAATCACTGATGTTTTGGAACCATGTTGTGATGTTTACAAGTACATGTTTTCAATAAGAGTATGGCACATTGTGGGGATTAGAGAAGCGGGAGTCAGTCAGTCCTCCTCACTCACGTGACACATTCTGTTGTGTAGCACCTCCACAGTGGAGCCAACAACTCTCTTACATTCACTGTCGGACATGTTTTTTTGTTGCCATTTATTTTAAATAACTCGTTACAATACCATAAATATTGTGATGACATTTTCATTTATTGTCTTAATATTTATACCTATATTATTATTGAATGGTACAACACACTCCTAGATAGATGGATCGTTCAGGGGGAAATTAGTTTGTAGCAGCAGCAATTTACAGAGTAATGTGCAATATTACGTATGGAAATGCACAATATATATACAGTCCAATAAAATAAGAGCAGATATTGAATTTGAAGAAATGGAATAATAAAAAATAAGATCATTTTTTTGAAGGATCCAAGTTTCCTCAAGAAAAAGAGTCGACTCATCCCCTTCTTGTACACAGCATTGATGTTGGTCTTCCAGTTCAGTCTGCTGTCGATGGAGACACCCAGGAACTTGTACTCCTCCAGCATGTCCACATCCTCTCCCAGAACTCTCAGCGGTTGTGGAGCCGTCGTCTTCCTCCTGAAGTCGACCACCATCTCTCTGGTCTTGGCCACGTTCAGACGCAGGTGATTTCTACCGGCCCACTCCACAAAGTCATCCACTACTGCCCTGTACTCCTCCCGTCCATCCCTTATACACCTGACCACTGCAGAGTCATCAGAGAACTTCTGCAGATGGCATGACCCCGAATTGTACTGGAAGTCAGTGGTGAACAAGGTGAACAGGAAGGGAGACAGAACTGTTCACTGTGGAGGTCTAGTACCACTGACCACCGTATCAGACAGCACACGGCCCAGTCGGACAAACTGTGGTCTGCCCGTGAGGTAGTCAGTGATCCAGGAGATGGTGGATGTGTCTACCCCCACCACCCGCAGCTTCTCACTCAGCAGCAGTGGTTGGATAGTGTTGAATGCACTGGAGAAGTCAAAGAAAGTGATTCTGACAGAGCCACCGGTTCTATCCAGGTGCGACTGAGCTCATTGCAGCAGGTAGATGATGGCGTCGTCCACTCCCACATGACGCTGGTATGCAAACTGCAGAGGGTCCAGTGAGGATTTCACCTGCGGTCGGAGATGGGCCAAGACCAGCCTCTCCAGCACCTTCATCACATGTGATGTGAGGGCAACTGGTCGGTAGTCGTTGAGGCTAGATGGTGTCATCTTCTAGTTCTATGTCTTTGTTTTTTCTGCAAAGTCAGCAGATCTAAAATAAGTCGCTGCAGTACAGCAGACCGACTAACAGAGCGTCCTCCTTCTCTTACCACTCTTCGTCGGCAGTAACCTCGGCTGAGTTTAGCCATCCATGTTCAAAATCTTTATTTGGCCCGTTTCACATGTAAGTAATGAAGTAATGAAAAAAGGCCTTCAGTGCTGTCCTACTACAGTTGAACCACCTCCTAATGACCTCATTATGACGCCACAGCTACGGGTTATTATTTGTTTTGTGTAAAAACCTCATATTCACATGACACTGCAACATTTGCCAAGTGAAATAAAATGTTACCTGAAGCTCAACACGTAAGAGGGCTACAAATACACTAACTGCAGAGTGCAGAGACATGAATACGCGCATGACGGGATGCTTTGTCATTAACGGACAATGCATATAGTCAAAATCAATGTAATTAACACAATGACAAGAGGAAACTCACAAGAAATAGTCACATATATTTATATGACAACAAAGCAGGTAGAATAATATACAGTAAAACCCAAATAACACGATTCAACAGGCCTCTGCACATTCCAGCAACACTGCGGCGCTAAAACATGCATTCCGCCACCCACTCAAGAACACCATTAAAATATTATTCACATCAGAAGGAACAATATTAACCATATCATAAAAACAATACCATAGAAAAATGAACACAGTTAACGCTACTGCTAATGTAAAAAAACAAAAGCACTTCACTTACCAAAGCTGCTGTTCACTTCAAGACAAAGTCCATGCTCCTTTCTTTGATTACAAAGAGTTTAATGACACGGTTGTACAGTAACGTTACATCGGTGCGGTTCAGTTTCAGCCAGAGGTCCTTCTCGATTCATGGACGCCAGTGATGACAGTTGTAATTCTTAAATATGTTTTAATGTGTTTGAAGGCTGAAAATGTCCGCTCGACAGAAGCGGTAGATATTGGGATTGTCACCGCCAAATATGCCAAAATGCTAAAAATGTAATGTCACGTAAAATCTTCTTGCATATCTTTAAACTTGCTAACTCTTACTACTACAAAGTTCTGCTAGCTCGCTTCACAACAGCCACGCTAGCCCACTGACCAATCAAGCCGCACGTTAATGCTGACATACTTGCAGGCCAGCTAGCAGGCTCTGACACGTCAAAGAATACGCCCAACGTGTCAAACTAAAGATCTGATTGGTTGAAGACTATGACAATCAACAATAAAAGTCCCCATTTACTTAAACTGCAAAGGGATTCACTTGTAACTCTGAAGGCCTCGGGCAGATTTCTTTACTTAGAGACAGCATAGGGCCGGAATCTGATTGGATAAAAGCTCTACTTAAAACAAGCTGCACTGGAAGTGCAACTAAGGAAGACAGTAGCTATGCAATGAGATAATAAGCTAATGGGAAAAAATATTTAAAATACATGTAGTGTATTTATGAAAAATGATAAAATAGCTATAACTTTGTGATTCTGTCTCGGCCAGCAGAGAAGGCCTTGCTGGCCCTGACGGCCCACCACTGAAGTAATGCATCAGTTATGTCATTCTGTCCTTGTCTAGAAAGTAAAAGAGCAGAGAGGAGTCAGTGTGCTGCAGAGGTATGGGCAGAGAGAGAATTTAAAAAGGCATACCTTTAACTGCTGCACCTGTCGAGCAGGTTGGATTGGATAAAGTTTGAGGGGGGAGGGGTCAACAGCACAATGACAGAAAGAAGGAAGTCAAAAGGAAATGAATGTGACAACTGGTGAGCAGACACTCACAGACACAATATAAGGAGAAAAGACTGTAGAGAAGGAGAAAGACTGAGAAAGTCTTGGAAATATGCTGCATCTGTTTACCACTGACATCTCCTCCTGAATCCCTTCAGTCCTTACAGAAGGTAAGGCCTGTCTAACTACGTCAGAAGCACTGTGGAACCTGTATGTCTCACATGTCTCTTATATTATGAAGTTCTCTTTTTTAATGTCTGGATATCATCAAGTCCAAGCTAATGGACTAAACAGAATCTGTGGTACATTTGCATAACTCCAAAACATTGTCTGTTGTCTCAAAGTAACTCCTGTATGTGAGATAACAGGAGTTACTTTGTAGGTATATAGTATTTGTGTACTGGTACTCAAAGCTCCAACATTAACACATGGACAACATGTTAAAAGATGTTAAAATGTTCAAGCTAACCACAGTGTTTGTTATGTGTCCAGCTAAAAGCCATTTTTTTGTGTTAGATCATTGCTCTATTGTTAGAAGTATGTGATTGTGAGTGTGTGAAAGAATGTGATAAGGTGGATAAGTGGAGACTGAAACTACTTCTTGTTCCTACGGAGGCTGAACACACTGTAGCTTTACAGTTTCACCATGCAGAACTCAACCCATGACTGACATCTCAATATGCAACAATGCACCGAGTGCTACTGTTGACAGGCGATGTAGAGCTGCGTTGTATAACCTCAAATTGTACCTGACACATGAGATCAAAGAGAAGCAAGTTTAAATACGTGTCTTAGATATGACAAGCCCTGGAGCAGCACCTCACATCTCTGATCACCAACTTCCATTCAGATCCAATTGAGTAAGTTCACAAAGGACAGGGAGTTGTGAAAATCATTCACCGTGAAGGTGTATAAGTAACCACACTTTTGAATGAAATGCTATATTCACTGTGTAAAGTTGAGCTGTAGATGTGTGGGGTGTTCAGTTTGGATAAAACTCTGCTAGAAGGGTCCCCCTGCATTCAGACGGACAGAGAGAAAATGTATACGTCCTCATCGGACCCTGTAAAACTGCTTGCAGGTATTCCTTAAAATGTTTGATTGTTACTTTAAAAATGTTAAATGTGCAACTTTTCCATAGAATCCAAACACATTTAAATTCAGAGCCTTTCAGAGTTCTGGACCAAGGTTGAACCTAACCTGATAATAAGACTTCCTTTCACTGAACTCTGTTCATGTTAGCCTGTTTGTGGTAGGTTTGATTGTTTTCATTATTTTGTTATGTATGCGTCATTTTTAGTCAACATGGGAGCTGTGGTAGAAAATGTGATTTGAGAGTTGTACAACTTATACAGCCACTCTGATCTCATTCACACTTGTGGCCATTTGACTCTCGCTATTTGTCATGAACGTAGCTAGGTGGCTATGTAGGCACCTGACGCCCAAAAAAATGGTAAATGGACTACCATGCGAGATGCCATCTGCCCATCAGGACTAAACTAGTTCACATTCACATCCATTCATACAGTTTGCAGGTTAAGTGTCATGCCCAAGGATACATCGACATAGACTGGAGGATCGAACTCCCAATCTTCCAATTGGACCCGCTCTACCATGAGCTAGATGTGTCTCACTCTAAACTCTAAATACTGGCACTATGTGTACTACAGCTGCTTGTGTGTGTGTGTGTGTGTGTGTGTATTCTAGTCCTCAGTAATAGAATGCTAAATGTTGGATCCCTTCTTCAGATCCGTACAGGCTTAGTTGTGAGTTAAATTAGGATTCATTTTGGGAGCAGATTAGTGTAAGGGTAGAAGTTAGGGGACAGATACAATAACAGGTAGCAGTACAAAGGTGTGTGTGTGTGTGTGTGTGTGTGTGTGTGTGTGTGTGTGTGTGTGTGTGTGTGTGTGTGTGTGTGTGTGTGTGTGTGTGTGTGTGTGCTTTCTACAGACACTGAGAGAGACAGACACAAAATTAAACTAACTTCTTACCAAGTGTATCCATGACTCAGCATTTATCTACTAAATAAACAGCTGGTTATGCAGACACTGCAGCTGACACCAACATGGCAAATAACAGGTGTTCCATAAGTCATTAAATCTTCCAAATCATTGCAAAGTTCAGTAGTAAAATGGTTGTGTAAAATAGTATAATAGTGACCGATTATGAAAGAATACTAAATAACCACTAAAATTAACAATTAAAGGGGTACTCATAGTGATTTAGTATGTCGAGCAAAATTATCTCAATGATATGTAAAATCAGGATGTAGGACGTAAGTTTCTCATTACTTTCTTCTTCCAACAACTGGAGAAAGTTGAATCATATTAACACCTGAAACCAGCTCGAGGTTTAGTATAGAACACTGATAACGACGCTACGTTAGAGCCATGTGGCTGTCTGAGGAAGATATAAACCCTCCTGCCAATCAGAATCAAGTACTCGCTCTTTGCCTGTGGTGAAGTAACATTTTGCTTTTATTTCAAAATGTTAGCAAAATATCTGAAAAACATTTATAACTTAATGGACAAATTGTTCCTGGACAACTGACTTTTGCTCTCAGCAGAGTTTCCTCTGCAGTTCTCCCCTCCAAAGTAGTTACAATTTAGTAACTGATGGTGTCCTTGAAAAAAGTATGACTGTGATGCTTCAGTCTTGGAAAAAAGAGACATAGTGGCATGTTATCTGTTGTGCGTTTATCCAGCCAATAATAAAGAATAAGGCTGACATTGTTCTGTATTTGTCTTATTGTCATGGCACTCAGACATAAGTCGAATTGTTCATACTAAAGATGTAAATCTTTAAAAATGGCTCACTAGTTTGTAGTTTAAATTATTTTAAAGGTCCAGTATTTTCCTAGAACAACTGGTCACTGTAGTTTTAAACAAATGGTATTCAAACAGGACAAAATAGTGCATTAGTGTGTGTGTTCATGGTAAAGAAAGAACATGTCAGCCAATGTAACAGTGAGGTTCACTGATGTGTTTTTAATATGGCTCACAGGAAGAAGAGATTTATCCGGCTTTAATCTACACACAGTACAGTGTTGGTTTTGGTCTGTTGTTGTCTGTAAGAAAAATATAGAATATCACCAGATTTATCTTCTAAGGAAGCAGTCTGGTACCTAATATTTCAAACAAAGAGAAGAGGAAGTGTGAATGACTTGCAGCTGTTTGTTGCCATGATGACCTCATGGTCAGCAGGCAGAGTCTAACTGGTCCAACCAAACCTGAATTTCCTGATCTTGCGAAACTACTCAATAGTATTGTTTGAATGTGTATGTGAGCATGGGTGTGTTTAAGTGCAGGAGGCACACACTCGTTCAGATAGACTGACGTTCTACCAGAGAGGAGTACAATGCTTCTAACAGTGCTGCTTCATGTGTTATTACACTCACTCCAACAATTGAAGCTGTTTATGGGTCAGGTTACAAGTAAAATTTGTTTTGGGTGAGGCCAAGGGTTCAAGTTAAGGATTAGCATTAAGTTAAATTCATCATCAAATTCCAATCACAGCATTGTAACTAAACCACCTCACTGTCTGATAATAGATCACTGTTTAGCCCACAGTGTGTTGAGTAACCATGCATTGATGGCTTGTAATATTCTGACGGTAAGAAAGAAGAACATTTAGCAGCTCCAAGGCTGGATGATATTCTAAACTTTCCTGAGCTGTATTTGCTCAAATAGAAAGTAAACAAACAACTAATGTTTTTCCACTGTTGATTCATAGTGGATTTAATGATATGATATGTATTTACTCCTACCCTTTGCATAGAGAGTATCATGGATAATAACTAATTAGCATGTCAGATTCCACTGGAGCTGAGAGAGGAAAGTCATTTGAGTGAACTGACTTTCCTTAATTTGATGAATCGTCCTCGAGCTGGGCTGTCAGACTAAACGGAGCGTGTGTTTGCTAAAAGGTCCAAGTGAGAAAGATGAAATATAAGCCTGTAAGTCCACATTGAGGGCTCATTTAGATGCAGGGACACTACACAGCAGTTTATACTGGTTTGACGCTGGATTGAAAAACTCTGCAAAGTTCCTCTGATGATGCATCACTGAATGATAATGCATCAGGATGTAGAGAAAGTAAGCAATTAAGAAAAAATATATTTTCTGCACTGAAATTAATGTGTTTTTTCCTGAAATATTCTGTAGTGGTGGTACTGTCAGTGATCGATTGTGTAATCAGCTGTTGCCTTAAATGTAAATAAGCAGATTGTGAGTCTAGACAGAAAGCCAGGCCTCTTCATGTGAGTACATCTGATTCCACTGTATTTCACATTACCATAGGAACCTGATTGAGTTGTTTTTTACAATGCCTGCAAGTAAAGAACATTTTCCTTTAATGCATCAGGTTTCATGATCACAACAATGAGCAGATGAAGATTGTATGTCTGTCATTAGGGTTTTAAATATCCTGAATTACGTATTTCTTTCGTATTTCTTTCATATTTCTTTCGTTTCTTTCATATTTCTTTCGTATTTCTTTCTATCACTCATACAGCTTCACATTGGATGACTATGGCGCTGCCTGCGGCCTTTCTTTCTGAAGACCAGTTCACCTGCTCGATCTGTCTTGAGGTGTTCAACAACCCAGTCTCAACACCATGCGGCCACAGCTTCTGCCAGGCCTGCATCTCCTACTACTGGGATGGAGGAGGAGGCGCCAAATTCTACCAGTGTCCCCTCTGCAAGGAGTCCTTCCGCAAGCGGCCAGAGCTCCATATCAACCGAACTCTGAAGGAAATCACTGAACAGTTCAAGGAGATGGCCAATGCTGGAGAGCCAATGGATGGAAGAGAAGGAGGAGTGGAGGATCCAAATTCACATCATCACCACCTGGCCCTGTCTCCACCCCAGAGGCCAGGAGAGATGCCAGAGACCATCTTTACTGAAATGATGACTCTTTTTCAGCAGCTGCCGACTCCTGGGTTTCCTCCCTCCTACCCCAATGACCCTCAACCCCAAAGCCCCAACAGTGAGCCCCTCGACCCGCCTCCACCCTACTCACCTCCCCACAGGTGACAAACTACATTCCTTAGACTACATTGAAATGGGTTTGACTTGTCTTTAACGCTCCACAGAAAAGGCTATTACTACAATAGTAATGGTTGGTGAGTAATTGTCGTATAATAGTGCCACAAATTAACCTCGCTTTGTTTTAAAAAACCTGACATATTGATGGTATGTTGTTGGGTGTGCTAAATTAACAGGAAACATGCTGAGACAAAGAAAAGTGTAATCTGGGAGCAAGACTTGCTAGGGGACCTTTAAGGCAGTATTCAAGGATTCAAAGATAATTTATTGTCATTCACACGCAAGGACCACACCATGAAATAGAAGCGTGTAACAGATTTATTGAAGGTAAACGTGATTGAGATGCGAGGCTTGAACTTCGTGTAGCTCATCCGGTTAGCCGAATGAGTTGTGGGGAGCTTCGATAGGGAATCCGCCGTAGCACCCGGGCACGCCGAACCCCCTCAGGACCCTACGTAGAGGAGAGGAGGAGAGAGAAAGAGAGAGGAGGAGAGAAAACAGAGAGGGAGGGAGGGATACCGAATACAAGAGCGGACCAGGAGGAGCGGGTTAGGCGGGTATTTATGGATATGCAGGAAGTGGTAGGGTTGAGGAGTAGTCCTGCTCCCGAAATTCCTGGAGTCAGGTGGTGCTAGAGGTCCTAGGATCATAAAATGTGTAGAAGTAGAAGGTCAAGGAGTAAACAACAGAGTTTGAAGGCTCACTATCCCTGGCAGAGGTCTCTGAGGTAATCTTCAGCGGCAAGGCGACGGGTGTGGATGACATTTTCCCATAATAGTATAATAGGGCTGCAACTGACAATTATTTGCATTATTGATAAATCCGAAAATGAATTTGATTTAATTTAATCCCCCTTTCAGGGGAGCAGTGTGGCAGCAGGCGTGACCTCTGTGAGAGGTCTCCTATCTAAACGAATCTCCCAGAGATTGTCAGGCTTGTGATAACAGCAGGTTTATTTCACATCTGCATCTATGACAAAGTCTAAAAGAGCACATGGTCATCCCTTGTGGACAAACAGCACATGTTCTGTCTGGAAAGACGGCATCATGTTAATATTAGCTTGCTATGCTGGCAATAACACACATGAAACAAATGGTTTCTTGAACCTATTATTTAATCTAAGATAAATGATATCCAACCATATCAATCTAGTGCCATTGTTATGTGTATTTTTCAGAGAGACTACCAAGTAGCAAATCTTCCATCGCTTTCATCCTCCATAATTCTTTCCTATTGCTACTCAGGTACAAATTTACAACAGCAGATGGCATAGTTGTCCCATTTCTCAACTTACACAGGTACATAGACCCAGCACAGTAGGGGTATTAAGAATTAGTCCAACCCGATTTGTCAAGTCTTGCCTATATCATTAATCCCCCTAAAGCTTTAGGTATCTATAGAAGAAAATAAAAACAACAGTATTATTGAACAAGATTTTACCGAGATATACCTTACCATCCCTTAGCTGTTGTTTAAGAATAATGGACAACTCTGTTTCATTAAAGGCACTGTTTCATCCTTTCATTGCTTTTCATTGTTGTAAATAGAACTTTGGGTCGAGTGTTGTCCACAGACAGAAGAGAGACGGCAGGCCGGCGAATGGACAGTCAATCGGAGAGAGAGATCCAAGCTACAAACGGCTGTTATTCTTTGATTTTGAAATAGCCATGTTGTTAATTATGAATGATACTCTGTTTTATGATCACATTCTCCCATCATTGTGACTATTTGACTGTGAGATTGGCAGTTGAATCAGGTTCCTTAATTGAATCGTAAAATCGTCGACTGTGGGGGGGTCACTCCTAGAACAGTACACTGGCAGCTTAAATACACCGCCATGATTAAAAGGGTGTGTGGGAAATGAGTTGCACTGAGATGTGATGTGATGTGCCCGATAGCGATGTGCTTCACTACGATGCGACAAGATGTTATATCTTTCTCATTTAGCGAATGGATAGTTAGCTATCTAATGTTAGCTTGCTAATTACACCACGTTTTCATGCTAACATTACACTGGTTACAGAAAATGAGCAGAACATTTTTGCATTTTTTTAAATTATGAAATTATGGTTGGACTTCATCTCAGACATGGAGGTGAAGTTATGCTTAAACAGTAAAATTATCCAATTAGGTACTGATTCAATTTCCACGTCTTTGGCTGAATGTTAAGACGTAGGTACACTCTGAGCGGTCCCGGTGACTCCTCCCCCAATGTGCCTCTGTGTCCCATCCACCCGAGAGGTCTCGAGTTCTTCTGTCGTACTGATAACACCTGCGTCTGCTGCAACTGTGTGGAGACAGGAGACCACCGAGGACACAACGTCATCCCTGCCAAGAGAGAGTGGCACAACAAGAAGGTATTGGTTTCAGTTAGGGAGCGTTGTCTAACTGGGGACAAAAATGATGTTTTTACAGTAATTGCATTATGGGAAGAGTGATTGACCGTTATTTTCAAGATTGTTCTAAAAGATTGTTTTATTGAGGTTGTATTAAAGATTAAAACCTTTGTGACTTTGGCAACATCTAATACAATCCAAAAACAGTTTACAGCCATTGTAAGTCTAATTTCTAGAAGTTTGTGCATCCCACTCACTTGTGTTAGGGTACGGTGCATCTGGCATAGAACATGTGACCGGCCTGGGACAAGACTGGTGATTAGTCATAGACAGTAATGCTATACTCCTGAGTAAAGGTGTGCTTGCTCTCTTCTCCAGTCCCAGGTAGGTATTGTAGAGCTGGAGCTGAAGAATCTCATCTGTGTGAGAGAGAGCAAAGTGGAGGAGATACACAACTCCTTACGAGAAATACAGGTGAGTTTTTAAGAAATAGCAGAATTGGCACCAGACTGTCCGTCCTGACAACTGGAGAGGAGCTCACTCATTCAGAGCAGATGTATTTAAAGAAACAGATCAAGTTTAAGTCCAGATTTATCATGGAGTGTGAGAGGTGTACAGGTGCTGCCTGATCAGACTACCATAATGCATTAAATATAGCAATGTGGGCCTACTTTATGTTTCTGTTAAAACCTTTTGAAAGTTTAAACCGAACAAACTATCACTTTTTACCAACTTGCATCTATTTAGGATATTTATCTACAGATATTTCTCATTTTCTCAAAGAGAGATGTTAAATGATTGAAATAAAGTGTCAGATTGGGACCTACAGATCTTTACCAGTATGCGACATGTGCTGTAATTAATATTGAGCAAACTGGCAGAGGTGGAGCTATACAATTCGGGATCCTAATAACAGTTCACTCACCCCCCCCCCCCCCCCCCCCCCCCCCCAAGCACTCTTTATCAGCGGTTTCCAGTCAATATCCTCCCCACAGTTTGCTCATGGGCTTAAAGAAGTAGCTGATTTGACAAACTCCCAATGAGTGTCTTTAAACAACTCACATCTATTGCTCTTCATCGTTTATAGGCTGCTGCTGAGAGAGAGACGGATGGAACTGTTTGCATGTTTTCCAAGCTGATTTCCAGTTTGAAGCGCTGCCAAGCTGAAGTCTTGGAGGTAAATAACACCGATATAGAGAGAATCTCTGGACAAAAACTCAACGTCTTTTCTGTTTTCACTGAAATAAAAGTAGGCAAGTCCTCTGCTTATTAACGGAGGAGGAGCATTATGCGGTATAAGCTGCTAAGCTCCATGGCATCTGTTACCCCCAGGTGGTAGAGATGACTCGGCGTGCGGTTGAGCACAGAGCTCAGGGCCTGCTGAGGGAGCTGGAGGAGGAGATCGCTGAGCTAAAGAAGAGGAGTACATCACTGAGCCAGCTGGCTCTGTCTGAAGACTACGTACTGTTTCTCAGGGTACCAAGATAACACAAAAAATGCATTAATAAATAAGCAGGTGTCAACTAGTTATGCATTCAATAATTAATCCACTAGTTCATTTTAGATGTAGTCATTAAATCCAGAAATGTCTTGGCAGCAGTGGTTATGGGAGTGTGAAGAATCTGAGGTACCTTTTCCACTGAAGGAACTTTTCCAAGAACCCGGGACCTTCTGTTGAAACTCCCATCCTGTTAATAAGCTCTTGGAGGTGGTCAGACTGCTACAATATGGTACCAACAACCATAACACCGTAACTAGCATAAACACCACTGGAATATTTTTACGTAGCATTATGTCTCAAGTGTAAGAGCCTCAACAACATTATGTAAGAATTGTAAAGTCAACATTGACTTTTGGTCTCACACGGGACACAAACAGGAGTCCCCTGGGTGAAAGTCCTGTGTTTTTTTGACGCATCCCTCCCATTTGCACTGAGGGGACTTCCCCTCTTGGTATACCCATCATTATCACATTTCATTTTCATGCCACGTAACTTTCAATAACGGTCACTTGATAAACTACATTACTTGCTCTGACCCAATGCAAAAACGTTGACGTTCAGCTTATCCGTGGTTTGCAGAAACATAACATTTCCTGGCAACTGGGCTGCTAAAATATTTCTGTTTCTATTATTTGTTCGTATTGTTTTCAGTTTTATAGACCTTCCACACTGAGGTGTGTTATCTTTCTGTAATAGGGTCTCTCGGAACCCTGTATCCTCTGCTAGGGTTTTTATTAGACCACTTTAAGTTTGCCAAGACAAAATATCCATGGTTCACTCTTACTCTCTGTTATCAGGTCTCAACAAATGCCTGTCTACTGGCTCCCAATAGTATGTGTTACACTGTTAACATGGAGGACCCAGTGAATGATCCACCAGCTGATAGAGGGATTTTGAGATAATGTTAACCGATGCGGATGTATTTCTATAAGCCTGTGGAAGCCACATGTGTTGTTGACATTTCTTCTACCTGCAGAGGTTCCCTGCCCTGTCCACCCCTCCACAAGCTAAGGACTGGTCCAGTGTCTCTGTAGGGTCTCAGCTGACCTCAGGGGTGATTCTCAGGACTGTCAATCAAATGATGGAGCGCTTTGGAGAAGAGATGCAGAAACTGCCCAAAGCCTGTAAGTCTTCATTCAGACCAAGAGTAGTCAAGTAAAGATGTTGAATTTAAGGGAAACATTTGATTAAAAAAGACCAAGACCATGGGTGGATTCTCCTTCATTTTTTACTGCGGAGCTTAGAACCAAATGGACCAACTGTACCGTAGCAGTACCTTCATGTTTCCCACTGTGGTAAAAGACAACAAATATCCTATATATTTTTGTTTTAATATGTCTCATTCGGATTCGGAGCTTAGATCATATTAATTTAAGGCTGAACTGGACAAGATCCAAACAGTAGTGCAAAATAAATGTTCTTTTCCCTAATCTACAGGCCAGCAATCCTTGTTGGACCAGTCCGTACCCAGGCCCAACCCAAGTAAGATTCTGATGAGCTAACAGCACAACATGTTATTTAGTTCAACCTTTTTCTGATGCTTTTAAATTCAACAAATCAATGAGAAAGTGTCAAAATAAATAATACAATGATTTATGAATATATTCTCTTTTCTTTGCAGAGATTAGGAGGGTACAAGAATATGCAGGTCAGGGTTAAAAAATCATTTCTGCTTTTATGTCATTTTCACTCATGGAGTGTTATTTTCATTGGTAGTTTAATCATCAACCATCTCTCTCAATCTGTCAGACGATATCACTTTAGACGCCAACACAGCCCACCAACGTCTCATCATCTCAGCAGATGGGAGGCAGGTGCACTGTGGAGATCGCAATCAGTCGGTGCCCGACAACCCGGAGCGCTTTGACCGGGTGGTGTGTGTGCTCGCCCGCCAGGGCTTCAACTCAGGACGGCATTACTGGGAGGTAGGTGGGACACAATGTGAAGCTGTGTACGTGTCCATGGCGGTCGTCCACAAAGGACCCATGTGCGGCACCTCACCAACCACAAAGCTTAATTTTGAGTCAGCAAGCTATTTTACATATATACATATTGCTAAAAAAAGCATTTGTTGTGTGCATACGGGCACATGCACACATTAATCCAAAAATGCTTAGTGAAAATAGTTGTGTTTGGAGAGTACTTGATCCAATTTATATAGTTTTTTGTGAACTATTCCTTTAATGAATTATTAACACATGTATGGAATGCGTAAATTAATTAGTTTTTACTTAAGACCTTAAGTATTAAATGTATTATCAATCGGAGGCGGTACTTTGAACTCCTGCTTTATACAACTTATTCCTGTTTACATCCAGCCTGGTAGGACACACCTATCCATTACCACAATGTTAGTCGGTCATCTGCACTGGTCCAGTCCAGCAGATGACGACAACGTGACGAAAATTAGTGGTCAACAGCAAGATGGCTAAACTGTAGGCTGTAAACATTTCACATTGCACTAACTATCACAGAAGCTTTATGCCTCAGTAAGCAGAATATGACACCATCAGTGTTTTTATGAAAACCAGGAATGAGTTAACTTTCAGCATTTACTTTTTATGGAGTGAAACTGAATAATTGAGCATGTACAGTGCTCCTTCACATTTGATTGGACTGCTAAAAGTGGGCGGGCTTAGCATGTAGCATGATAAGGAGCTACAGAGGACTGTGGCTCCACACACTCCTTTGTTATTGGTTGAAATTGGTTGGTACCAGCTTACATAAGCACACGTCATATTTTGTTTTACAGGAAGAAAAGCTGATTCAAATTTTGATTTAAAAATACGAAGAAATTGATTTTTTGTAATTTATTTTGCATATATTGTTAAATAGGTGCACAATATAACGGAGAATGTGATTTTAAAGGGTGAAAATTCCATCTCAACTTTAAGGAACCCATTTTCTATCATTTAGAAAACTGACGACCTCTTACTAAGTGACATATGTTATGGATATTTAATATTATATTCAATGCATGAAAATAAGAGTATAGAACAACTGTTAAAATGTACAAATAATGATGTATTTTGAGCTGATAACTAGGAAAACAGAAATGAGTGAACTTTCAGCATTTATATTGAATTCAAATGTTATAATTGAAATAAACAATAAACAATAAACAGAATTTTTCTGCTTAGTGAGAAAAGAGACAGTTAGATGAAGCAGCTGAGCTGATGGAGAGAGTGTTTGCTAACTGTCTTCTGTAGTTGGAGTCTAAGCTTAGTGCACCAAGCTGGACGACAACACAACTTGAGTGTAAACAGAAGCCCTCAGTGCCTGTAGTCCCACCTAGATAACTAACCATGCTGGTGAGTTCCTCTGCAAGTGTTACGATGACACAGCTAGGGTTCTCTGAGTTCTTCCCCATCGAGGCTTAAAAAATCATACCAAAACCTTTGGGAAATTTTCGAGCACATGCTCATCCTCATCTATTGGGTTGGTAAATCAGAAGGGAAGGCCAGGTTCACAATGTGAACGTGTTCTCATCTACTGTCGGACTGAGACTGAGGAAATGCCATCCTTCCATCTGATGTCCAGATTTAAAGTAATTATAAAAGCAAGGAATCTCTGTCTGTCTGTCTGTGTGTCTGTCTGTGTGTCTGTGTGCGTATCTGTCTGTCTATGTGTCTGTCTGTCTGTGTGTCTGTCTGTCTGTGTGTCTGTCTGTGTGTCTGTGTGTCTGTCCTTCGCATATCCACAACCGCTCATCTGATCCACTTCATACTTGATGGGTGTATTCTTGGGGACCCCGTGTAGTGCTTTGGCAAATCTAGTGCAATTTTGACACATGACACGTTTAATATGACAACACTTTGAATAAACAAGCACTCAGCGCTCTGTGTGGCAGTGGGGGCGGAGCTTCAGGGCTCTGCAGGATCTACAGCAATTAGACAGCAGCTCATTGACTGCAGTTCACTTTTGCTGTTGGATGCTTGATGTACTTGCTGAACTCCCTGAAATCAACAAGCACAAGCAGATAGCCTACACTAACAGAGCCACTCCAACTAAAGTAGTGTAAATGTTTGCCGTACTAACATTTACCGCCAGCCAAATACCTCCACTCATTAAATTCATGCTCTACTTTATAACCACGGTGGTTATGTCAAAGCAAGGGACTATTTGGACATTGAGTTTATTTCACCGGTGGTTCTGAGTAGCCTCGACTTTAACACAACTAGGTCATGGCAGGTGTATTGCCGAGGACACACGGAAGCACAGTGTTGAGTGTGAAGTTGTTTGTATGAGAAGTGCTCCAGAAAGCTGTCAGCAGTAACACCACAGGCCAAACATTCAGTTCTGACCATGCATGTTTTGAACGGGCACTGCACTAGTTTCATTGCAATTTAACATTGAACTCACACTGGTGGAAAGTCTGCACTCCACCAGTAAGCTGTACCTCACTGTCCTCTTCTAGGTGGAGGTGGGAGCAAAGACTGACTGGGACCTGGGAGTGGCAAGTCGGTCCGTCAATCGGAAGGGCAAAGTCAAGGTAAGCCCCGCCCATGGCTACTGGTTCCTCAGCCTGCGGGATCGTACTGAGTACGCCTTCCGAACAGAATCCTCAACCAACCTGACAGTCAGCCTCAGACCCTCCCGGATTGGAATCTATGTGGATTATGATAAAGGACTGGTGTCCTTCTACAACGTGGAGGCCAGATTGCTCATTTATACATTCACAGATCATTTTTCTGACACCATCCATGCGTTCTTCAGCCCCTGTACCAATAAATCAGGACGGAACGAGGCTCCACTGATCATTTGTCCTGTTGCAAAGACAGAATGAAATGAGCCAACAAGTTAAGGACATCTTCACTAATGAGCCTCCACATGCGTCTGTGTATGTTGGAAGAAGACTAAGATGCACAAGCATACCTCTGGAACAGATGTGATCACATCTGCATTCATTCCTTCATTGCAATAGAGCAGTGGTTCCCAACCTTTTTTCTGTAAAGTCCCAGTGAAACAGAATATTTGAGCTATGTACAGTTACAAGAGGCATTGAAATAGAATCTTTCACATGTGATTGGACTGCTACAAAGTGGGCAGGCTTAGCATGTAGCATGATAAGGAGCTACAGAGGACTGTGGCTCCACACACACCTCCTTCGTCACTAAAGTTGCAGATTGATTGATGGATGTCATGATGTTATTGGTTGAAATTGGTTGGTACCAGCTTACATAATCACACGACATATTTTGTTTTTGGAAGAAAAGCTGATTCAAATTTTGATTTAAAAATATGAAGAAATTGATTTTTTTGCATATATTTTTAAATAGGTGCACAATATGATGGGGAACGTGATCTAAAAGGGTGAAAATTTCATTTCTACTTTCAGGGACCCCTTTTCTTTCATTGATTAAACTAACCCCTGACTAAGTGACATTTTTTATTGATATTTAATATGATATTTAATACAATAAGAGTATAGCACAGTATACTTTACAATTAAGGATGAATTTTGAGCACATCATTTCCTGTGAATGTTGCATCAAAGATGAGTTTTCATTTGTATTAGCTGAAGTCTGCAGATAGGCAATATTTCTGTTCCAACCTTCAGATTCTTCAGGTTTGGCCCTATTTAGTCCGGAGAAAGAATTCAGACACACTGGAGTAGAGACTCTCTGCTGAAACCCAGGGCAACAGGAAAATGCTTTCAGGCTGAGTGAAAGCATGCGCTGTGAGGCTCCAAATCTTATGACACACTAGAAATCAAAAACATTTGATGAAGGTTCAAAGCTACTAGTCGCATGTTCACAGCATATCATACATGGCCACAGATAGCATGTTTACACCATGGATGTTTTTTGAAAACAGAATAGAATTAAAGATGGAACCCATTTATCCAAATTAACACGTACGCCAAAAATGTTTTCAGGCTTCCTCTGGCGTCCATGTTTTTGGGCCCATAGAGCACAGGTACTAGAATCCCTCTACGGCCCAGCTGGAAGTTACATTGCACATGAATTTGATGCATTAATTTCATCTAAATAAGTTGCTGAGTAATATTATGCAAGTGAAACACTTTCGGTGGTAAGCTAAATATATAGTTTATAAACCAGACAAGAATCAAATCCGTCCAAATACGATTCCCTCATTGTAAGCAATTATGAGAAAAGGGATGTTAAAGCTAAGAGTTAATCAGGTTTCCTGTGCTAACATTGGGGCAGTGATGTTGGTTGTACCACTGCTCTGGTCTAACATGGATATTACACAGTAAACTATGCATCATGACTTTATACTTTTTATAATATTTCTGTCCAAGTTGGTATTCGATTAAAAAACATTTAAGGCAGTGAATGTGTATCTATTTTTACATATCTGACGTCAGAAAAATTGTTGAGACCACAAGAAGCATCAGAAGATATAAGAGGCACCTATGGCAGATACATTTACTAAATGAAACAGAAAAGGGCATGAGCTTGTACAGTACACATGTGAGAGGATACTTTATTGACATCAAGTGAACAAGCGGTATTGTCTTGATGGGCACAAGTGCAAAATGACACAAACATATGGTGACAGGTCACAGTCAGAGCACCACATACAGCAGCACTTCCACCATCAACAATGTCTAAACAAACAGGAAATGTCTTCGCACTTGTCATGTTTGGTCGTTAATGTGTCTTTAGATCAGAAGCATTGGAGCTCCATTCTAACACTTCCAGTAAACATTCATGTTGAGTAACAGGCCACTGGTGTTACTATGAAGCTACTAGCCTTAGCTAAGCTTTGCTAAACGGCCACTTGGGTTGAACAATTTGAGGGAAAAAATATTGTGATTTAAATTGCAATTATTGTCAATAAAAACTTCAACTTCTCGGGCCAAATAAACTAGTGACATAAACAAAAACTGATCTTACCTTTAGTAATTATGATGTAGTAGTACACTGCTAATGTGGTACTGGTATAATTGACTTATTTTTTTAATATAATCGTCAATGTTCAAAGGTGATGTCATATTCATTGATAACTTAGTTATCTACCTTAGTCCAAGAGCAATCAGACCAAGGACCCTAATGATACTATTGACAGCTCTGTTCTCTCTCTGCTTGAGCTAACGTCGCTGTTAGATTTGTAGACTGACGGGTCAAACTACTAAACAGACATAAATCCTGGAGGTTTAGACTCAGAGCTTTAATGGTGAACAGCTTTTAAGTACATCATAGTTTGGAGCTGAGCAGCCTCTGACTAGTACAATCAGCCGCTAATGGGCTAGCTGCTAACTGCTCATCTGAAAACTATGTGATGCAATTAGCTACATTTTGTGGGGACAGTTGTCATTGTAGGTTGCTAAGGTATATTTAGTAGGTTCCATATTTATTAGGTCATGTCTTCTAGTCTAAATAAATGTCACTACTTGTGATTAAAAAATACACTCTTTCCAGTTAAAACAGGAAATGACTCAACATGTTTGCACCTCCAGTTCCCTCGTCCTCCTTTAGCTTAGTGGTGGAGACGTGAAGTCATGTGACCGTGTTGTAGTTCCTTTATAGCCTAACGTTAGCTTTTTATGTCTGCTGATTGTATTCATGCTTCAAAAATCATAAAAGTGGTGCACATTTATGAAAATTATCCTGCTGAACAAAACCTGTAAGTATCGTAAACACTTTTTCAGAACTTCGTTATTTGGTCGGGGCAGTTGAATTGGTTACACTTTGTGACATACAGTATTAATCATGCAAATAAAGGGGAAAACTGCAATCTTGTTTACTGTTACAGCATTAATAGTATATTTAAAACACCTCAAACATGATATATTATTGTAATATTTGATGTAAGCTGTCATAATACACATGAAGAAGGCTATGCTGATGTCAACAGAAAAGATGCTTAAGGCAAATAAATGTTTTTTGACTGAACAGAAAATGTAAAGTACTCTTAGGTATAAAATATAATATAATAATAAAATATACCAGTAATGGCATTTCCTGCCCAGAGATAAACTGTTTGTCTTTTCTGTTCTACAACACAATCAGTCAAGTCTTTGGATAATACTTTCTGCTTATTAAGCTGACTCATTCTACTAGTATCGTGCTGTTTAACGTTATACTATACATATTATATTTTACATGTTACATTTCCAGCCACAGTTAAAATACATACAACAGACAGTGTAGTTCTATGGAAATCTTTTCATCTATGGCTACTTAGAAGTACAGGAATAACATACCATCATGTCACCTGATAGCACAGGGTGGACTGGTTATCAAGGAAGCTGCTGAACAGTCAAGTGCCTCTTATTGCAAACAGTGCCATGTTGCCACAGTGCACTTGAACAAGTGTCGTCACCAAAGTCGAATCAATTCTCCTTCTACAATGACATTAGTATTTGTGCAATAATGAGGTGCAGTAAGAGGTGGACGCCATGGGAAACAGAGTGTCATCCTGCACAAACCCTGCTAACTACATCTTGTAGATTTGAGCTAACTCTATATTGAGATTTGACTTATTATGCATTTCATGCTTACTGGCTGCAGGTAGTCAACATAAGAGAATACCTCAGACATGTGAGTGACTCCAGGCCAGCTGGCTCTTTGAAGCCTTCAAGTCTCTAACAGAGAAATGACTGCCTTTGATCAGCAACACTCGTGAAACCACCACTGACATTTTGATGAACGGGGACATTATGAGAACATCTGAGTTTTTCTTGGTTGGGCTGCTTTTCTTTTCAGTTACTTTACAGTCTATTGCCGTATGTGTGGCTCTGATCATTACTTTTACTTTTCCAAGCTGTGGCTTGATGTGTGTGTGTGTGTGTGTGTGTGTGTGTGTGTGTGTGTGTGTGTGTGCGCTGGCTCCTGTTGAGTGCTGGTCGCTGTACCTCCACCAACAGAGGCTCCTGGCTATCTGAACTGATAAAGGCCCATCCAGAGCTGCAGACTGGTATTCAACCTGTTTTTGTGGAAGAGCCTCATCATCAAGCACATATTTTATGTGACACTGTTTTTGACAGGTTCTCATTTTCTGACAAATATTTAGAAATGCCACAATAGCAAAACATAGCATCACAGACCCATTATTTCTTATAAAGTCCAATGAAGTGGTTTCAAATTTGGTGTTGGGCCCTGACCCAGACTCTGAATAACGCTGTGGTAGACACATGTACATTATGTGTGTGTATCATTTTTATCATATCCTCTCACGGTCGCTGCTGTCCTTTCTGTGGGTGTGTTTCTGAGCATCCAGACACCTCACCCCCTCCAGCAGCATGGGAGTCCCGTGATGTGGGTCTGTACAGAGGGAGAGAAAGGGATGAGGGCAATGGGAGAGTTTGTGTTCACTCCTGGTATTACAGTCTTTGTCCGTTTCTTTCTGTATCAGGACACTACTGGGTGCATTATGGAGCTTAGAGCATGGCCACTTACCAGAGAAAACATTTCAATCTTAGTTTTTTTGGGATGTCAGGTCTCACTTAACTTACTGATGTCTCTGTTCCATTAGTGTCCTAGTAAACCATGACAGTGTGACAGTGAGCCAGCATGCACAACACCAGGACCCTGAAACTGAAGCAGCTAAACTGAATTCAGTCATCATTCATTTTATTTTTGACACCTGTGCTTTTCGTACTGTAACATGTCAAAATGTCCTCTGTGAAACGGACCTATCACTCTGCTCCCTCCAGCACATCAACCTCCTCCTTATGTGTTGGACTCAGTGTTCGTATATGTGTGTATTAGTTCCTAAATCCTCAACAGAAACTTCTCAGAAAATCAAACTCAGTGTGTGTGTGTGCGTGTGTGTGTGTGTGCGTGTGTGTGCGCGTGCTAGCACATACCGATGACCTTGGCCTGGAATCTGACCTTCAGACTGCTGCCTTTTCTCCCTCTGGTTACCAGAGTGATCTCCTCCTGCAGCACCCCCTCCTGGTGAGTCCTGTACTCACACGTTACCTTTACTCCTCCTTTAATAAGAGAGGGAGAGGATTCATCACCATATACATTTACTTACACTGTTCAGTTGCGTCCCATCAAGGAAAGACATAAGGGTAGGATGAGAGACGCACGTTGTATTTTCTACTGGTGCTTCAGATGCACTTTGAAACCGTATTTATCTGTGCAGGATATTGCTCCCTCAGCTCTGCATCAAAACAGTTTCTTCTGAACTGCATGGTACATATTTGATGCACAGACTTCATTGAGTCTCTTAGGCATCTTCAGATATAATTAAATATATATATATATATATATATATATATATATATATTCTACATTCGACACATATTGAACAACTACAGTCTCTTGATGTGTTGACAGTGTGCCAGTGGCTCAGACTCATTGGATATGTTTTTGCTGATGAAAGAAGTCCATATGAAGACAGCCAGATTTAAGGCCTTTACACAGTGCAGGCCTGACGAATAAACCACACAAATAACACAAAATACTTGGCTGCAAAAAAGTCTGCCTTGAAAGGAGTACTAAAGTGTGCCGGACTACAGAGTCTGCCTGTTGTTGTACACTATGGTGTGTTTTGAATACGTCCATTTCACAAAACGTGATTGGTTGATGCCTTTACTTGCAGTGCGAAAGCTCCCAAAAAAATTCCAAAGCTTTTTTCAGTGCGTATATAGAGTATACTACATATATATATAAAGCATGATGATGGTAACAATAGTTTGAAAATTGATATTGACGTGGGAAATAATGGCACAAAAAACCACACTCAGTGTGTGAAGACTATTCACACACTTACTAGTGGAGCAGTCGGGCTCGGCAAGGGTGCAGGATTTCAGCTGTCTATAGCACCTCCTGAGGATGCTTGCTGGAGGGAGCAGTAGGTACCTTACAGTGTCCTATAAACCCACAATGCATCTGGACCACACCCTCAGCTGAATAGTAAATGGACTGTACTTGTATAGCGCCGACGACTCAAAGAGCTTTGAGAGAATTGTAGTTCACCCATTCACACTCATTCATACACTGATGACCGATGACAGGAGCTACCATGCCACCTGCCTACAGCTACGTGAGCAAACCTCATATTTTTCCAAGATTAAGGCCGTCATTATTCACGTGGTCATGTATTCTTTCTTGTTATAATTCAAATTTGTAGAATATGTTTGAAGACAGTTGTTTCCCACAATGCACTGTAATATCTAGTGAATATTGATACTCGTACCGATACTGTGTAGTGAAATACCAATGAGGGAAAAGTAGTTAATTCAAGAGTCTACAGCCATGTGAGCAGCTCTGTACATGGACACAGCGGTGCTTTGAGCTAAATGCTACTGTAAGCATGCCAACATGCTCACAATAAGAAATCAGCTTGTCAACATTCTCTGGTCTCTATGTACAAATATTTTATATGATCTCAGTTATCTCAAACCTAGTTTGCCCCATCTGTATCGGCTGACATACAGCGATACAGCTGTATCTGCAATAAGCTAAGCTAGATCAGCCTCAGCAGTTTATCTATCACCAAAGTCAGCAGGCTTCATCCTCCTCTTCCTCCTCCTCTGTATACTCTACCCATCTGATAGTTGTTGAGATATTTCAGTTTGGACAAAAGTGTTGGACTCACTGGCCGACACTGCCACAAAGGGACTACAAAGATCCTGGGTAAAAGAGAGGCATGTGTCAGAGCATCTTTGCTAAACTGACAGCAGTGCTGCACTTTCACACTAAGCCACCAGCTCCACCCAGGCTCCATATTTTTGCTTAGCTCTGCATTTTCTGTCTCCAGTAACTGATAAGCTGGTTGTGAGCCATCCGAAATCATTGGCCTAATTAGAATACAGGCAACCATTGATCACGTCAGTAATCTAACTGTAAACCTGCATGTGTTTCTAAAGAGAAAGGCGAGTCTGGAACCCCAGAGGTCAGCTCTAACTCCCCTATGTGTTTGTGGATCTGAGTGTGTTGTAATTAGAACCGCTACTAATGCACAGGCTCTTGGTTACTGCCTGATGACGACAGAGTTTTAACGTCTGAATAATCCTGAAGAGAGGCAGGAAGATAGACAGCACAATGAGCCAATCAGCACGCTGCACACAGCCAGTCTGGCAAGCCATCATGACCAAAGGCAGAAAACCAAACTGGTGTAGACTTCCACACCACAACCAACCATTCACTCATCCATTCATGCATGGTCTCGAAGATCACAACCGTCACACATTGAGACTCTCTGATCTTCACAGATTCTGTCTCCTTAAGAAAGGCGGTACACTGTTCTGTATGCCTGGACTTACCCTCCACTGTGGAGTTAATACGATGGACCCGCAGGTTGGGGAACCTCCGAGTTGGAGAGGAGGAAGGGAGACAAGAGAGCTCTTTGCCCAGAGTGGGGACATCTGGGACGGTGAAGACAACCTCATAGCAGTGGTGGCACTTCAGGAAACCAGCCTGGAGAGAGAAACGACGGAGTAGAGTAAAGAGTAAAATAGAATGTTTAAAGGGCTAACATGCTGGAAACAGCTGTCTGCTGTGGATGAAAACAACACTCTGAGAGCGCCGACAGTGACCCAACAGTGAAGTTGCAGCCGGAAAGCTACACAATGAGCTGAAGCTACAAAAGCTGTGTAAAGCGGCCCCTCTCACACTGTCACATTACTTTGACGTGCCTTGAAACAGCCCCTCTGGTTCCATGTTCTCACACCCTCACACATGGACACACCTTGACCAAGTAGCTGCCATCCTTCTCTAGGATAGCAACGAGAGTGCAGAGGTTTGACTCGTCGTCTCTCCGTGTTGGAGAGCCGGGGGGCTCGTTGTCGTCAGGGAAACGCACCCCACAGGCCTTGGAGGTGGAGCCTGGTGATGGGGTGGAAATACAGGGTTTAAATCGTCTAGCAACCAAGGCAGGAAGAATTATGATGATGTGATTAAGAATAATGGCTAAATACGAGGACCTATCTGCAAGAAAGCAAAAACAGCATTGTGTATTTAAAAAAAACTGAAGATGCAAACAGAGATGAAGGAGAGTAGATTTGAGTCAACAGAAACATCTCAATAAATGAATCTTTGAATTATCTCCCCCACTCACATTATAAGTGATCTGAGAAAGTGTTGCTCTGTAGTATGCTACTATAAGGAGCTGCACAGTAAACTGTTGCCCCGTGTTGTAAGTCTAATAAAGGGAGGCTAGAGGGTGTGTTACATCATCAAACACACAGATGCAATGCTTTGAGGACAAAGTGATCAACCTGTGACTTCTGACTCTGTTGTGGTGGTGCAGTCTGGTCGTACTCTGGACAACAATCTACACAAAGTCTAAAGTAATGACAAAGTGAAACAGAAATGAAGGAAGGGAGCCATCATTCTACAGCTCCGCTGCTTATTTCTGTGTATTATCACTGACATAACCTTTTTCCACTGTTTCCTGTGGATCCCTGCATACGATGTCTCAAGTACACCAGCTAGGCTTCCAGATGTCAAATAACTGTATGAAGGCCAAACTACAGCCAGTCAACTGTAGCATTCACACACACACACACACACACACACACACACACACACACACACACACAGTGTCAAACCTACCTTTTCTTCCTGTTGCCATGGTAATGCGGTTAGGAATTGGGAAGTGTCAGACAATGCCTGAGAGATGTCATCACTGACCTCCAGAGTATGAGGACAGACAAAGACAAGAGAGGACAACAGAGAGAGAGACGGTGCCATGCCTGTGAGGTCTGACAGTTCACAGTAAAAACTCATGTTTACAATGTTTACTGAGGTAATAAATCCAGAGAGAAGTAGAGTCATTTTCTCATAGACTTCTATACAACCAGAGGAGTCGCCCCCTGATGGACAGTAGAGAGAATGCAGCTTTAGGACAAGAAGCATCGGCTTCATTTTACAGAATCGGAGGTCAGGAAAGTGAAAGAGCATCACTTGCTCATTGCCGCACTGAAGGTGTCCTAAAGCAAGTCCTAACTGCTCATTGGTCAACAGATCAGACTATGGTTGTTTTTGACAAGTTTTTTAAATCAAAAATCAAATGATGTCTTTATGAGGTGAAATCTTTAAAGTTGCAATGCAGTAGTGCAGCTTTAAGCTTCTAGTCCGTGGGTGACTAAGATAGTGAGGAACTGTAATAAGAAAGACAGACATCTTATTTTGTGAATAGCATATGGGATGAAATGCCATTTAGATCCTGCAATAATGCATTCTTTATCAAGTTTAAATTGTTTTCATATAATGGTACTTCTCGCTCCAAAAGGTATTTGTGAACATTTTATGTCAATACAAATCACTAACAGCTTTTCTTAGCCAGAACAAGTCTCTTTGTAATCAGATGTTTCTCTCTCATCATGTGGCTTTAAAGTATACAGTGTCTCTATACATAGTACCGACTGCAGCTACTGAGAAGAAAACAAACTAATATGTTCTCCTTACATTTGTGATTGTTTTAACCATTATGAAAAGAAATGACGTGAACACTCCTGATTCACTTGGACCAAAGTAAGGGGCCTGGGCCTCAAACATAGTCCCTTCACAGTCTACAGTGAAGCGAGGAGGACGTCTCCTTCATGGCTACACCTCTGCTCACAACGCACGAGCATCCCTCCTTCTCAACTGTACGTGACGTGTTTGAGCACATCGTACTTAAGGCGTGGTCGCATAATGTTAGAATGAGCCATACTGCACGCACTGGCAACAATATGAAAGTGTCTCGACCGGTCAAAGCACAGACACACGAGCATCTCTCAAAGGCGCAGTGAAATGAGATCAATCATATGACCAATACGTACCGCTGAGTTCGATGTGCCGGACGTTGGAGGAGCCTCTCTACATGAATACATTCATCTATTCATAAAACCATGGGGACACGCTGTCTGTCCCCTCACAGCACCGACATCTGTCCCGCTGAAGCGCTGCCACAATGAAGGCTACTGCGTTGACCAGACAGAGAGAGGCTCACACGTCTTTCATTTGCGCGGGCGTGTGCTTTCTCGGCGGACACGCGCATGGCATCCGTGTCTAGAGTGAAATCCTTTTATTTGTACCACAGCTTTTGACCAACATTATATATTTGACCTCTGTTCAAACATTCATTGCAGGAGTTAAGTGTGACAAATAAATCAATGAGGTAGGTAAATTATGCTTAGTGTTTAAAAAGAATAAGCCAAACATCTCTTTATTGTTCAATTGTCATTATTTATTGCCTCATGATCAACACATGCTCACTCTTCCATGTAGGAATGTTTGGTTCTAAAATTACAGAGAAATAACAAGTAAATACATGATGTACAAAACTAGGTTCCAAATTAACCATCAACATCAAGTATCAGGTAAAATGAACAGCATTAAATACATCTGCATTAATAACCTAGATAATTAACAAAGACACAGAACTAAATCTGTGGTTTAAATACACGTATACTGCCATCTACTGGTAGAAAGGGTGAACACGTTTACGCTGCGTCTCCTTATACAGTCTGCATTATAATAAAACATAAAACGAATAAACATGGTATTTCTGTATCTTCGATTAAACAATAAAGCAATCTATTAAAACGTACATAAACCACAATCAGCATATGTTCAGTTTTCATGAAATCAGAATTATCATCAATTTCCTAGCTCCCACTGAGCCGCAGAGATGGTTTGTGATCTTCCAACGCGTCAGGCTATAGTTGATGGGGTTCATTGAAAGACAGATTCATACCAGGACAGTATAGCGTCACATGAATGCAATAATAGGAGTAAAAAATATAGAATATAAATGTCTCCCTTTTGTTTTCAGTTCTTATCTCTAAGGAGAACACAGGGAAGGTGATTTCCAGAGCAACTTTAAAACACACAAATATGTATGTGTGTGTGTAAAGAACTTTTTCATATCTGTGTCAAAGTTTAGATGAAGACTTGTGACCTTTGAACTCTTGGTAGAACAGTTAATCATGACTTTGAAAAAGGTCTGGTCTTAATATCACATGTTTATTACCACTTTAGCATATGAACACTTACAGCTTTACATAACTTGTGAAAAGAATGCTTTGTCTTACTCCAGTTTTGATATGATATTTTAAATGTTAATGATATGCATACATTTAATATTATGAAAAGTTAACTTATACACTGAATACCTCCTAAGACCACATTTAAAAAAATCATATTGAGTTAGCCTGACTACCAATAGACTCTAGCTCTACTTAGATACATAACATTAGCTTCATTATCATTCATTCTGATAATTAAAAAAGGGAAATGTAGATTATAGTTCTGTGGATGAAATAATTTTTTGTTTCATATATTCCTGTATGTGTTAACTTCTGGAGGGTTACTCTGTAGTTTAACTGCTTGAGAAATCAAGATGTGAGCCAGCTCCAAGCTTTTTTGATTCCGTCAACTACGACATCAACAAATAAATTACTCTCCTCAGCTTTCTTTCTGGCCTCTTTTTCATGCTTTTCCTGCAACTTTTCTCTTTCTTCTCTCAGTTTTCTGTCACGCTCTTCCTTCATTTTATTCTTAACTTCTTCTATCTCCTTTTCTTTCTCCTCTCTATCTCTCTTTCTCTCTGCTTCTCTTTCTGCTTCTCTCTCTTTCCTCTCCCTCTCTCTCTCCACATTCATCTGCTGCCTCTCCCTCTTCATTTCCTCCTCTCTCTCTTTCTTCTCCCTCTCTCTCTCAGCCTGGAGTCGGTCATTCATTTTCTTGATCTCTTTTTCATAATTTTCCTGTATTTTCCTCTCCAGTTTCTCTTGCTCTTTGTGTATTTGCTCTTCTTTCTCTTTCAGGATGCGTTGTTGCTCCTCTTCGACTGCCCTCTCTGCCTGTTGGAACATCTCGTTGGTGTAGTGGCTTCCTCCGTTCTTCCGGGCTACCTTTCTGATCTTCTGGAGCAGCTCAGTGACCTGAGAGTGATCCTTCAGCTTATTATTGAAGACATGGTACTGGCCATTACATCTGTCCACAAGTTCCTGCAGGTCTGAGCTACCCTCCAAGAAGTCCTCAATAGATGAGTCTTCAAGGTTGTCACCATAAGTAAAGAGCACCATGCTGTATCTATCTGCAGTCTGGCCAAAGATTTCTTGAATTCTCTGCACTGTCTGCTTTTCCTCTCCAGTGTATCTGCCCACCCCGATGACCACCAGGAACACATGGGGTCCAGGAGCAGCATAAGAGATGCACAGGCGGAGATCTTTAGATGTTTTCTCCTCGTCAAACCTGGTGTCAAAGAGGCCCGGGGTGTCGATAACAGCAACCTGTTGTCCATCCACCACAGCTTCGCCCTTGGAACAGTCTACAGTCATAGACGTGGCACTGCATTTTGATTTAAAGCACTTTTGTCCCAGAATGGTGTTTCCAGTGGCACTCTTCCCAATTCCAGTCTTCCCCACCATCACTATCCTCAGCACCTCATCATTTTTTCTGCTGCTACCTGTGTAGAAGAATGAGTGACATTGAATAAGAATCTACATCAGGTTGTACACACGTTGTACTCAATGCAACTTGTACAGATATAGGAGAACAGAAACATCCATTCCGCTGCTTTGACAGAGTCAATAAAGGAGTTTGTTGGAGGTTCCAATTTACAACATTTGTTGCAGACTTTCATTTGAGAAAAATAAATGCTCTCATCTTGCTTTCTCTCCATCATCTCACATGGCTTCCATATACTGTTCAGTTCACCACTTACAGGAAAAGGCAGCAGGTCCTTTAAACTACCCCCTCTGTCAGCTGAAAGTGGAACTGCAAGGTGGAAACATGTCCACCTATCCAGACTGACACATTTCTTTGAGGGTGTCTCAGATTTAAAAAATAAAAAATATTCTTGATAAAATAAAAAACTGTTAATAACAATACAATAACAAAAACAGAACACATTTTTGACTCAGATTCTTAAGAACAAAAACTGCATTCATTATCTATGGATAATTACTTTTTTTAAAATTCTCTAGTGATGAAAAACTCATGATTTTAAGGTAAAAGAAGTATTCCAGAATGTATATAAGGTACTAAAGTCAGAAAAACTAAATGTATTTACAGTTATATCCAGTAAGTCTAATACAGTATTAGGTCATAGGAGGTATAGGAACATTTCATAAAATTAGATTCAGCAGTGAGCACTGCTATCAACATACAATAATTTACTTTAAAACATAGATACAGTTTCCGACTTACCTATGATTCTGGCCATGTTTGTGTTAAAGAGTGGAGTAGATGCAGCTGAAGTTCAGACAGTTCAGAGAGTGTCTCCTGCAGCTCTGTTAGAACAACCTTATATGTACTAAACCACACCCACAAATAGAAAGGGAAACTAAAGCTTTTTATTGAGGTTTCGGTTATGGAATGATTTTCAATAGATAAGAATATATGCTAAATACAATATAGTCTTTAATCATTTTGGATAAGTTTACGTAGTCTTGTCTTAACAAAGAAAGCAAGAGACAGTTATTCTAGATGAATTAATCAAGATATCATTACTATTAGCTTAAACAATCTCACAAGCTTTGTCACATAACACATTCAGTTATTACCAGAGCTTTAGTGTAGTATACATTTTAAAGAGTACTTTCAAATGTTTTAAACCTTGGTCCCTTTGCAAAGCATCCAGGAATATTGAGAAAAAAGACAATAATTTAACTATGCATACAGTCATGATAATGACTTAGTATATCCCAGATAAATATGGAATTTGTGTGGAGAAAAGTGTTTCTCAGTGACCACATGCTGGCTTATTTGTCACAGCGTTTCCTATAACTTAACTTTCCTTTGCAAGTTCCTGCTGTTATTTGACTTGTATTTTCTGTTTGAATTCAGCCTTTCAAAAGAAGGTTTATTCAGTCTGACAGTTTGTCCTGTTTATCTGGCTTCTGTATCAGGCCCTGCTGGACTTTCAGGAAACTCCCTGCATTACACCTTAAGGATTGGTCTCCCCTTCCTGAGCATTTACAATAAATGGCAGCACTTCTTTAAAGCAGCACAAAGCTCCCCCTCCCCTTCAGTATTTACATGAAAAGGAAGCAGTTCTCTTAAATTCCACAGGATATTTTGGACATTAACTTGTTCATCGACCTATGTAATACATTATACAACGATTAACAAGAATGACATGATTCATAGGGTAGGGCTGCAAGACATTGTGAGGCAAGTTTATTTTAATATGACATATTATACATAAAGACAATTCAAAGTACCTTTCAAAATGTATTAACCACATTAACCAGAAAGTGCATCAATAGAAATGAATAGAAATTACTGTTCAAATTTGACAGTAGATCTTTAGGTTCTTTACTGCTTGAGTGCTTAAGGTTTAGTCGATTCAACATATTCACACGGAGGACATGTTGCTCTGACATCGTGCTCAGGGGAGGGAACCGCCCTGAAACTGTCAAACTGCTGTATGACGAAGTGGAGCAAACATTTGTAGCATCCGGGGTGTCGATAACAGCAACCTGTTGTCCATCCACCACAGCTTCGCCCTTGGAACAGTCTACAGTCATAGATGTTCTACTGAACTTTGATTTAAAGCACTTTTGTCCCAGAATGGTATTTCCAATGGCACCAATTCCAGTCTTCCCCATCGGCACTATCCTCAGCTCCTCATCATTTAGTTCTGTGTGGAAGAATAAACAAATGAATGAATTATAATTTTCATACCACCCGTTTTAACTGTGTAATTAATGCTCTAGATACTCATAAGCTTTTGTAAAGTACATCATCATCAGTCAAGCTTTTACCGTCTTTAGCCGGACCAGAACTCTAGTATTCGGTCCATATTTCAACATGAGACCATTATGGAGCTTTTTTCATTTCTTTCATTTAAAGCTTACAGATATTAAAGATGCTCTCATCAGCTTTTTAGGGCTGGTACTTTTACTTAGAGCCTCATTTAGATAAACAGACCTTGAAAAAGCACATTGCACTTCAGCCTCAAATATATCCTGTAGACACATGTACCTATTTGTCATTTCAAAAGGGATTCCGTTTTCCCAGCAGTAAGTGACTGCATATAGATATGCACAGAAGGTCATACCCTCAAAGACTGGCTCCTCTCATAGAAATAATATTTGTCCCAAACTGGCTCAGGAGTGTTTAAATTAGCGATATCGACAACGCAAGCTGGATGTGTGGTATAAGTGCTCTGGAGGTGTTGAAGGTGCAAAACCAAAAGACAAGCATATATAAAACAACTTCCTTTGAATCCCAGCCTCTTAAATATATATAAATATATCAATATCAATATATATATATACTGTATATATATATATATATACTGTATATATATATATATATATATATATATATATATATATACATATATGTGTGTATTTATATATACTGTATGTACAGTATCTACAGTATGTACACATCATATGGAATCTGCGTGATTATGTAACCTGATGCTCAGTCCTGAAGCTCCTGTTTGAGGTGTTCCTGGACCACTGTGACCTGAGAGTCCCATTAGAGTTTATCTAAAAGTTATGACTTTGCTGCTTTGTTGATGTATACCCAATTTATATTTCCTTTTCATTGACTATGAATAAAGAGCTTTCTTATATGTTTTGGTCATTTTTAAATGTATAAAGGCTCCTGTGGTGTTAGAGAAATATAACATGTTCCTTCAAAAAGGCTTTATGTAATTACACAGTTAAAACAGGTGATATGAAAAACATAATTGATTGTGTGTAGGAGGGTAAAAAAAAACTGATCCTTCCATAGAAATGAGCTGGGATACATCTCAGCAAAAATAAATGTATTAATTAAAAGTGTGCAAAGCATCCTGCTTTGTGATAACATGGGCCACACCGCCCACCTCTACCCAACGGCTCGCCCCCTCATCTGCTCGCATTGCCGTGTGAGACTCATGTCTTGAAGTCTTGTAACATGTGCACATCTGCATAGTATGTCGTTCTTTACTTTAAACATTTTTGAAATTGTTATCCCCATTTTTACCAAATGTATTGGTAATCTGATTACGTTTTTTTCCTGTTACTGTAACAGAATACAGCTAGCTTTTTTGTATCCTATCATGTAATGCCGTTCCATATTATTCGGTACTCCCCAAGCCCAGCAACAACTGACAAGTCCAAACTTTAAGTGAAAAGATCTAAATTACTCTGTGAAACATGGACTAAGTACAGTCGCTGCTGACACGCAAGTTACTGAGCAGTATTTTCAACTTTGTCAGTAAGTTACTTTGTAAGATCAGTAATTCCACTTTCAGTTATGTTGACATACATGAATGATGAGATGAGAAGCAGGATAACACATGGGGACAGTAGTCACTTTACTATACTTTGATTACATTTGTATGTTTGTTTCTTTTCCACAAAGAATTACTTGACTAATATTTCACATCTCCTATTGTTCCATATTGTACCTTCCACCCCCAAAAACCTGATAGTTACTGTAAGTGTTAACATGTCATCTACTCTGCTACATGCTAACACGTTACCTCTGTGTCCCTAAACAACAATGTTTTCTTCTTCATGGGCTCTGTAGGCCCTTTCTCACAAATCTGTCCTTGGAACATTCAAGCATGTTGTAGTTGACCCAAACATAAGTGTAAGTACCTGAAAATGACAGTAGTAGTATCATGGTAGTAATTGTAGGCCATGTTTCGGTTACAGAGTGCAGGCGGTTCAGTTCAGAGTCTGTCTGCTGCTTATCTTTGGCATGGCTCCATTCAGCAAACCACACCTACTAAATATTTATACAGTGGACATCACAGTGAGACTGAAACTTTAGTTAAAGCGGGGGGGGGGGGCTAAATGGGAATGTACGGATGTTGAGATTGGTGGGACAGACTTTGGAACAGGGTCTTTGGACAATATTAGAGACACAGTAAAAACGATATAAATGATGAATATATTTTTCCATGAGCAGAATTACATTTTAATAACCAGAACGACTTCTTTAACATGTCATATAATCTTGCAACTAAAAATAGAAATATTGCAACACCACTGTACTGAGATGTTTAAGGAATCCGCTATCAAAACAGCAATTCATTTTTTGTTTGTTGCTAAATATCTTGTTTTCTATGTTGGATTTGTAAACCTTGAGACAAATTTCAAATTGTTATGTGTACAGCTGTCATGTTGTGTACTGACTTAAAAACTCCCAAGGTCACACTAGCAAATTAGAATAAGTTATTTGGAAGTCTACCATTTTAATACGTCTTGATTTTCCTATACATAATATCAAAATACATAGTCCAAGTGTCTTGGAATTTACAAGGAAATTATAAAAATGAAACACCTGTAAAACAAAGCATAAGTGATACATTTCTGAAAGATTGAATTCATTAAATAATTCAGTTACTTGTATGAAAATAAGCCAGGCATAATCCTCCATATGCCAGCTCAAGAGTCTGCTGTTTATCAGACTTGAGCTGCTATATTCCCTCCCCCTGCATAACTCCACACTTCACCTCCCTCCACCATTTACAAGAAATGGCAGCAAACTGCAGGAAATAGTGCACAGCAGTTCCCTCTATGGATTGAACATGGAAACAAACAGAACATACTGTTAACAGTGTTGTATCCGACTCAGAGCTGCTGAGTGTGACCAACTTTTATTGTTGTCTGTGAGGATGACGTGTCAGGAATGTACTCTGAACCCGAGTGGGGCTCACCTTAACTCCTGAAGTCTCGAGGTTTATGAGGGCAGGACTTCTACATTGGAGGCATTGTGTTGGCTCATACATGTGTGAGTTGCAGCACAGGAAGAAATAGGTCTTTGTGGTATCTGCTTCTGTGACAGTAAACGTGGCTGCAGAGCTGCTGGCGGCTTTGAATGAGGGTAGAAAAGTTCACAAGTCACATCTTAGAAAGAGGTCTTAGTGGTATCAGCTCCTGTGACGGTAGAAATGACAGTTGCTACAGAGCTAATGATCGCTAGGAATGACGGTAGACTATGTGTAGAGTAAAGTGGCTGGTTGGAGCACACATTTTGTCACCGCTTCTGTTAAGCTTTGATTGTCTAAAGCATGGCATGTAGGGCCTACTCTATGTTTCCAAAAGAAACTCAACTATTCCTGTACTTTATCATTTGGAAAACGCTGCAGTGATTCAGTCATTTTTTATCACAGATTTATTTTGCCATGTTGATGTTAACATTCCCTAGCTTGCTACAACATAGAGTTGCTTGGAACTCACAAAACAGCTAATCTTTTAAACTTACTGATTAATGATAAACCGTTTCGGGTAACATGTGTTGATGTTTTTTCGATAAATTGTAAATACTTTAATGGCCATAGGAATGGCCAAAGGGGGAATTGTTGTGGAAATTTATCATATGGTTCTTTTAGTTATAACTTGTATCGCTTAAACCTGCATATACCACCCTAACCCTCTTCCCACGAAAAGGCTGGGAACCTGGCCTTGGTGGGTGCAGCGGCCGACAACATCTGCGAGGGGGAGGGTGAAGGGAGAGGAGACGAGATAACGCGCATATATACTCTGTTTTGTCTATTCATTGTTGTTAGACCTCCGAACCATCCGTGGGGAAAGAGCTCTATCCATTCAGCTGAATTTTGATTGAAGTGTCTGTTCATTAAATATGTTTTTAATACTTTAAGAAGTTCCATCGTGATTATTTCTCACAGAGAGGTGAAAAAGATTTTTTTCCACCACAGTGTGTTGTTTGATGAAAAGAAAAAAAAGAAAAAAAAATTATATATATAACTTCAATGAGTATTTTTTCATGCTAATACCTGAAACTGATCAAGAACATCTTTTATTCACACATGTATCCAGCTTGTGAGTTACAGTTCAGGTGTATGTTGTGGTTATTGGTAGATATGTGGCATGGATGAATAAAATACAAACAGCACAGAAGATTGTGCACAACCATATTTGTTTATTACCAGATTATTGCTCGCAGGTTCCTCGCTGTATTGAAGAACTTAACATAGAAATGAAGCAAGAATTGGTTTAACATCAGAAATGATGGGATGAAAAAGTTATCCTGCAAGTATCTGTCACTCTACCCTTCGTTCAAAAGCACATACACACACAGTGTGTGGAATGATCTGTACAATAAATATGCATACCTGCTTCACATACCACCTTTAAGTTACATCTGTGTCATCAAAATGCACATGTAAACACACAAGATACATGTGAAGGGGAGTGGATGTCAAAGGATGAAAGGTGTGTAGTTTGTTGGGCCAGAAGCACACACACACACACACACACACACACATTACAAACACCAGTAGCACATATTTAAATAAAGCAATGTTAAGTAAAAGCAAAGTGCTGCAAACTGAAGTGAAAAAATAAAGAATTTACATGACAACAGTTTCTTCCTTTAAATCCCCCAAAGCAACAGATATCGGCTTCTCTCTCTCTCTCTCTCTCTCTCTCTCTCTCTCTCACACACACACACACACACACACACACATGCAGGTCAACTGCTATAAAAATGTAGGAAGTAAATCATCTTTATTAATTGTATAATAAATATTGTCCCTGTAGGTATTGTTAGTCAATTAAATATATTCAAAAACAGTGTTGTTACATGTGTTAATGGCCCTGCAGCCACACGGTACTTAACTGTTCTCTCCACATAGAACCAGTGCAGTGTGTCCGTCAGTAGTGGGCCTTTTCATTTCTCCTAAACTTCCTCCATAAAGGGAGGAACAATGAATTCCAAAATGTTCTTCCCCCACTGCCGTTTACAAAAAGTACTCTACATATTAAAGGATATTTCATATTTCGTAGTTTGGGCCATCATTCATATCTATACTTACTAAAATAAATGCTGAGAACTGGGAACACAGTCTCAATATAATCTGACAGGGAACAAGCATGAGCAGTCAGACCACCACTTTACAGAAAAACCAAAAGTGACGTGTGTCCATTGCAAACATCCACCACAGTCCACAGACAGCGGGGGGGTCATTATTTTACTGTCTTCTAAACCAGTTTGACTAACCTCAGGGTTGCTTCTTTTTAATCATGTCATGTGTTCACAGATCTCAGCGATTAGCTTGGACAGTACATTGTTATTATTACTGATAGAAATGACGGCCATAACTACATAAATAAGATCCAAGTTGTAATAAACTGCAAGTTTACTTGTTAAATGAGTCGCACACTTTCTTTCCCCATGAGAGCCTCCAGAAGTGAAGCCAGCACAGTAGAATGCAGACTGTGTTCGGTTATATTTGGTTCAGTAGAGAATGGGGCGAGCATCACTGTTTGGACCAGCAGTGATGAGTGTAGTAGACCTTGACTGTTCAGTGTTCAGTTTACAGCTCTGCTCAGCCCGTTTTGTTAGAACCCTGTCAGGTTCAGCGGTATTGTGCCTGCTTTAGCCACGTCTTACGTCACACCACCACGTTCTTCACTGTCATGGTGACTCGTTGTGCCTACCAGGTGGCCCTCTAATCACCAATGGTACTGTTTGCTGTGACTGCACAGAGTTAACAACACATCTCAGATGCTGGGGTCAGTATTGGGTTCTCAGTGTTAGCACAGGAACAGTTAGCGTTGCTAACCTTGAACGCTAGCATTTAGTGCTGGTGCGTGTCACAAGTTCAAAACCAAATCCCCCTTCAGCAGGCTTAAAGAGACATAGCACAATTAAGTCCCGCCCCCACCGGAGGAGAAAACAATTGATGGCTCTCCAATCGACTTTGTATTGTGTATTTTGACAGTTTGGGACTTATGTTATTGTGGAATGTGAATACATCAGAAAGCTCGGCCGTTTTATGTTTGCCTTAGCTAGCTACAGCAACTTGCTAACACAAAGTTAACATTAGCTCGCTGATAGCTAACTTGTCCATTTTAGTTATCAGCTACACCCCTGGTAAACATAAGGTAATAAAATAATCCTCTGATATGCTGACATCTATCGTTTTAGCTAGCTACTGGCATTTCGTTAGCCTTTCAGCCCTTGGTTGCATAATGTGTCGGAGATTGTTTTCCCCTCCGGTGGGCGTGGTTTTCACTATATGACGCGTTGCATTCTGGCTCTATGTCTGGGCCTCCGGCAGGGACCGGCCGGGTTCACGTGGCACCGAGGGCCCACTTACTGCTAGTCCATTTGTGCTGCGACACAGTAGAGCTTTGGTTGCTGTGGAGGCCGTTGTTGACGAGGAAACGCTGCCACCAGTTATGGTACCATTGAGGTTACGGTAGGGCCGCTGCCGTGGTAACGAAGCCCTTCGGCGGGGGGCAGGCACAGCAGCTGAACCACGGAGGCACACAGAGGGGAAACTCAGACCTACCAGACAGCAGCCTGGACAGGAAATGACCTCATCCTGCTCAGCATGGCCACGAGGGTCAGAGGACTGGACCTGGGCTTCGCTGTAACCATTAGCACGACTTCCTCCACCCCACTGCACCTGCTGGCCAATTACAAGGGCCGAGCCGTTGTTGTTGTCCAGTTGTGGCAGAGCAGGCAAGGAGGGCGGTCCGTTGGAGATGGGGAGTCGCCAGCCATTTGTCTGTAAAGAGGAGGAACAAGTGGAGGTGAGCAGGGGTCTTCTAGGTGTGGAGTCCATGACTCCATCTGCTGGCTCTGGAGACTTGGTACAGTCCATGGGTTCTGTTAGACATACACCCTCCTCTTCCTCCACCTCCTCTAGTCGCTCCAGAGACACCATCTCCAGCTCCACAGGAAGCCCTGAAGCCTCTCCCATCTCATCCTCCTCCGTTAACAACTCTCTCTTCTCAGTTATCTCCATTTGCTCGACCTGCAACCTTTCACCTGTCTTCTCTGACACCCCTGTCTCCTTCCTCATATCGACCTCCACATCCTCCACTGTTCCTCTTCTAAGCGCCGCTCTGACGTCCTCCTCTTTTTCCTCCTCCTTCCCCTCAGTGTCTCGTGGCAAGGCTACAGTCCGGCTGAGCTCTGGAGTACAGGGGAGCGACTGACATCTCCTCGGCAGAGCTCGCTTCCCCGGAATCCCTCTGAGAAGCTGGGGGGAGGAACACGGGTCGCGAAGTGCCGGGAGGGTAAAGGTCAGGGAGATGACGGACTTGCTAGGTGTGTCTAAAAGTTTACAACGCCCCCCATTCAGGTCCTGCCTGAGAGAGAAGGGGTTGACCCGCGGGGGAGTCCCGAGGAGAGGAGGGGTCAGGGTTGCCGGGGGTAACATGTCCGACTGGCTCCTCTCCAAGCCTTGTCTTTTCTGGCTTCGGTCACCGGGGTGACAGGGAGAGCTGCGGCGCCGATCCTTGCTGACTTCTACCGATACTGGCTCTGAGCAAGGGAGGGAGGGAGACATGTCAGTGAACAAGTCACAGAATGTCACAGAGAAATGTAGAAAATACAGATGACACGGGGAAGAATTGTGTGATGTATGATATGGTACTATTTTCTAGAACAATTCCCTTTGAATGTAAACTACTAACCAAACTATCCTCTTGTTCATCATATGCTCTTAGCAGTTTTAATCATGGACATCATGGAAATATCAGGATCTCATTTCCCAGGATTCAACACTAGTCTGTATGTGAGTCGGCCTTCAAGTAAGCTAACTCTCCAAGGGAGAACCGGAGGGGAAACCCATCTCTGGCACAAGCTGGGCAACTACTTCCATTTAAGTTTCATTCTCTTTGATAAGTTACTTTGATTTCTCTCCTTTTATTGAGCGAAGAGGGTTTTGGTCTCAGATATGATTTTATACCTTATGTCTGATCTCATATTACTTAGTGTTCATTTAATGATGAAAACCTTTATGTGATTATCTTTCATTTATTATTATGTAATCCCATGTGCTTCTATATCCACTGAATGGTGAGATAAGGGAAAAAGGTCGTCTTTGTTTAACCTGCTCTGGTCTGATTCAGCATAGGAAACAGGTTGTAACGGTGAGAGACATCCTGACTGATGTTCCACCAGTAAAGGCCACACAGGAAGCTTCGAAGGAGGGCTACCAACTAAATGTAACATAAACAGTATAATCCAATGGTTTGGTGATGATTAGTTGTTAACCATAAATGGATCTGAAGGTTAAGATGCTCCAAGTAAAGATGTATAAATAGGGAGAGACAACTAAGTATTTGGGTCTTGGGGGGGGGGACTTTTGAAGTCGTGAAGAGGGCGTATTTACTCCTTATTCTATCATATATATTTTTGTAACTGGTAGTATTATTTTCATCGTAAAAACAAACGATAAACAAAGTCCAGGCTTGCTCATCTCTGAGTGTCTGCATAGCCTCCTTAAGATAAGACAGCTCTTCCCCTGGGATAGGCTGACAGTAGTATCGAATTCAACATGCATTTGAATAACAAACCTGCTACCTGCTGAGGTAAAAATGGTGTTCATTCTGATGTGATTTACTAATGTGATTTGCTCTGCTGGTTTATTATGCCTGGTGTTGCATGTGATCACAGGGCTCAAACATAGTTGTGTGATTTTAGTGTACATTAGGGTCAGATTGGGATCTAGTTTGGGGTCGATAGGGTCAGGGTCAGAAGCTGCCCTACTGAACCCAGCAAGGTTCCCAACCGACCCAGGGTTCCTCCTCCAGTGATGTCCCTTTAAACAGAACCATACTCCATCTATTGCATCCACATTCTTTTGATATCCGGCTGTCGGGGAGGCCGACGTGAAAGGTCTGAAATAAGTGATAGAACGGCAGCTAGTGTTTTAAGCTAAGATGAACTTCCGCTTCCCTAAACAGGCTGACGCGGTCTGCATGAGGACGTTCGATACCAGGTCAGAGATCACAAAACAGACATCTTCCAGTGCCTTACTCACATTAGGAAGAGGCATCAGTTTAACAGAAAAGCTGGACATCATCAAAATGTTGGCCTTCTATGCTATTTTATATCTATGATCCATTTCCATTAGCACTAGACTAACTGCACTCAAAGACAAGGGGACAGATCAGAGTATCCAGGGGAAAAGCCACAAAGACTTGTGGGAGCACTCACACAGACAGTGCTGTAAAAAACATCTTTTACATTTAATGAAGACATAAAAAATATCTTTTTGATGCTTTTTACCGAGTGCAATGGACGTCTCTCTCTCTTCTTCTGTCTCCATGCCCTCCAATGTGAGGACAATGTCAGAGAACGAGGGACGCCTTTCTGCACTCATCTGAAAACAACACGAGGACAAAGATCCACATACAAAGAATGAGAACGTTAACATCAGTAACACATTCATTTAGAGAACGTAGTAACATGCTGTCAGCAAAGACACAGTGGCTCAGAGAGGTCCAACTGTCCAAGGTGGTGTCAGACGAGGAAAACTGACACACTTTGCAACCTTATAGGTTATGACCAATGAGACAGTGTGTGTGTGAGCACTTACATTACAGCAGGTGACAGCGAGGCTTAAGAATGCAGCTGGACAATCCCCAACCATGTTCTCAAATGCATCCACGTCCAGACCAAAGTCCTACACACACACACACACACACACACACACACACACACACACACACACACACAGTGTTTGAGTGTAATACATTGATTCCTCCACATCTTGTTGCTGTGTTGCAAATGTTAAACTGCAAATAGTTTCCATGGCTCTCAAAAGCAGTTTGGAACATTGACAGAGACAATATCGTTCCTCCCACCATAAAATATAAATGTATCAACATGTTTCTGTCTGTGAGGGAGCGACACATCACTACACCACCTGACTAAATCACAGCCATGGAGCCTACCTCTGTCCTGGGTAAGAAGTCAGGGTCGGCTTCAATGCGGGCGATGATCTCACACAGGATGATGCCGTACGCAAACACATCCACCTGAGCAGAGGAGTGGAGTGCATGTTAGTTCTGATCATGGACACATAGACGCGCCGTGGTAAACTGAAACCTCATGGGTTGTGGAGAATTGATAGTTTCTGATGTTTAAATCACGAGAAAAGTTGAATTCATATCAGGTTCAAGACTTTGTTGGTTGACTTTTAGTGCCCAATGTTGCCTCCAAATCTCAGTCAAGCTCACTGTCGATGTGTTAAACCAGACAATACACTTGGTTGAGACAAAGGTTAAGGGATTTTAAAAGTGTTTTCCCGACTTGCATGTTAATTGTACTTTGAACAATTTCATTAGTAATGAATGGAGAAACATCTGGGTGCCTAATGTCTTTATTTCTTCTTCCTGTACATCAGAAATAAAAGGGTAGTGTCTTCATCCAGTTCAACTGCTCTGTGACTGTGACAGTGACTGACTTTATAGGAGGAAGTATTTTAGTTTTTTGGTCACCATCACCAACGTATAACTTCAGGAATGTATTGACATTTAAGTGAGACTTTGTAAGTTTTGCTGAACAAGTCTTTTTGACTTGACCACTAGGCAACCTGACTGAGAGTGAAATGTTTCTCCGGGTGAGGTACTGTGTGTTTAATTCTTCTTTAATTTCCTAATAGAACTATCGGAATGTTTTTCCTATAACACAGTATAAAAGTAGCACCAGAGAGTGTGGTAGTCAGTAACATCTATCTGTAGTTTGCTAACATTATCTGACTTCAGCCACCACAAGCTACTGATCCTACCAGACAAAGTAAAACCCTGAGTGTACTGAAATGACCAAGGGTGGTTGTATTGTTAAAAATTAAGCTTTTCATTTGTATGAGGATGAATGTGTTGTGCTTTCACAGTGTTCTGTAGTCCAGTGGGTGTTTGTGTGAGCTGTGCAGCTTTACCTTCTCATCGTACAGCTCCCCTCTCAGGACTTCAGGGGCCATCCAGTAGGGGGAGCCCACGATGGCCAGAGGCTGCTTCCCCACACTATCACTGCAGAGAAAGCAAGGTGCTCATTCGAAGTCACACTAGTTGGGATTAGCTGTGAGCTTGTGCTATAATTTTCTCTTTAATATTTTGTATATTCTAGCAACAGCCCTGCAACATGTCTTTGTTGAGCTTGTACTGCTCAGTTTAGTTAACACTGTGGTTCTTTTCAACGATGTGTTCTTGGTTCATATTACATTGATTCTTTTCCATCCATGTTCCCACGGGGAACTAAATATTAGCGACACTTCTGTACCAAGAATCACCAACCAATTAAAGAATGTAGTCATCTCCGGAGACGGATGAAGACCTGGTTCTGCACAAGGAGTCATTCATCGGCATATAATGCACAACAGACCGACTGAGATGGGTTCAGCATAAATAACCTCTGATAATGATTGGTTTATACTGGTTTATAATGGTTTATACTGGCTCCTCAATGGATACAGATGTGTTTGTTAAAATAAAGCAGCTGTCACTGGACCCTAAAAGCTAAGAATTACATCGGAATGACATCAGACTGATATCAGAATGACATCAGACTGTATTTCTGACTACAATTCTTTCATGGAGCGTTTGTTGTTAGACTGCAGCAGAAGAAAAGACACCAAGATTCTGGATTTCCCTTCACTGACCTGTAATCAGGGATCTTCTCTGCCAGGCCGAAGTCTCCCACCACAGCAGTGAACATGCTGTTATCACATTGAACCAGACAGTTCTGCACAGGGGAAGTGAAATTAGCTTATTAATCAATAAAAAATACACATTTTCTCACTGACGTCTAGTCTAGCCATGTGGACAGTTTTCGTTTTATTTGTCCAGGTTGTGTTGAAATGTCTCATGTGTAACATGAGCCCTCTGTTCTGAACTGTTCAGGCTATAGTTGGAAGCTGTAAACTTCCAGTCACACGTGCAGCATCATCTAACACATGCTCCTCCTTTACTTCTCTACATCCCGCCGACATGACGTGGAGGAGATGTCTAGGTGGAGCTAAAGCAGGTGTTTAGGGTTCGATCAGACGATCCCATTTGTTTCTCAAATCAAATCTTTAAGACAGACTGTCCACACTGTTATTTCCGAATGATCAGATCAGATCAGATCTGTGATCAGCATGGGTTGCTCCGTAGCTACGCTGGGGAGGCTCTCCAACACGGAAGCACCGTCACTTCGCCCTCCAAACAATCGCACTTTCTAGTCGGTGCAAATTGTGATGTTCTGTGCTGCCATCCGCAAAGTACTGACTGGTGTGAACTGAGGCAAAAGACACTTTGAACAGGACTCCTCCTCCTCGCTGCCATGGCTGCAGACACTTTGAGATGGGAAACACTTCTCAGGTTGTTTCCTGTCATGAATTTGCTTTGAGCCTCTCTTTTCCTATTTCTGTCAACAGGCGACAGGATGAAAGACACTCTCTCAGCAGGATGCAGGAAACTGTAAATGCTAAATGCTAAATGAACTTGTACTTGTATAGCACTTTTCTAGTCGTCCGACCACTCAAAGCACTTTCACACTACATGTCATTCACGATGGAACCACCGATCCTCTGATTGAAGGACGACCCTGCTCTACCACTGAGCCCCAGTCACCACACTGTTCCCTCGAGAACTTCAGCATCATGGTGGAATTCAATGGAGCGTATTGTCTCTCTGTAAAATGAGTTTCTATAGATAGATTCCCACCCATAATCAATGATCCATAAGCATCTTATTCCTGCCTGCTGTACCTTGGAGGTGAGGTCTCTGTGGAATATGCCCTTGTTGTGCAGGTACTGCAGCCCTCGGGCGATATCCAGAGACAGACCAATCCTGACGCACCACGACAGGTACAGATCACTGTCCAACAGCTGCTCCAGGTTGCCTCTATTTATATACTACAGAGAGAAACAGCAGCATGTCAGTGAGATGCCCAGTCAGCACATTTATGTGTGTTAAAGTAAGACACCAGCACGAGAATCATGCATTACCATTTGCAAAATACAAGCACAGTTTTGAATGTTGAATACTAACATATGGTATATGTCACTGTAATATGAGCAGGATTCCTGAAGCGCTACATGGTTCATGATGAGATGCTCCTATTCCAGTTTAAATAGGCTTATTGCTGTTATAGTTTTTACCAGTTTACTCCAGCACAGTTTACAGTAAACAGAGACCTCTGCTGGAGGGGGCAAGTACGTTTAGCTATACCTCTGTGGTAACCATGGTAACCACTGCACACCAACCCCGGTGTAAACTACCTGGTACACCGTCATGAAAAGCAGACACATACGGCCAATTGGCTCTGTAGGAGCTGCATCTGAGTCATTTTCAACATTCAATTATTTTGTGGTGTTTTACTTATTTTATTTTATCCATAACGGATAAGATTAAAAAAAATAAAAAATAAAAAGGAAATGGAAGAGGGAGACTTAAAGTGAAAATAAAAAAACATGAACCACTTTTCAACACATTTCAAAAAGCTTCATAAATCTGACAATATTAACAGAAGATGGTTTTACCTCAGTCAGAGCGTGGAGTTGACCCTCATGCACACAAACCCCAAGAAACCTGAGGAGACAGAAAGAAATATGATTTTTTATTTTTTATTAATGTAGGCCATATTGTAGAATTGCCACGTGTCTGGAAAATAATTATGTAAAAGAATTTAAAAAGAATATTAATGAAGGCCTTGAAAGTGCTTGATTTAGCCTACTGGAATACCTGCAGGTTTGAGGCTTTCACGCTCAAAACTCACCTATGATACTATTTTTAGCGACATAAGCGACAGATATTCAGCGATTTGCTGATCACTGTGTTGTTCTCTCTCGCAGTAGTTCCTCGCTCAAACACTGTACAGAAGCTGAGGAAGTTGACTTGAACACAGGCTGAGGATATCAATACTGTCACATACAGGATTTCTTCCATTGTTACCTCAATTTGTGTTCAATTTATACTTCACAATATGCCAAAATCACTGGTTGAACTTTCCAATGGCGATGTTTACTATATTCCTCTGTAGAGAAGTAGCATAACCTTTGGACTGAAGCTGTCCTGCCAAGGTTCAGAATCTTCAATTTGACTTCATTCAAGGCAAAAAAGATAGAAAATTAAAGGTGATGAGTGTTTCCACAGATATTGCACATCTGAGTTAGTAAAGATGTTATGACAAAATCCAAAGTATGATTGTGACAGTATTTATGGCAGCTGATGATGGGGGGGGGGGGGGGCATTAAAAATGTTGCTATGCACATTGCCTTTATAGATGGAATAAAATGACAGATCCTTTGGAGATTTAAAATTTGATGTGGTGTCATAATTAAACTTAATGTTAACCTTAATGTTGATGTGACACACTAAAAACAAGAAAATGTGAAAATGGCAATTCATATCCAAAAGGTTGCTGATCTAAACTCACCTAGCAACAGGCTTATATATATATATATTACCTGAGTATGTTTGGGTGGCAAAGCCTGTTCATGAGCTGCACTTCTCGTAGCATGTTAGCTTTGTTGCTAGCCAGAGTGTTCATCTTCAGTGCCATCACCTGCCCTGTGATCCGATGCTGCACCTGGAAAACAAGCAGAGAAGGTTGATCGAGGAGCGGTGCTTCTTCTGGAAAGCACTTCCTCTATCATCTTGTTTTCATTTCAAACATCTGTCTAAATTTAATATCAATATGTATGGAAGCTTACATTTGAAATTACATAATTGATGCATTTGTATCAGACAAAACTCCCCACACATGTAAATCAAACCAATTGTTTCTTTTGACAGTGTATCATTCAAATAGAACCTTTAGTTTGGACAACAGAACTTTGTAAAGTGATAACAAAATGTCCTCACGATAGTCCACGGAGGTCAATAAGTGAGAATACTGAATATGTTACCAGGTACAATAAAGTCATCTGATATAGGGTTAGTACTGTATGTCGTGTTTGCATCGCTTGTTGGCAATGTTAGCGCAGCAGGCTAATAGTAACATGAGTATCTTCGGGCAGCTGTTGATTTCTTCTGATTGCTTGCTGGAGACAACAGGCTCCTTTTCACTTGTCAAAGGTTGGACCTTTATTCTGCACAGCAGAGAACCACAGAGTCCCAGTACATGACCATGTGATGCTGCAGGTACACTGGGCCTGTGGTCATGTGTGTGACTGGACGGGTCATTGCAAGGTTCAGCCAGTGGCTGGACCTGTGTGTGTGTGAGAGTGTGTGTGTGTGTGTGTGTGTGTGTGGGGGTGTGTGTGTGTGTGTGTGTGTGTGTGTGTGTGTGTGTATTAATAGCGTAGCACTAATAGGCTTTCTGGATTTCCCATCACTCCTCCTGATCTGCACAAACCCACTGGTCCATTACTGAGACCTGTCCCAGCAGCAGACAGCAGGCTGGGTTGAACAGTAATAACAGACCTCATGAACTGGTTCTGTGGATGGGTCCAACAGCAATAAGTGCAATGTGAAATGAAAGACAAAATGACCTTCCTCTCTCTTTAGTAACTTCCGTTCAGACACTCGGCCTGCTGGGGCTTTGAATACATTTGGAATTTACCCAATTTGACCTTTTTCAGTAGTCTAAGTCTCCCTTTGGATATCTGTGTGTGGCAGTTGCTTCAGAAAAATGTCCATCCTTGAAAAACCACCGTATAATAACAAATAATTAGCTTTATTAAAGCACTAGACGAAGTACATTTTGTGTACCAGATAGATGCATTGGTATTTTTTGATGTAACATAAACTTCAAGGTGTCATCTGTTAGTGAATGAATGTATTACACTATGTCTTGGTATCTGTGTGCTTATTGTGTTTAATAATACTGCATCATCCACTCCTTAGGAGCATTACAACCACCGGGTGAGTGTTGTTCTGTTTCTAGTCATCAGAATGAAGAGATGATGAGAGAAGGCAGGAGGAACAGCTAGTGATTGTTTTACCAAACTTGTGCTGCAGGTGAAGGGTCGTTTGGCCAGTGGCCTGATACCTGCCTTTCACATCACCACCTTTCTCTTTTACATTTATAATAATGATCTGAATGAACCCTCTTCCATCCAACAGTAAGAGGTGCACTTGATAAAGCTCCCTCTACATACTACATGCTTTTATTAAAGGAACAGTAGCTCTGTTTTCACTCCTCCTCAACTGGAGAATATCATCGCTTTGAGTGAAATGCTACCGCTAGAATGGTAACGATCAAACATGAGGGTTGGGTCACTATGGAGCTCTCTTATCTATAATGTAAAAGAGAATAAACAGAATAAAGATTATATTGTTAGTGTTCTTGGAGTAGCTGGTTTAGTTTACAGTTTGTGGACAAAGAAAAGCCATGAAACAGAGCATCTACTCGTCTACTGACTCCAGCATTAAACCCTGGATCTTACTGGAAGAAGTCATGCCATTTAAATCATATGAGGTACTGAATAACTACGTACGGTATGGTAGGTGTGTGTGAGTGTGTGTGTGTAAAGCTTTGGCTGTTTCAGATAAGAGCAGAGGAATGTGAACAGGAATCCACTTTGTATAAACCCTCACCCTGAGCAAATACTCCAACAACTACCTCAGGTAACTCTGGTTGTGAGTGCTATGTGTGGGTGCTGAGTGGACTCTTGATTTGGTGGGCAGGAGGTGATCATCTACATCATGTCCGTAAAGGTTACCTAGTGTCCACACACACACACACACACACATACGGTGTGACAGTAATCTGCTTAGCCTGGACAGCAGGACCTGTCCTCCAATGAGCATGTCCCCTCACACACACACACACACACAGTCTCACACACACATGTATCTATCTACATGTATGACAAACATCAGTCCAGTATGTAACACATCTAATGACATAAACATTAGCATGAAGTATGACCAGAGCTCCTGCTGCTGGATATCTTCAGGGACATTACGTGTCGGCTTTTCAAGGCTGGTCAGTATATTGTCCCGTTAAACATATTGGAATTTTTGGGTTGGGTCATGTAAATGAAATCATTCATTCACATCACAAAGTAATCTAGCGGGAATGTTCACTTGTACATATTTGACAGACTAATGGCGTATGCATCGCCCTATGATGTTGTATTGCATCGTGATAAACGCTGAGCCAGGTTTCACTGTTTTGTACGTGTGATGTGCATCCTGTCTCCAGTGGTTATTAACACATTTATTAACATACAAACGCGTTATATATAGAACGTAAAAATGTTCTGTTGACATCCGTAATTTTGATGTGATATTTGATATGATTTTTGCTATAATGGGTAACATCAGGCCGAGGAGTGCTGAGACACTAAAAACAATGGCAGCCGCCCACTGCGGCTGAATGTTACCATGACACTGACAGAGAAACTGTGTCTAATGTGGATCTATCGTCGCATCTTGTTGGTCAGACAAACAATTTGAAGACGACCTCAGACGAGGCTTAGTTTCTAACCATGCAAACCGGGCCCCCAGGGGCTCCACAAGTCAGAGGTTCACACTGAGTGTCAATTGGTTGATATTTGGTAAAATGGTGAACCGGGAGGTGACCGGGATGTTGCGGTTAAAGTGAACACAACATATATTCTACATAGTCAACTATAGAAAGTGGATCTTTCTATGTTGACCCAACCTTGATCGTTTGACATTTGATTCATTATCATTTTATTTCACCCACTGAGACGCTGTAGTTTAACCAGTCGACAGGTCACATACCTTGAAGACCTCAGAGAAGAAGCCTGAACCTATCTTCTCACAGAAGAAGTCGTCGATGCGGGCCAGACTGGACACAGCACTCCTCAGGGCTCGGTAGGAGGACGGGCGGATCCGGTTGGGCGCGTGGATACTGTGGAGGGGCGGCTCGTCCGGGCCACCGTGACCCTCCTCGGGGTCGCAGAAGCAGCACTCGGCGTGGTAGTCCATGGTGCTGGTGGACCACCGCGCTCCAGTAGCTCCGTTCTTTCCCACAGGGGAACCAGAATATGTGTTAGACCGCTGTAGTCCTAACACACGAGGTGATGGAGGTGCCCACCATCATGATGTCAGAATACCTTTATATGGATGACCTGATAATATAGCTGCTTTACATCTGATGATGCCTTATTACACTAATAGAGAGAGACTAGTATCTATACTTCTATGGAGTGGGCCACATTTCTCCTTGGTTCAGCATCGTCTCATTCAACTCATTGGAGGTGAAGGATAGTCTACCATTCCCTCCAGGTTCGTTCATCCATGGTCCCAAAGTTCCTCTGAGCAAGCTCCAAGTTCTCACCAGCTCCAGGGCTTCTTTGTGGGTCACCTTGTCCTCTGACGTCCCAGGAAAGATGGAAAAGTCTCACTAATGAAAGTCACTTCAAATCTCAAAGCCGCTGCCACAGCGGTCTTAGTAATTCCTGCAGCCCGTGAACGTCGCCTCTCCGTGCCGGTACGTGAGGAGGCTGGTTCCCTCCGTCATCCAGTTAGTTTTGAGGCTGAGATGACGGTCGCTGCAGCTGCACGGTACCGAGAGAGGGTAGGAGGGCGGCCAGCTGCTATGTAAAGCTCCCTGTGGAAGTATTAAGAATTAATGTAGAGATATTATAGGACACAATATACAATATGTCAGAGGTTCACTGCTGCTATAACGTGATTACTTCACTCATGTTAGCGGAATGACGGAATGCTCGGTGTTAACACCACTGTGGTATATTAGGACACATTAGTATGCGCTGATTTCTGTCGCATTTAATGACTGAGAGCCTCCTCTTGACCCGGGTCCCGGGCCGATGTGCTGGATGTGTTTATTTGGGTAAACGGTAGCAATGAGGCTGATAGCCGGAGAGAAGCACCGCTAGGAGGGCGATAAGCCATCAATCACCTCCTGGATAAGATCGAGCGGCACTGCTCAACCGGACTGTTAGGCTTAGACATAATTACAGGCCTCTTTCAACCATGTTTTTTAAAACATTTTATTCATTTTTTTTTTATACTGCGTATAGTCAATCAGTGTATAATTTGGCCACGGCTAAGTAAACAGGAGAATATAACGTTCGCGTTTTGAAATCCCATATTTCTCCTGGTCAATAAAACCCCTGGCTACCGTTAATAACGGGAGCTGTCAATGACAAGCGGGCTGCTGAGTCACAGTCGACGGCTTCCTTCTATACTCACGTCGGTCTGGATGGAAATGTCGGTGCGGTCCGAGAAGATGTAAAAACAGAAATATCGCTCGGCAGCTCCGCGGTGTCTGCTGCTGATAATCCTGTCTGGATTCCTGCTTCACGAGCCGCTTGTTGGGACGACTACCATGAGACAGCCCTGAGTCAAGCTAGCGAGAGTGATACACAGGACTTCCTGTAATTACACAATAAAAGCCTATCAATATGAGCAGTCGATTTACAGGCGACTGTATGCACGTTTAGACGTATACTTAAAACCTATATTTGAATCATCAATTTATAAACACATACAAAAAATCCAATGATTTTGTTTTATTTCTAATACAATTATGGACAAATTGCAATAGGCTGCATATGAGGAGTTTACTACTAAGTTCAATCAACACTTTTATTATTTTATTTTCTATTATTCAAAACATCAGAGCACTTTTTAGTCTAAGGTGAATGCAAGTTTTAAATTAGAACAGATGACTGAGAAATCCAATTAAAAAATAGAATTATATAGGCTAATAATATAATATAGTATAACGTGGATTTTCATTATGCTATGACCAAGCAGATATTTTCCATCATTTATAAAGGAACGCAAATTGCACGAGTCAGGCAAGAGTGACTTCATGAAAATGATGTCATGCTGTGAAATAAATACTATTCAGTGGTTTGTCTTTTAACTTGATAATGTTTTTCCGTAGGGTTATCCGGAGGATCGTTTTCATTTAACATTTCATCCCTTCAAGACTCTTGTGTTGAAGACAAAGTTGAACTTCTTGCATGTTGTTCTCTAATGCTGACTGGAGCAGATGTGAAGCCAGAGCCTAAACCTGACAGCTGATCTGAAATCGATTTCTTCTGTCCAACTTCAGGCTTGGAAGACCAGAGATTTACAACAAGAAAACAATCCCAGACCAGCCACTGAGCCGGAAGTGGCGCACTGGCGATGACTTACATTTTGATTAAAATAAATAAATAAATTTGTCAACAATTATATGTTTCAAATCATAATGATAACAATAATACATTAATGATAAAGTATATGCACTACACTGGTAATAATAAGAATAAAAGATAATTTTAGAGAATAATTTCAAAATACAGTCATTCAAATTAAACTTCCTCTTCCTCCTCCTGCGGTGCTCCTGACACGATTTTCTGTTCACGCTGGAGGAAGTGATGAGGGAACTCTGAACGCGCACGTGCACGAGCCCACAGCCCGCATTCTGCCCACCACCGCAAAATCCGTTGGGCCCGGAGGAAGCCAAGCTTTCCTACTAACCACTGGAGCGATGTTACTGCACCATCAGATAAATGCATGTTCGTATGTCATTTTAGCACATGAACATATGTGTAATATGTTTGATATAACGTTGAAAATCCCGCGATAACAATGAAATCCCATGAATAATCGTGGGTAAAGTTATGTCAACGCTGGTCGTTTTAAATCCAGAGAGGATGACGTCATGGCTTGGTTTCATCTCGAGGAGCGTTTTTACCGCCTTATTTCATAATGCTGCTCATGATGACGGAAGCCTGTGTAGATGCACGTTGTGAATACAGTAACCTATAGACTTTATTCCATCCTTGGTAATGAAGTCATATTTGATCACAGGTTTAAGATAATGTAAGTCCACGGCAGGGACGCAGTGTTACAGCAGCAAACGGTATAATGCAATAACCAAGCATCAGTTCCAAAAAGAAACTAGTGAAACCAATAATAAATGATTAAAAAAGCAAAATATAACTGAACGATTGAATTCACATTATTGCACATAGGATATATTGGTATTGAACAGTTTATTTGATAAGTGAATTGTCAGTTGTCAATTCATAATTCACGGTCATACTACCATACTATTTAGCATGCCAGAAAAATATTTAGTATGTCTCAATACAAAAATGCAATATGCCAAAAACACCAGGATGCTTGACTACATCTTGTTGCATTTTTCAGTGTGTAAACCAGCATTCTTTTCTGGCTAATCTGACTCACGATACTTTGCACAGCAGGGATATGAGTAATTAAATTCCATTCAATTCAGTTTATTTGTATAGCCCAAAATCAAAAATCTGTACAATCTGTAAAACATACGACATCCTCATTCCCAGAACCCTAGCATCGGTACAAAAAAGGGAAAGAAAAAGGAAGAGACCTCAGGGAGAGCAACAGAGGAGGGATCCATCAGGATGGACAGAAGTGTGATAGATGTCATGTGTACACAATGAACAACATAATACAATTACAACATAGTCAATACATTGATATAAACGATTCATATGAGCTTAGTAATAGCAGTAGTAGCACTAATAATAGCAGAGTAATAATGGAAAAATGATGACTACTAATAATAAAAGCAGCAGTGGATATAAAAGAGTAGTAATGATTATAAAAGCAGTAAAAGTACCAGTAATAGTAATAGAAATGTGACTAATAATAATAACAATAATATTAGCAGTGGGAGTCAGAGGAAGGACCAGTGTCCAGATAAAACCACGATCCATGGAAACCTGAGAGGAGAGAAAGCACAAAGACTCTGAGGAAGAAGCAAAGTCAGTAATGAGCGTTAATGGGACATGAATTCATACAGGAGAAGGATTTTAAATTATATTCTGAATTTTACAGGGATTCATTGCAAAAAAACATATACGGGAGTAATATGGTCTCATTTCTTAGTTTTTCTCCTTTTCTTAGAGGGTCAAAGTTCAAGGGGCCATGTTATGAGGAAGTATGTCCCAGCTGAATGCATACTGCTTTGTAAGGGCAGCTGCATTATTAAAAGTGAAAAAAGTATGCAATAACAATGCAGCTTTGGTGAAAGTGCAGTCAGATTCTCAGAGCACCGTGATTGTCTTTTCCTTCATCCTTATGAGTTCTCCTTCACTCCTTCCTTGATCTCACAATGTTTTCCACTGAGGTCAAGAAGAAGTGGTTAGGAAAAGACATTAGGATGTCATGTTCTTTACTTTTCCATCGCAGCCGAGGTCTAAGAAAAGATGAAGTATCCTGAACAAACTCAGAGTAAAGACACACCACTAAAGCAAAATATTCTCTTGATACTTTGATTATTTTGTCAGTCAGTATAGTATGCCATACAAAAGTAATGTCATTAATAATTTCGTAAAAACAGTTATAATATAGTGAGCAATAAAAAACATAGCCATAAAGTATCACATTAAAATTGCCTAGTATAGTATGTCATAATGTCATAAAACATAGCAGTCTGCCCTGAAAATGTCTAAGCATATAGTATAGTATGCCTTAAAAAAGTCATAGTATTATATTTCTTGAACAAGTAAGGTGTGTGACCCTTATCCAGTATTAATGGACAACATGGAGACATATGGAGTCCATTCATTCTTTATAATGTACACCTCAAAAGACATTATCCCTCTTAGAACCATCACTTGCTAAAGAAAATAAATTAAGACCATTCATTTGTATTTTCATGTATTTTGCAAACAGTCACAAACTAATTAACTCTATTTCCCTGGTAAACTTATTATCATCCCATAAGGTTTTTTATGCAATGGAAACGTTCACTGCTCCAGTGAATAGGATGGACCTTAGATAGGACTTAGCAACAGGACATATTTCTAGTTTGCTCATATACTATGTCATAATAATGTTGTAAAAATATCATCGTATAATATGCCAAATAAATCATAAAACAAGTGATAGAATGTCATAATAATGTCGTAAAAATATCATAGTATGATATGCTAAAAATAAAATCATAAAACAAGTTATGGTATAGTATGCCATAAAAATGTCATTACAAATAAATAAAAAGTCATTGTAGGCCATAAAAAAATAATGATATAGAATGCCATAAAAAAGTCATTAAAATGTCATAGTATAGGCATCCATAAAAGATTCAACATGAACCTATCAGCAGTGACCTGTTGTCTGCCCTGACCAATCAGCGCCAGCTATAACACATTCGTCCTGATTGACCTCCGCAGCCTGCGCCTCTTTCCGCCCCTTTAAATCAGCATTTCAATACAATCTTGCCGACTGCAAACTGCAAAGCCAAAACAAGCCACCAAGAGTAAACCAGTTATACAGGAAGTTAGGTCTTCCATCTTCATATTAAAAGTGGTCGAGAAAACTTGACCGTGGGTGCAATGAATGCAAAAAATGTATTTAAAACAAATAATAATTTCATGTGTTCTTAAAATACACTTAATAATACAATACAATTAATGTAAAGGTCTCACCGTCATTGGCATGTAGCTTCGTATTATTTGATTATAATTATTTTTATTTTTTAAACATCTAAACCGGAAGTTGTATTTCCACCTACTTTCACACTTTAACGCCAAGCTAGCTAGCGTCGAGCCATTCATATTGAGCTAACTGCTTCATCACTGGCTGCCTCCGTCTTTTCGGGGTTCATTAACAGTTTTAATTGTAGTGCTACAGTTGAATAGAACATGGCTCTGCTGACTGCGTTAGTCGCTTTCCTGTACCACCTTCCGCAGGTGTATAAGTGGTTGCTGAAGCCCTACTATATAGCCTCTCTCTTCATGTCAGTAGCCTTTCTAGCTGTCCGCAAGACGCCTGGCATCTGCGACCATCTGCCCACACAGCGAGAGGATGGCAACTCCTGCGACTTCGACTGGGTCTGTAGAAAATGCTGGAAATTAACAAATGTCTTTTCAGGAATTGGTATCAAATAGCTAGCTAGCCAGTTGGCACAGCTGCGGATTGTTGAACAGGCTGACAGCAAAGGCTAGCGATAGCTGCGACATTAGCTGTTCTTAGCTATAGGCAGAGAATGACGGGCCAAACCTTGGTCCAAAAACTGGAAATTCATAACGTTTTACTTTTTGGCAGAGAAACTCGAGACACAAAGCTTCATTTATAACCCACTAGAATAAGCTGAAGTATTTAAATTATATACGGCACACATGGACTGTAAATTAGTGTTTATCTTAATATAGAATTAATCTACAGCTAGCGAATGTTAACGAATTTATTGACGTTCTCGGACGTTGATAAGAAACAGTAATATAAATATCAATGCAGGAGAGTAAATAATCCAGGTTTTCAAAAGCCAAACAGTGTATTGATTCTTTGCCGAATTTCACAGAGGATCCTTACTAAACTGTTAAAGGTCATTGTATATATCAGGCTCCAGCATATGGATCTATATCAACAGGCCACATGTCTTTAAACACTAAGATGCATTGATGTATTTAGGTTTGTTGTGACGTTGCCGCCTCACCAGAGATCATGTGAATGATAGTAACACAGTGTGGAGAAAGAGTCCTCTCTACCGCTGTCACATGCTGCTGTATGCAAACACCCTGCATCCATGCACAGTTCAGTGTACTTTAATGCACCAAGTAGTTTGTATTTAGTGCGTTTGTTTTTTAAAAGCACACAACCCATGGCTGGGTTAAAGATATATATATGCCGCATTTTTCTGTAGTAATATAACGAATAAATCAGCAAGAATATATTGTGTCCATCCCCATATACAGACGTTAGTTGACATTTCCTCCATTCTCCCTGTCCACTAACACATTACACAATTATGCTGTCACAAAATGTAAAATGACGAGGTAGTCTGACATCATGGTGCCCAAAATGACCCCAATTCTCTCAATATGAACAGTGGTTAACGTGGCTGGACATGGTTAAGACGTGGCGTGTTTGTGTTCTCAGAGGGAGGTGGAGATCCTCATGTTCCTCAGTGCCATCGTCATGATGAAGAACAGACGAGCGAGTGAGTAAAGTTCTTCTTTTCTATCGTCTTCTGAATTAATTTCTCCTGAGCAGCAACATGGTGAGATGTCATGATGCATTATGATACAAATCAGTTACAGGAAGCTTAATGATCCATCTCCTCCACTGTGACCACAATGACATTCTAGAATAAACACATTCAAGCTCTTGAACTTTCCCCCTCTGTTACAGCAGTACAGAGGCTACTGAATATTAGCTATTGTCATAGCTTTATCCCCCAAAACCCGTACTGGTGGAATATTAGAAAAAGGACTGCTCAGGATGTTGCATCATTATCCCCTGCTCATTGTATGGCTGTTGGAGAAAAAGCATGGCAAAGCAGGTGTCTCTGTATCTGTTCACATCAGTAACGGTGGAGCAGCATGTGGGCAACATCATCCTGTTCAGCAAAGTGGCCAACGTCATGTTGTTCTTCAGACTGGACATCAGGATGGGACTGCTCTACCTGACACTCTGCATAGGTCGGTCCATACACGCGCGCGCACACACACACACACACAGTACATTTGTTGTAAACAAACTCGGATAAAATACCATAATCAGGTATACTAACAGGTATTGTGTGTATCAAAGCCTGACGTATCCTCTTCCTCTGAGCTCCATGAGCCTCACTTCATCAACACACACTGTAGTTAATGTTGACTTAGTCCCACACACACACACACCGTCCTGCTGCCACGAATACTCCGTAGAGCAGTGGTTCTCAAATGGGGGTAAGTGTACCCCTGGGGGTACGTGAAGGCACTCCAGGGGGTACGTGAGATTTTTTTTTAAAATACATTTAAAATTAGCATCTATTCAAAAATCCTTGCAAAATAGTTATTTAATAAATATTCAATAAAATATAAGTGTAAGTTCATAAAGTACTTTAGTACTTGATATCACGGTGAAAAGCCAAGTATTCCTTTGGAGATACTCAAAGCACAACATATATGAGACGTGTACATTTTGCTATTTAAGCAGCCATGTTATGCATACATGTTATACATAACACATTTGTGGAAGTTTTACTATCCAAATATTTCCAGTTCAGATCAGTTAATGAACTCATCGTCGGCAGTAATTCTACAGATGTCCTCATGGTCTCTTCTGTTGGTCCTTTGTGTGTTTCAGTGTCTCTGATGACCTGTAAGCCTCCTCTGTACATGGGACCAGAGTACATCAAATACTTCAGCGACAAAACCATCGATGTGAGTAGAAATGGTAGAATGCTCTGTACCATTTTATCCATGACCAAGAACAGAGACGTGTACACTTTCTCTTTGATCATTGTGTGTCCAGGATGAGCTGGTCAGAGACAGTCGGGTGACGTGGCTTGTTGAATTTTTCGCCAACTGGTCTCCAGAGTGCCAGTCCTTCGCATCTGTCTACGCTGATCTCTCTCTCAAGTAAGACTCCGCCCACTCAGCAACAGTAGAGGGACACTCTGCGACACTGACGAGACTAACTTGAGCTACTCGTTGGTTCTCCTGTTTCAGGTATAACTGTGCTGGTCTCAAGTTTGGTAAAGTGGACATCGGACGTTATGGAGAGGTCTCCAAAAAGTAAGACATTTTGTTTCTCTTTTGTCTTTAAGAGGTTTGTGTCCTAGATTGGTGGCCATGACTAGACGTGAACATGTTGTCTCATGGTGCTCTGTAGGTACAGAGTGTCTGCGTCTCCGCTGTCCAAGCAGCTTCCGTCCTTGGTGTTGTTTCAGGGAGGGAAGGAGGTGATGCGGCGCCCCCAGGTGGACAAGAAGGGTAGAGCCGTATCCTGGAGCTTCACTGAGGTCAGACTGGACAGTGCACTTCACAAAATACAGGCCTTGTGCAGCAACAACAAGTTCTGTGTATAAACGGCAAACCTAACTTTACTCATTCAGACCGTGCTGTTGTGCTGCAGTTTACACTCCGTCTCCTCAAGGAGCTGAAACATTGTGTATAACTCCTTTAGAGCTCCAGACTCTGTCACATGTGTAGACAGACATTTCTGAAAAGAGACTTCTGAAAACTCCCTCGAAGGTGCAGAGGTTCGCTGGCTGTAAAACAGAGCGAACAATTTACACATTGTTGCTTTATGTAATGAGCATGCCCAGAAACAACAACCATAGCACCGTGGGCCGCGTACTAGAAAGATGTTAAATAAATAGGTATCAAACATGTATAAAGAAATAACTAACTGCTATTGTTTTACTATTGTTGGATTTGTTAAAGGTCATCTATTTTTTTTTTTTTTTTTTAAATGGAGAGGAAAAATGTCTTTTCATTCAACGAGTAGATTAATTAATTTAAAGTGATATCCACAGCTAGTTGATGAAACCATGTCAAAATGAAACAGTTGTTTATATTGGTATATTTGAAAGCTCTCAGCACATTGTGTGTGTGTGTGTGTGTGTGTGTGTGTGTGTGTG
>NW_022280068.1:1404414-1405460 GCF_004355925.1 Anarrhichthys ocellatus | reverse complement strand
CACACACATATAAGCTTGTAGTTCTATCTTTGTTCGGACAGTCATTGACATAATGCATTTTCTAACCCTTTATACCTTAACCATCACAACTAAATGCCTGATCCCAACCTAACCTAAACCTATAACCTAAACCCTAAAGCCAAGTCTGAACTCTCAAATAGGCTTTTGAAGGTCTTTTCCCAAGTGAGGACTAAGGTCTAAATCTCAAATTGATCCTCACAAAGATTGCTGTACACACACAGATACACACACACACACACACACACAAAAAAAAAATCTCAAAAATAATAACAAATCCTGCCACGAGGAAATATGTGTGTGTGTGTGTTGAAGCCCCTTGGCAGTTGGCAAGTCCACAAAGCTCTTAAACTAAAGGGGCAATCATGGCATTAAAAAAACAATGGCTGATTTTGTGATGACCCATTTCCCATAGTGCAGGGGTTCTTAACCTTTTTGACCTCGGGGCCCAACTTTTCAAGTACAAAGTGTCCCGGGGCCCATTCAAATATAAACACTATTAGTTTAACTAATTGATCTCACTCTTGGTTTGATTTGTATCTATATTGTTACCTGTTCAACTCCACCCCTATTTTGGAGCAAAACCGCCTAAAATGACATACCCAAATTAAAATGGCTGTAGCTTCTGAACCACTGTGACTATATGCATCAAAAGTGTCAGAAATCCTGTAGGTCATATAGAAACAGAGCAGTGGGCCTTTGGAGTCAGTAAAAATTGAAGATTTTTGTCCGCATAAAATAAAAAAGTATCTTTCAGTATAAATAACTGCCTGTGGCTGTATCTGTACAGGTAAATGACAGTATAGGGCTGTAACTACACTATCAGTGAACTACTGCCTCAAATTTCAAGAAGATTGGACAAAGTATGACGATTCTACAGTGTTTCTTCCATGAATCGTGTAATGTTTATGATTCATTAAATGTTGTAACACTGCTGCCCTCTAGTGGTTAAATCGTGTAATGTTTATGATTCATTAAATAATGTAACACTGCTGCCCTCTAGTGGTTAAATCGTGTAATGTTTATGA
>NW_022280068.1:1400443-1404404 GCF_004355925.1 Anarrhichthys ocellatus | reverse complement strand
ATGATTCATTAAATGATTTAACACTGCTGCCCTCTAGTGGTTAAATCATATAATGTTTATGATTCATTCAATGATTTAACACTGATGTAACACTGCTCCGGTCTGTCTTTGTTCATCCTGCATCGCTCTGTTCTGTTCTTTAATGTAACGTTACTGGAGCGACGGAGCCTCTCCCAGCTGTTAGCAGACTGTTGTACCCAGCATGCAGTTCGGCGGTGAAATTTTATAAATGTACAATTATTAGTGTTACAAATTGTTTATGTATCACAGACTGTTGTGTGCTGTTGTGTTTTCTCTGTTAAAGAGCATTAGTTGTGGGTTGTTAATTGTTGTGTTATAAAGTTATGACCATGACTAGGGTTCCCTCTCAATACATATAAGACAACTAGCGCTGACCGCTGTACATTAGCAACAAAGAATACATTTAGCTGCCTGTTGAAAGCAGACAGCAGTTGTTTTGGCTATGCACCGGTATAATGGTGTGTGAAGAATTCATATCTTACGGGAAATTAAAACCGTTATACTGCTCAGCTCTAGTCTTTATTATATTTCGGACAGTTTTGTACCAATATTTGACGGGCCGGGCGGCTAGCTGAGTGTCTTCTTCTGCTTATTGTAGCTTGTTAAACAACTGACTGAGATATTACCGCCACCAGGTGGTGGGAAGATATATTGTAACTGAGCGTCTCATGGAGAACAGTAATATCTCTGGTGTCTTCAATTGATAACCTATGCGGTCCCGCGGCCCTCGCGGCCCACAGGTGCAAAACTGAAAGTTTTTTGCGGCCCTCTAGGTGGCGTTCGCGGCCCCATCGTGGGCCCCATGGTTAAGAATCACTGCCATAGGGGGTTGGACAAAGAAAACAGTTTTTCATGTGTGCTTCCATGTGAAGCAGGAAGGCCTAAATGTGTTAAAGGATAGGTCAAGTTTATCTTACGGTAATACAATACTCACCTGTACATATACATAGAAAGAGTATAAAGAGGTCAAACAGTTCAAGAGGAAACAGCTGGATGTGGGTACCTTCAGTGACTGCAAATGGTCTTTATACCAAAGAACTACACCTCAGTCTACATGGAAGTGGTGGCCTGACAGCCATCTTTAAAGGGCCTTTCTTTCACATGGATGGTTCAATCTCAATCTGAAATTTTCACATTTTAGTTTCAGTTTACAGTTTTAACCCTTAATGCACTGACACCGAACACTTCTCAATAACCCCGACAGATGTACTGCACTTAAACCCTTTGTATCAATTGTGTTAATACTATCTGTGAATTTTATCTAATATGTGAACAGTGTAGTCTCACCAGTGTGGATCTATGCTCAGCCTTGAAAAGAATGTGGCCCTAGATCATTAGACTGGATAAGAAGTCCAACAGGAGCCTGGTGGAAAGCAGCAGGAGGAGCCCAGCTCCAATCTCCTCAGCCTAATATCAGATCAAATCAACGTTTGATCTGATCACTGATCACACTATATTAGTGTGACGACCCTCTCTGCCCTGTCTAAGCAGGTGTTGGAGGTGGGTGTGGCAGAGGGTCATCAGCAGAGTGGAAACACCTGAGCTCATCAGCAACCCATGGGCCTTGTGTGCCAGTGCACTGTTTAAAAACCCTCTTAAGTCTCAGTTGGCCCCTTTCTCCTTCCTGAGACACCCATTTGGTTTTTGGTTGAGAGTATGATTTGTTTCTACACCATGCAACATTGCATACACACTTTCTACGATGCACTCTCCTACACTGCTGAAATGACTGACTTCACACACCACTGTTAGTTTATGTTTGCCTCTCATGTTGCCTTACGTTAATAAATAGTTTGTTAATTTGCTTGGTTGTGTGCATCTCCCTTTTTTGTCATGGCTGTTCAGGCCGGTTTGTGACATTAGTGTAATTACTGTGGCATGGTTAGTTGTCACTGCTTCTAGCTGCCATGTTATAAAGGCCAGCACCACGACAGCTACACTTGTTATTTTCCTAAATTCCTCCAATGAACAGTTCAACCTCTTATACCTGCTGAAAACGAGCCACAGAGCATCCAGACCAAAACCTGTTTGTAACATACAGACTTGAGAGCTCACTTTACGCTGAGCCATCAGGTGTGCAGATATACAAGTCATTAAAGGGTTCTTCCACTAAAACAATTCATTAAGTTAGGTTTGCATCTGCTCTCATGAAGGTCCATAATCACCTTCAGGTTTTACTTTGTCAGTCCTGCTGTTGAGGACTGCCGAGAGGAGAGTGGAAAGCTTCTCTCCCTGAAACCCCAACGCTGGGCCTTTTCAGCTCGAGTCGAGGTGGAATGAGGTTTTCATTTCAGACTGTGCCCTTACAGGCAGGTGGAGGGTCTTGTATAAGCCTCCTGTTGAGAAACGGATAGCTGACATGGAGCAATAGCCACGATCAGACCTAAGACCTGGGGAGGGACGTCCTTTTGGTGAACAAAGGGTAACATTAGAGTATTTAGTGTGTTTGGTCCTTGGTTAGTGGGCTTATTTACAGCGCTGCAAGAAGGGGTGCAAGCTTTGTGAGAGAAATTGTCTTTCCCCTTGTTTGTGTTTGGGCCTAAATATGCAGTAAGAAAAAGACACACTTTGATTCGAACACATTTTTGTCTGGAAGTGGAAGACTGGGAAGTATCAGATGATAGGTCGTCTGAGAGCAGAGCACGCTTTCTATCGCACCAAATTGAGCAAATTCTGATTGTGAAACGAATTATTTTGTGGGTGTTGTGATGCTGAAAACTATTTATACATCGTTTTATATGCCATTTAATTAGTTTCAAAACACAGAACTGCATGTGATACGAACGGACAGAACAGTACCCGCTATGGGGAAGAATGTAGGGCAACTTAGAGTCGTCAATTAACCTGCATGTCTTTGGACTGTGGGGGAGGACAGAGAACCCGGAGAGAACCCACGCTGACACGGGGAGAACATGCAAACTCCACACAGAAAGGGCCAGCCAGCAGGTTCAAACACGTATTTTTGCACACACATTAAATGTTCTCGAACATGAACGATAACAAACAAATCTCTGTAGGATGACCTGACAATGCTTTCAGAAAGTATTGGCCTTGCAGTCCTCAAATGAATTCTAAGCACATGTGGATAAAATCTGCAAACATTGGACCAAATAAAATCACCATCCGCATATTCAGCAGCAAACGTTACATTTTCTGACTTCTTTTTTGATGATCTTTCAATTGTTTTGTACAGAAATATAATTTCAAACGAATCTCAATTTGGACACCTGAAAAGGCTTACTGTGGACATTTTTCTAACTAGGCTACATATATTTATTAAAAATGTATATAAGTATATATATGAAATGCAGGTGTGTGAATTAGCTTCTCTGTTCTCTGGCAATGTAAGAGCTAAACCATGGATATGTGTAATGCTGAGGACACCAGGCAGCTCAGAAAACAAAGACAATATCCAACATTTCACTGTCATGACTGAAAACCTTTGAAGAGCGATGTGAGTATCACAACAGAGACATGGATCAGGCCGGAGACTGTGGTTGTGGAGTAGTTGCGAAGCTGTTCACAGTGCTTCCTACTTTTTAAAACTGATTTAGTGGGTAAGAGATGATGATTGAGACAATGCATTTATACAGTGAACAGCTTTTATATTAATCTGACAGCTTTAAATTCAGAGATTCGCTGTGTTGCCAGTAAAATTGCCATTATGCCTTTTACATAAAAGTGACCAGGGTCCCTTTTTGGACATGAGACCAAGATGAACGTTTGGGGCTGCATGTCTAACAGGGGGCTCTGCAGACACTATTATTATTATTATTATTACAACATGATAATGTTGCTCTACTCTGTCTGTGTCATCCTCTGTCTTCTATCTAGTGCATTCTTCCACCCTTATTTTACATTGAAGTGAAACTCAACACACACACACACACACGCACACACACACACACACACACACACACACACACACACACACACACAC
>NW_022280068.1:1349185-1400433 GCF_004355925.1 Anarrhichthys ocellatus | reverse complement strand
ACACACACACACACACACACACACACACACACACACACACACACACAGAGTACACATCACTGTGCTTGGCTTTGTAAGAGGCTCCATCAGGAACATGAGAAGACATCACATGGTATTGCTATCTTTATTGAATCAGCTTCCTTTCACTCCACATCATCTGCTAAATCTCTTTTCCATGTTTTCCTGTGTGTCATCCATCTTCCATATATGTATCCCCTCCTCTTCATTACATCATTACATATATTTTCTTGCTCTTTACGTATTTGTATTATTATCTTTTTTAAGGCAATTTGGCTCGTTTCCATGAACTGGGATGAAAAAACATCAAAAATAAAGTGAAACCTGCTTCCAGTTAACCCCAGAAGTGCTGCTAAAGTTTATTGGACCATCTCATTGGTGTAGCTTTTCTTTCATACTTACACAAAAACTTGATGTGTTTTTTTTTGTAAACAATGACAAACACAACGCTACTGTTTGGCTATCAAAAAAGCAGCAAAGTATAAGGTATAACAGTGACTGTTGGAATGTTAATAGTTTTGCAAGTATTGGACCAATTTTGACCTGACGTTGGTGCTTGATGAAAGGTTAGGGGAGGCAACAACCATCCTCTGGGGAACATGAAAGTCTGTACCAAATGTTCATGTCAATCCATCCAATAGTTGTTAAGATATTTCTAGACAAAGGTCAGTCTCTAAATGCTTTGCTCAACTGGAGACTGAAGACAGTCTCTCTGGTTCGTTGCTTAAACTGTGTGGAAACAATCACAGAGTTTAAAAAACCTGGCTCCCCAGAGCCGTGTCCCAGACAACGTTGACCAATAATAGCGCTATCCCCACCTGGCACCCCAGTTCGACCCCATGCATGTAGATGAACGGTTGTGATTGGTCTGTTCAAATCCAGAACATGGAAGTGGCGTAGGTTTGTCAGCGGCCATTCTGGCCACCGTTTTAGCAATAAATACGTCTCTGGACAAGTGGTCAATTCTTCTCCTCAATGACTCCAATTGTTCTACAACTTTCTTTTCCGACCATGGAATTGTGTTGTGACAATCTCATATGGAACAATTGAATCATCAAAGACCACCTTACAAAGGATTTGACAACCACGGGTGAGAATTACATGTTACACATAATCCACAGCAATTTCTTTGAATGCATGCCTGCCATGCGTAAGAGCTGCCCATACAGAAAATATAGGCAGAACCTATTTGGAAAGTTACAGAACTGCAGCCAATGATGCTTATAGATTCTGGGAAAGTTCAAATCTTCCTGGTTTAACAAGGCTGAGAGGCTACAGCCATGCTAGTGGTGCTGTTCCCTAGGCACAGTGGGGCTTCGAACTAAATGCTATATGTTAGTTTTGGGAGTGGCAGACCGGGTGGTGGTTCCTACTTTCAAAAAGGGGGACCAGAGAGTGTTCTCCAATTATCGGGGTATCACACTGCTCAGCCTGCCATGGGAAAGTTTGTGTCGGGAAGGAGACTCCGACTGATTATCGAACTTCAGAACCAGAAGGAGCATGAGATGGACAGGTGGGTCGGTGCGGAAAATGATTCTGTTGCAGTACCGCAGTTGACCACGGAGATACATTGGCAGCAAGCCTGACTTCTAGTGCTGTAGCAGTGGCCCCTGCACACACCCATTGTACACCCACACAGGTGATTTGATTTATTTTGATTTATAATTACCTCCACACAGGACTGTTTGGGCACGTACTAGATCTATAATAGAGCCCTGATCCAATTCAAAAGTGAGAGAAATTTTAGAAACCGCACCCTGACCCGGCCCAAACCAGGCCAATCAGGTTAGGGCAGAGAATCAGATGTACACTGTGGGTATAAGCCTGCCATTGACAGTGTATCTCATGGAGGATTCTCCTCCCATACTGCTATCTGCTATCTATTTTGCAAGGGCACCGTCCCTGCATCCTGTGCTTAGCACCGCCCAAGACGATTGGGATTGGTTTAAAGAAATACAAACAAGCCAGAGTGTTTTATTCCCCTCATAACAGAATGATAGTGGGTGCTGCCAGACCTGTGTTCAGCCCTCACATAGTGCTGTGGAGATATGTGAGACGAGGCGCGTACACACGTTTTTCATTCATCCACACACACACAAGTACATATTACGAATAGCGTGCTCTCCATCACTGCTGTGGCTATATCCAGCTTGTTATCATCCAAGACAAAATGGCTGCTTTTATCAAACCAAACCACAGTGCAGCTCCATTACCCAGAGTAAATCTATCAGAAAAGAAACCACAAGAGAGTTAATAAAGAAGGCCAAGCGAGTGAATTAATTCATGCCACTTGTCTTGTTTATTTTTGTTTTAGTCTCACAAAGCCCTTCATAGCATAGCTGTGGTGCATTACAGTAGTTTCAATGCAAGTTACAAAACAAGCGAAGAGAGCTCAAACCTGAAATCTTTCTCAGGTTAAATTCCTTTTTTAAAGGTGCAAGATACAACATTAGGAGCATTTCGATTGCCTCTTAACGGCCCTCAAAATGGCGATGCCTGAGCCAATGGCTTGTAGCTAACGATGCTAACAGCGATAACAGTACAAAGTACGGCAACAGTGCTGCAGAGCTAACGGTGTTTACCTGAGGGCGAACCGGAGGGTGGATGCTAAGCTTCGGTTGGGACGGCGTTATCAGCTGTAACCGCCGTATGAGAGCAGTGCAGAGCAGCGGCCGTGAGCTAACCAGTGGGGCATGCTCACATGCACCAACATGCACTAAAAGGTATGCGTGGTACCGGCCTCCCTCTCAACAAAGCAAGGAGAAGCTCTGATCAACACACACAGAGGGAGAGAGACTTCATTCTCTGTTCACATAGACATTCCTCCTGTATATCGTTACATAGATGATTGTTGTTTGATGATATGTTAATGCTCTGCATGTTATATCATGCTCCTTTAAACACAAACTGCTTTTTTTCCTGCTCAGAAAATCAAGCCAATATCACATGCCAAAAGTGTCACCATGCAAGACACTTTTGCTTTTGAGTATTTGAGTATTTGAAACATTTAATAATAACTTAGCAACAATTCAAGTTTCTTCACATGTTTTTTGACATTGACAAACAAACAATTTTAGTTTTTTTGAATGTGTAAAAATTGATGAAACTTAAAAACATTTTGAGAGAAACCCAACCTAAATCTGTCTTCCTCAATCCACTGCTCCCTGCTCCTGTCCATTTAGCTGTAATGTTCAATAGAAAATGCCCCCGAGTCACTGGACCGCATGATGGCCTCGTTATGTCTGAGTGACAGCTGGGAGCGGTACAACCCATTGCTTTGGAAATCCAGCGGGCTGTCCGACACCTACAGTATATGAGAGAGAGGGAGACATGGTGCCATTTTGGATGTTATAAGTGCATTAATCACATAAATGATTGAATGTCACATTTAGTGAACATGAAGTGTTGCTTTTATTAACAAAGCTGCAGAGAATTATCACCCGACTCTGCTTCCCCTCTCAGCTCTATCAGGAGCCTTTCAGCCTCTTTTGGCTCATAGTTTTGTTTTTCTGACCCGCAACTCTACTCTCATCAAACCGCCCAGCAGGCAGGGGTTTACTGTGAAAAAGCTCTATTTGTGATAACCAACACTAATAAGCATGAGCGGGTATTTTACCTCTTCAAATTTCTTGGCCTTGTACTGCTCCGCTCCTTTCAGGAAGTTCAGCAGTATGATGTCACACAACACGGTGCCCTAAATGATTATAATAATATTAATATTAATAATAATCACCTTAGTTCATAAAGCATTCAACAAAGCAAGAGTAGAGATGAAAATATAAAGATTCAACCCAACAGTAGCCCCAAATTTCCGATGTTTATGCAGCAAAGGTCAACTTGTCATGAGATAATGCTCAAAAACAGAGGTAAAAGGAGAATGTTTGGCTCCATATTAGTTCTGAGAAAAAACACAAAAGTATGAAATTAAAGAGTATTTTTCACACTGGTTGTGTCAAGTATAAGTAAAACTCACCACTCCCACTGACGTGAAGGCTGCCACCATGTTGATGAGTGTAGGGATCATGTTGAACTTCCCTGCCTGCAGAGTAATTGTAGTTTATCTCAGCAGGCTTCGGTCCCTTGGGTAGGACTAGCACGTTATCCATGTAGTACAATAAATAACTTCTGTTCATCTCCTAACTCCCCTAAGTTTACCTTAGTGAGTAATGTAATGGCCAATGTTGAGACTCTTCAATTAAAAGACCACAGACCTTATATTGAAAGGTTGATGAATCCTGATAATTGAATTTCATTGATCATAGCTACTTTATCACTTAATATTATGATAGAGACAATGGGCCTTATCTAAACGATCTATAGTGCACGGTCTAAAGTGATGGTGCATGTGTCCAACTCCACCTGTGATAGTTTAACGGTAAATGATCTTGGCCAAAGTAAAGCGCAAGTAGCAAAGGGGTTGTATTTAGCCTCTAGGTGTGTTTTGGGCGTAACATAGATTAAACCAATCAGTGTCATCTCCCATTCCCTTTAAATGCATTGCTATTCAAATGGCAAATTCAGAAAATTAAAGTAGTGAGCTGCAGTAAAAATGTTGTTCGTGAAAGGCTTAACGCCATCATGGATGGATTGAATCAGAGTATTTCAATTGATAAAAACATGATATGAATCCTTTTACAATACATTTGGATTTTACAACCCTCTGGTGTTATTGGATATGTTTGGATCAGACAAGACAGAAACAATCCTACACAGCTACCACTGGAATCTATTTCTACAAATAGTATAATACTAATAACATTAGCATAGCCTGATCTTATCTGCAACTGTGCAGAAATACCGACTCTAAATAGAATGAATAGACATGCTGCGCAGCATTCAAATGTTGATTTAGAATTTGAATGTCAACATTATGAATGAAGCTTTGAAGCTTCCAACTATTCATTACTGCCCTAGAATTGTCTTGTATTGATGTCATTCATTTTCATATTTATTCATATTGTCTTTACTGATTGGGAAGGCACTGTGTTTACTATTTGTCACTGTCAATTGTTGGTGGGTGCTGAATTTAGAGGCTGCATTATGCACAGACTTGCAGCCAGGCTGTTTGTGATGCACGGAAACTTCAGCCTCAATCTGCCTGTTAGTGGGAGAGGACCCGCAAACTTTGAAGTAGCACCACAAGAGGCATAACAACAGCTCTCGTGGACTCATCATGACACATTTTCTCAGAAAAAATGTGTGGGGGAAGCCTCTGAGTGTGACAGAGGATTTTGGGTTTTCCTTAACACAAATAAAAACATCTCTTAAATTGGGGCATAAAAATTCACTCAAAATGTCCGTTGTGAACCTCCCTATGTAGGCGCATCTTACTTTCTGAATAATGTGCCCTGTTCATAGTTGGAAATACCAGTTTTTGTTTTCAAATGAAGCACTTTCACTTTCTGCTGCCTCAAGATAACAATATGCAAACAATGTGCCTGACCACACCTCATTTTGATACCAACACGCCCATGGACGCACAGATGGACACAAGCGCTACTTACACAACGTGGGCGTGAAAATGACAACTTCGTCAGTCTAAACGTAGCTATGACAGCACTGTGCGCCGCTTTGCCCCAGGTGTAAGATAAGGCCCAATATCTATATCCAACATATTCTCACACCAATGCTTCAAATATCGCAGCTTGGTCAGCTCTTCAAAGCTTTAAAACATGATGCTCTACGTACCCCTCTAGCGTCAGCTTCGCATGCGTCAATATATGCTCGTTAAGCGCATAATGTCTTTTCAAAATAAACTTCCATCTTCACATCAAGTTTAGGCAAAAAAAACATTTAGAAAAACAGCATGGTTGACATTTACTTAACTAACGACTCACATCACCACCAAGTGACTAACGACTCACATGACTAGCGAGTGACAAACAAATCATGTGACAAGCGACTCACTCTTTTAGTTTCCCACAGGACACGTTATTTAAGGCGTTGGGAGTGAGACCAGGTTGCTATCTCAATGTCCCATGTCCAATTATTCTGCTATTCTGTAATGCTAAACAAGGTATTTGTAACAGGCCTACCCAAGAGGTTTAAAAAGATGGAGAAGTATTGTGCATAAAAATACATTTAATGGCAACTGGTGCCATTAAATGTATTTTTGTACAATATAAGAAGGAACAAGAAGCTTCAATGTTGAGGTGTCAAAACAACTACATTCATATCTATATCTCTAAATTCATTGTTACCAATAGAAAGTATGTTATACACACGTTGATACACGTTAATATATACTCACATTTCCATTGACCAGAACATCAAACCTAATAGCATAGGCTTTGACCAGAGTGCGGTAGTCTGTCCCATTCTCCATCTTATAATATTTGGCAAACCTGTCCAGACAGACAAATCACACCAGTCTTATATTAAGATAAATCACTTTTAAGCTTATAAATCAGTGTGCATCTAAGACCCATTTCTTTGTTGTCATAGATATATAGTAAATTATTATGTACATGTCACATTTGAAAGCATTGTAGCACTTTTCAAAGGGTCAAGAGAGCAAATAACCACAAAGGTAAAAGCTCTAACAGCCTGATACAAAACAGAAACAAAAAATGAACAAAATCCATAAATGGTGTTAGACTTGAGGGTGATAGTAGCCTTTGTAGCTAAATGGTTCAGTAGTTTCCCACCGCAGTCAAAGACAAGTTTTCTCGTTGAGTTCTTTGAATGGAACCTATCAGTCATTAGTGTCTTTCCCAAGGACACATCGACATGGATCGATCCTCTGATTGAAGGACGACCCTCTCTAAAACTGGGCTGTGCATATCCCATGCCAGTTTGTAGGATGCTTTCTATTGCTCCTCTGTAAAAGCAGTGTGTTTACTTTTTCATCATCTTATTAAGGATCCAGCACCCAGTCTTCAAGGACCAAATGAAATGATTGCATAGATTTTTTATTTTTCTTGTCAGAACTTGTGATTTATTGATTGCTGTTGGGATGTAAAAAGAGTTTGAAGAAATATAACACAAAAGGTTGCTAATATACAATACCTACCTGAAATTGTAGCCCGGTGAGACAGCGTTCTTCTGTGACATGGCATCCAGTCGGGTGAATGAGTACGAGGGGTTGCACTGGTCATCTGACTTATCCAGATCACATATCCAGCCGATCTTTATTCCAATCACTCCCCCCTGACAGAATGTTCAAAATACGAGTCACGTGGATCAGTGTGTTTGTGCTCAACCCTGTCTCCTAGGAATTGCATTTACATACAACTAATTTGCACTGACTGGTATATTTGGAAGAAATGTTGCTCTGTCTGTGTATCAGTCACAAGTTACATTTTTTGTGTCTCATATGCAGGAAAAAGGGTAACATTTTGAATGCACAGAAAAACAGAAAATACCTTGCTTCATGCAAGACTTAAAAAGGCAGGTTGCACACATAACGACTGTAGAGAAAGTTTTGAATATGATTTGGGTGTGACTACTGATACTTGACTTCCGTTGGAGTTGAAGTCGGGGTCAGTTGATGTTGGTAGTTGGCAGATAAAATCATACAGTGTGTGACAGGGGTAGAAGTAACACATTATATTTACTCTTGTTACTGTTACAAAGTTTTTTCTGAGTGTACTTGTACTTTTTTTGTGTTTATAAAAACTTTTACTTTGACTTTATTCATTTTTATTCATTTATTTTTACTCATTCTGGGTTTTGTGGAAGTGTGTGTGTGTTTATTTGTGCTTTAGAACATAACCGCCATTCAAAAATCAGAAACAATAATGTTTTATTTCTCTGATTCATTGCTTTGTTCTCACTAATGGCACACGTCAACTGCCAGAACGCCAGGGGTTACTGACCAGTGGCTCACTGACCAGTGGGTCACTGTGTTGTCTGGTGTATTAACTTACTCGTTTACAACTTGAAAAGTGTCTTTAGACTTGAGTTAGAAGAGAACAAACTTGACTTGACACGCAAAGTCTCCGATTTGACTCTCTAATGTCCCAAAAATCCCAGAACAATAACAATAACAAAAAACACTGTTGACACAACTTTGAAGGGGAAATGCTGTGTCATTGTAATGACCAGAAAACCATCTGCCTTGACTTCTCTTTCAAAGACATGACTCAGACTCCTGACTCTACCTTGTCGGCCAGCTTGGTGAAGTTCTGCTGTGCGTAGCGGACCACGTCTCCCACTCTGAAGATGGGGCAGTAGGTGTTGTTGACCATGTCAAAGTTACATTTTTCTATGTAAGTGTTAGTGATGGTACTCAGGAAGTTCCCTCTGCACACATACAGACATATCATCAAATCAACATGTCAGACTTCAGTGTCGTTGTCATTACCATCATCATATTTAAAATCACAATTGTCATACTTAGTGTAGTTGAAGGTTGGAAAGCGGATGCTGTTCTTAATGAAAATGGTGAAATTCTCCACCTCCATCATTGGCGTACTGAAAGAGAGGGGAAGGGAGGAGCGTAGAAGAAGAGAAAAGACAGATAGACGTGCAAACAGCATTGTGTTTGAATATTGTTGGGATCTGACTATATGGCTTCAACATGTGCTGTGAAACAAAGACAGTCAGGCCTTCCGTTTTGCAAGCAAAGGTTTCATCCTGATTGCAATTTGAGCACCAAACCCCAACTCTGAAGAAATTCACTTAGGGTGTGAGTTTCCTCCCCCCAAAAAAACTGTGTTCCTGAAGTTACCTGAAAGCAGCGCTGCAATCTAATTGGCCAAGAGCCAAGACACCCCAGGACCCCTGTGGTTCAGCCACTGTTCTACAAAACTACCTGCAACCCCCACCTCAATGCTTTTTCCCTTCGACCTCCGTCGAGCTAGGGAGCACACCAACGTTGTTTCCCTTTTCAACCAAATCCTAGGTTTAACAGTTTATATTCGCTGCCCGAATTCACCAAACTGTCTATTTTATCTTTGTTCGTATCCACGAAGCGAACCCCTTTTTAGTCCTGCAGAAGTGAAGAAGCAAGACTTCTTCAGAGAGAGAGAGAGAGAGAACTTCCACTCTCCACCAAGCGCCTCGTTTGCTCCAGCCATAAGGACGCGAAAATCCTTATCCAGACGACAGCGATTCTCTCCTACCAAGAGAACACCTCCCACGGCCCGCAGCCGCGCTGCCTGTGCATCGTACCGTAAGGCGAAATAGAGTCTGGGCAGAGTTAGAGAGAGTTAATTTGTGTTTATTTTATCTTGTTTGTGTGTTTAAAGTACTGTTCATTTTTTATAACGTGGAGTATGCTTAATAATCGCCGACACTAACGGTCGCTGAGATCGTTGGGGTGGTGGAGAAGCTAATGTATTTCATGCTACCGTGATCTGTGTTGAGCTAGCCGCCTAGTGAGGTCGAAGTTGCTTCTCATCAGTTCAGGAGGTCAGAACCGCCGGCTGAGACAAAGAGTCGCGGTTCTTGCTCCCCTGGCTGAGAGAGCAATCTTCCGTACTCCCGCGCGGCACAGAGGATCTTAATCTTTTGTTTTATTTCATTTTGTTCCTTTCCCTTCTCTTTTACTAATCCACACACACACATATAGCTTTGAGCTAATGTAGCTACGCGCTAAACGGCTACCGGCACTAGACGCCGGGCCTCCTGTTGGCTATCTGCCATTTTGAGTCTCGCGCATGAGAGACGTCACCACGTCCCAACTACGTCATACGTCGCTGAGCTGTTCCCTCGCTCGCGCGCGCGCGCACACACACACACACACACACACACACACACACACACACACTCCCCCCCCTCTTTTCAATAGTCTGTTGATTTTAGATAGCGTGCTCATGAATGTATAGTTGTTGTTAGTTTAGTTTAGATATTAGTTGACTAGAACGTAATAAACTGTTATATTTTAGAGAGCAGCTGTCTGTGATTACTTTGTGCATGTGTATTGTGATAATAGCTGTATATGTGGTCTGTGCTCGAACTTAAACCTTCACTTTCACTCTGAATGTGTAATAGTACTCAGACTATTGACATTGTGAGTGAACACTAATTATGAGACTTAGTTTATTGTTTGGTTATTGGTCCCTGTTCGCAGGGTGGTGCCCCGTTATTATTAATAATCATTGATAATTGTTACTGACATTAATAATTCTATTGATGTCAAGAATTTAGTTTCTTAGATGCTGGTAATCCAAACACGCTCCTTTACGTTCCCAACATATTGCTGATAACCCGTGTCAGATTATGTTATTCCCAACATATTGGTGCCCCCTTTTTGAGGCTATGTTATTCCCAACAAATGTTATCTTCACCAGCCTCACAAAGGCGGCAAACAATCTCTTTGATTATCATCGTGTTAAGACTCGGTTTCTACCAATGGACACATTTCTGTCCAACTCCACTGCACTGAGCCATCTGAACAATGGCTCTCTATCAAAAGCTCTCTATCACATGCACGGTATCGTCTTACGTCTTGATGGTGTCGATCTCAGCAGGACACCATCCTTTTATCTCACACATCTTGACCGTGGCGTTGAACGGAACACATTTCCCTGTCAGGATTCCTGGGCAGGAAAAGAAAAGCTTTCATGCTAACTGCAAAACCAAAAAAATGAATAAATACCAGTTCTAACAGAGGAATTCAACACATATGCATACGTGTAATAATGACAATAATAATTATAGATTGTTGTCATTAATTATGTTGCAAAGTTTTATCAAATATGATGAGAGAAGAAAAAGGAACAGAAAGAAGTTCTCACCATAACTTCCTGGCTTATTATGCTTTTCGCAGTTACTGTCCTGCTTACAAATATACTTCTTCTCACTCTGGATATACACAATCACACACACACACACACACACACACACAACACACATTAAAGCCGAATCAATAATTATTTTGCATTAACAATGGATGAAATGACGTGCGTAATGTGTGAGCCATCACTCGTAACTGCCGTTCGATTTTAGCGTCTTTAAGCTCATGGCTTTGGTTTTATGGCCACAACTTAAATGGTTTGGTTCAATGTCAGAGTCCTCGTTAGTGTCATTTCCAGCAGCAGGCAGCTGTCTTCAGCGAGCTCTACTAAACCGACTCACTTCACTACCTGCCCAGCACCAAACAGCAGACAGACACAGGTAGAGACTAGCTGGTGAACATAGTGGAGCATTTAGCTGCTGAGGAGACAGAACTACATACAGAAAACATCTCACATTAAATGCTCAGCAAGAGAGGAGAGGTTACATAATATTGTGGGATCTCAGTACAGTCTTGCTCTATGCGCCTTAATGTGCTTCTAACAGACTACTAGAGATGGGTCTGTTGGGACTGGGTGAGCAGTACACTGCAAATACACGCCAAACTATAATTCACCGGTGAAGGAAGGAGCTTTCTTGGTGACACCAAGGTCCTGATGTTGTCTACAGCACCATCCTTTTCCAGTCATCCAGTTTAGCTCTGAATGGTTCTTTTTTGTTGTACCTTAGATTATGGTACTGGTGATAATGACATCATATCCAGTAACATAGTAGTTTAGTATCGGTGAGTGTAATGTCCATATTACATGTTTTTGAAATAGATATGATATGAATTATTACAAGTGAATAATGTATTTTTGATTAAATCAGTGTGTTAACGGTAATAGCAGTGGTAGCAACAGTTAGCAACAGTGATTGCAGTTAGACAGAACGCAATGCAAAATTATGAGGGGGCATGAATGTGTACAATGTCCATGGAAACATGCAAAACTGAGAATTAGCTTCCTTATTTATTTCGGAATGCACTTTAATGCCGATGTACACTAGTTGTAATGTGGTAGAGGTATTAATAATTGTGATGTACTAATAATTGTATTAGTATTGCAGTAACAGTAGTGACAGTAACTGACCTCAGGACAGTATCCTTGGACTTGGTTCTCTGTAGTTATCATTTTGGTGATGATGCAGAAGACTGAAGCTCCCTGTGGAAAACACATATATAGCACATAACCATGAATGTATACTACTGTCAATCACCTGTCCATCCATCCCCCATCCATCCCCCATCCGTCCATCCATCCATCCATTACCGGTCCATCCGTCCATCCATCCATCCATCCGTCTGTCCATCCATCCATCCATACCTGTGTAGGAGTGACGTAGTCTGCAACATCCATGACCTTGTCATTGTAGATTCCAAAACCTTTGACCTTGGTCATCACTGAGGATTCAATAGCAGTGTCTCTCACCTGGTAGGCCTTCTCATTGACAAACACCCACCTGAAGCACGCACGCACACATACACACACACACACACACACACACACACACACACACAAAATGTGAGATTAAGCTAAAACTGAAACGTTATGCCTGTGCAGTAAAGGGCAAGATGGCTCCCGAAAGTGTGTGATTTCCTCATCAGGGTGTACACATAGGCCCTGTGCGGACACCCGCATTCTGTAGTGGACTTGTTACTTGTCCACTACCTACGAGGGATACGCTACAAGGAGTACGCTACAAGGGGTACGCTATAAGGCATACGCTACAATAGATACGCTACAAGAGATGGCAATCTATAGCGCATGTGTGCAACGCGTCCTCAGGGAAAACAATATAATCAGAACTACGGTGTGTAAATGTTGTATGAATGTTAGATAGTCCTGATGGGCAGGTGGCACCTTGCATGGTAGCCCCCCTCATCAGTGTATGAATAAATGAGGACATGTAGTGTTAAAGAGCTTTGAGTGGTCGGAAGACTAAATTTACCATTTCAGTACCAAGTCGCCCTTTCCAACATCAGGAACTTGTTAAAAAACTTTCACAACTACATGCTAAACATCTTAGAGACGCATAGCAAGACGACGTGCGGTCTTACTAAATATCCTGGGCAACGGCTATTTTACACTCTACCAGAACAATGGCCATGGCTACACTTTAGAAGCATTCGTCCCGAAAGTTAATGTGTCAGCATGCAGACACACATTCAGACAGTACTGTCAAAGGACGGATAAAACCGTGACACACTACAGTATGTGGCGGCTTTGAGAGCCTCAGCTATGCCATGTGATTGTCAACAACTGGTAAGTGAGATGATATGAGATATGCTAATTGCTAATAGTTAACTCGGTGCTGTATAGGAGTTACTACTGGAAGAAGATCTCAAAGTGAACAAGCCCTGACAGTTGCATGCCAAGTTTAGACTGCGGTTAAGAATGTCACGTTATTTTTTTACAGACTGCCCACTCACAGAACCTAAAGGGAAACTAGGAAACTACTAGTCACTTAATTTGTTAACACAAGGCTTTCAAAGATAGTTGTTATTGTTAAAAAATTGCAATGTAAAACAGAGAGCAGACTGAGAGCAGATGTGTCTGTGGCAGGCTTTATACACCTTTACATATATCTATATATTGAGTTTAGTTAAATTAATCCTAATTTGATCATTGTCATGATTAACTAGAAATTGCAATACAATCAAACCTAAAAAACCCTACCTTCAGTTACATTTACTCTACATAAACACAAAAGATATATGCGTGATCCAACCAGGCCAAATTAAATAGTGCATTAACCTAAAATACACCAGAATGAAGGGAAATACTCACCCGATGAAGTAAGTGATGATGAGGAGTTGGACGACACGGTTGATGATGCCGATGGTCCAGCTCTTCACTACCACTGACTTTGTGGTTTCATAGGTGAAGAAGTCTTTTATACAAGACCACATCTTAGCTGTATGTGTGTGAGTAAAAACAAAGAAAGCTTGTGTTTGTGTATTTTCTGTATGCGGTAGGAATATAAAGCAAATTACAGAAATATGAAGAAAATTTAAATTACACTGCGTATGGATTATGGATATAAAGGCTGAAACTGAACTCCAAATGAAGCAGCTGTTGGTGTGTGTGCTACAGCAAATACAGATGTCGGTCCCCAATTGTGGCTGAAGTCTTCATTCTTATTTTGTGTTGGGAAAAAAGAGAAATGGATGTTTTAGGTCCAACGCTGAGAGCTGTATCCAGATATCCAAGAGCTGTATCTCTTCTTCTTCATGGAAACCGGTCTTCAGGTAATGCTCTCTTCCTGTGACTTCATGTATGATGTTGACTAACAGGTCAACAAGTAAACAGCTTTCTCTCTCTCTTTTCTCTATGTCTCTCTCTTCACCCACTCTGCCCGTCTCTTTCTGCCTCCTCTCTCTCTCGTTTATCTCTGACTCTCTGCCCCACCCGATTAGCTAAACCACTCCTCAAAGTCTCCCTCCTTCCTTCTGCTCAGCACACCGTGGATGTTCATGGTCAAGATTTGTGCACAGCATTCTGAGTTTCTAGATTAAAGGAAGGACATAAACTGTGTGATCAGTCTCAAATCTGATTTCAGATTTCTTTGTGATATGGTTAGGCTGGTAACGAGAGGTCTTCGAAAGTTCTTTTTCAAATAAAGAGAAGACCCAATCCAAAACAAGGACACAGATCCCCTACACCAGGGGTATTCAATTTAATTTTCAAAAGGTCCAGATTGACAAAATCTCCTCGTGCAAAGGTCTGGAACATTACAATAATATCTAACTTGCACTATTTAGTAATATACAGTATATATCTATATATATATATATATATATATATATATATATATATATATATTCAAGAAGTCTAGCAGTAGTAACGTCAACAACTGTCAAATCAAATAAAGAAAGTACACATCAATTATATTTTAACAATTATTATTCTCAGTTTTCAAATTTAACTGGATGGATTATAAATAATACATAGAAATACATAAATAAATGTTCTTCTCATTTCAAGTAAAATAAGGGCTGGATTAAAGAATAAATTAAATAACAAAGCTTTTGAAAAATATGCATCTTGAAATAAAATTAATTTCACTGAATTGTCCTGCAGCTTTAAATTCAGTTCATTCAGTTGTGAAGTGATGCCAATCAAAAAAGCCACCATATTATATTTTTCTCATCTTCTAACAAGAGAAATTTGTGTGCAGGGACTTTATCTGTGGTTATTAAACCACTTGTTTCAGCTCTATTCTCTCTGTTTACATCATTGTTGGAGAGAGAATTCATGTGTCAGGATTCTAATCATATTAGGCTCTTAGGTTTATTTGCTGTGTCTTCATTTCAGATGTGAGTCCAAATGAGACATACAGTTTTTTTTAATTGCCCATTGGAAGATTTCACCTAAACGAGTCTGTCCATTCTTGGTTAAAGACTCTGGTGTCTCGGACCTCTTTTTTCTTTTTGGAAATTGTCTTGTGAAGTTATTTCCTTGGCTACCTTTAATAGTCTCCGACTCTTCCATCTCTTTCCTCGTCTCTCCCCCCTGTCTCATGGTGTGTGTACATCTCACTCGAGTCAGGAAACTTGTCAGAATACTCATATTTGATTGGCTGAGCTGCATCACGTGATGTGATTTACAACGCATTGGTCGGTGTCGGTGTGTGTGGCCACTGAACAAGTGTCGTAAATGCTGGAAAAGCTGTGCCAGTTAAAATAGAAGCACTCCGTCAAAATTTAGTAATTCTCAATTATCTATCGGTTTTAGGTCCTGGGTCCGGATACAACGGCGTCTGGGTCCGGATCCGGACCGCGGCCCGCCAATTAGTGACCCCTGCCCTACCCTGACCCTAATGGACCTAATATCATTATCATATGAAATATTTATATGATTCAGAGTGCATTTTATTCCTCATGTTAAAGGTAGAGCACAGTCATCTTGTATAAAAGGCTGCTATCAGCCTCATCCATCAGTCTCTACATCTGACTACACACCACAAACTATATCCAGGAGATAACATTACACACTAACTCAATCACAGCTGTCTTCAGTCTATTGCCACCTTGACTCTCTAAATACCTCCATTAAACAGTCAATTATGATAAGTCGATAATGACCTCTCTGCTAGATGCCACCAAATCCTACACACTGCACTTTTAAGAGATTTTAAGGTTTTGTTCTCTGATATAAAAGACATCAGTAAATGCCCCTCTGGTGAATTTAGAAGCTTATACGGTTTATTAAAAAAAAGAGAGTAAAACCATGACACATGACTGTTGTTTCTAAAACCATAAGTCTCTCATAAGCATTCTCTGGATATCAGTGTAAAGACAAAGAGAAAGTGGCATTTCTCTTCACACCTTAGATTAGATTATACAGTAAGTGATCTATCTGGATGGAAGGATAAGGGAGACAGGGAAATACTGAGGAAGTCGGCTGCAACTGCTCAAAAAGATTTGTATTGATTTTTATGACGAGAGAGAGAGAGAGAGAGGTTGCTCTTGTCCTCTGCCTTCCTGTCACCCATCATCCTCATCATCATTGGGTTAACTTCCATCATCATCACCATCATTTTCATTGTAAGGATTACATCCATTGAGGCATTAGCCACAAAGATCATACCAGTGCACTTTTATCTGGACCCTGCGACCACTTTGTGGAAGCTAATGGGAAACCAAATAAAGACTAAAGAAGAGTAAATGTCTTCCTGCCACAGACAGAAGGGTTGAAGTGGTGAAGAGTTAAACCATCACTGTTCGTCCAGCTGTCTCCATGGATAAAAAAATAGATAATTATTTTTACAATGAAACACAACTGTTATCATTGTTCTTATTAAATTAAGCTGGCGTTGTTATAAAAAAAAAAAACTGCTCTTGTTCACAGTACACTGTCAAGAACTGGTGAAGTTCTGCAGCGATGAAATGTATGTTACATGCTTGTCACCTCAGGTCCTGGACTGAAAACACACACACAACCGGACTGGGTTGGGACTTGATTTCATTTCCTGTCTAGCTTTTGATTCACTAACTTCTGTGACTCAACACAATCTCTTGTTGTGGGTTTCTGTCTAAAGTTAAAAAAAAGTTTGCATCATCCAAAATCGTAAAAGATTGTATTATTTAAGTTATTATTCTGGATTAAAACAAATATATTTGTGCTTTAAATCATAAATCAGTAGTTATGGATTATTTTAAAAACTACAAACCAATGGACCCATCAATAGTGTTTGTGCTCATTTATTACTGTATGCTCAAGGACCTCTTGTAGTTTCGGTGATTCACACAGTTTGAAAGACATATTTTGTTGATATATTTATATTTCTATACTGTCATTGACTGCGGACTCCTCTCTACTCTTAACCAATTGGTAAAGGCTGCAAGTGAACAGCTGTTTCAGTATGGAATCTGCTCTTTTCTTGATTTGCGCAGTAAGGCAAAGGTTAGCAGTGAGTTTGCCTGGTGGCACTACATGTACAGCGTAGGTTACAGTTTGCAAAAACACTCCTCAATACCCAGGAAGTTCCTGTGTCTTGCTTCCCAGCTGCTGGGCAATAGTGAGGGGAAAGTCTGGGATTATAAACCGGTCTTTGGACCCACTCTCACTCCCAACTCGTCAACTACTGACGCTCAGTGCCCCTCGGCGTCTGATACCGAAGCACCGAGGCTTCCTTTAGTGTCTATGAGACGCTTCAGGCTTTGAACTAACTCCAATGTAAACCAACACACATCATTATTAAGCGGTCAGAGCAGCTGACGTAGTGTTCAGAGAGACGTAGTCCACGCGGGATGGGAGGAAGGTGGATGGGTCAAACAAGCACAGGACTCTCCTGCAGGACACAGTTGTTCGGGTCCCTTTTAAAACTAAAAGTAAATGTTAACATTTTGTCACATCAGTCGTTAGTCAGTCAAGTACTGTCAACCACGCTCTTTTCCTCAACTTATCTAATAGTTCTGTGGCCTAAACCTAACTTCCTGTGGAGACTGAAGTTTATTTTGAAAGGACTTTGAAAGGTCTCTGCCATTCAGCAGGACAGGCAGTCTCTTCTGTTGGACTGCTGACGTAACCTAAAAGTGCATACACAAAAAATGGTGTTCATTTAACTGCTTAAAACATATAAAAAACTAACTTTCCTTTAATTGCCATCATTATCTGGACACGGCAGTCTGTTGAGCAGGTTCTTATTTAAGGCTGGATGTTTGGGGGGTCATTTGGGTTAATACAGATGTCAGTGTGATTTGAATGGCAGTGAATTTGAATTTTCTTAAATGTGGAAATGAAACCTTTATGGTTTCACTTCAGCTTTCTATAGCAAGAACAATATTTCCTTATTATCTTCTATTGTGGAGCCTCCAAGCTGTCCTTACAGTATGCTGAATGTTAAACTGATACGCAGCAGGCATTCATTCTATAATAGTAAGCCTGTAGTAAGTCATTGGCATTGTTTACAGTGAGAATGTCCTAAAGAGAATCAGCAGAGAGAACGGCCACTGCCTGATCATGAGGTGATTATCCTTGGCAATCTCAATTTCACTTTTTTACAATCTCAATTTTACAAAACTAATTTCTCATCCTACTCACCCCAACCTGAAAGATCCCTCCAAGTCAAGCATAATTGAATTAATATGACCACATATTCTGCCTGTGGGGTTTTTGACCTTGGTGTCAGTGACCATTGCCTCATTGTTTGCGTTAGAATTGTGAAACAGAGGAAAACTAATTCCCACATATAATGATCAGAAAAAACATTTCGATGACCAGGACATTGGACCTGTACTCTCAAAATCCCTGATCCTGAAATTATTATTAATTTATTTTACGAATGTTTCTAGCCATGTTTTACATAAGCATGCACCCTTTAATAAGTCAGGAACAAAATGGTTTAATGTAAGTAATCGAATGGGGAAGTTTCAAAGTGATATCTATTGTAAGGGGCTGAGGGGCAGGGTAGTTGCTGGAATCTACATTCCAGCCAGAAGGCTCCACCCACTCCTTCAGGAGAGCATTGAGATCAGGTGTGGGAAGAGACACACCTGGAGCTGATCTCCTCATCAGGGAGATGAACAAAGGTCAAGCAGGGAAGCTAATCAGAGAGACCATGCTGCTAGAGGAGGAGTGTGGTGTCTCCCTAAGGTCTCCAGGGTGGAGAAAGTTGAGCACGATAAGTCGGCTAGCGGCCCGGCTGAAATAGTTAATATTTTCTGTTTTGGTGATAGAGGTTTTCTGTTTTGGGTTTCTTGAAGTTTGTTTAATTAAATACCCTTAAAAACCTGCAGAATTGACTCTGCCTCTGATTGCTGGACTGCCACTAATTTCTGTGTCCTCCGTACCGTCCTGTTACATTATCTTTAAAGTGTAACTTCATTGAAATCCTGCGCACAGCTAATTTCTGAGTATCTAACTCCTATTTTCAATCTTAGTATCACCTCAGGCATCATTCCTTTAGTTTAGAAGACTGCTTATATTCTTACTCTCCATAAAGGTGGTAGCAAATCTGAATAAAATAATTATTGCTCAATCTCAAAACTACCTTGGAGAAATACTTAATTCACAGTTGGAATCCTTTTTTATCCACTTATTTCATACTAACTCCATTTCTTCAGGCCAAAGCACAGAACTTTTTTGCTACTAAATTAGTAATTAACAATATTGTCTCAGCTTTAATTAACAAAAACCCTGTACTGCTCTTTTTTATGGATTTAATCAAGGCTTTTTACATAATTGACCATTCTTTGCTTTTACAACTTTCTTCTTTGGTGTTTGACTGTGGTGGTTTCAGTTCAATTATCAGAATTATTTCTCCGATAGGTCGCACGCAATGGTGCAATAAATAGGCTACAGAGAAAGAGCCACACCGTGCCTCTGAAATGATTAAAACCACTAAAAGAAACTGATTTTCCATCTTTTAAAATCATAACATCCGGATGAGTATGAGATGATAGAAAGTGATCATATTTGTAATAGCTTAACAAACTACAAATATATAGAAGTAAGGAACCAGAAGCACTTCGAGCCTTAAAAACAAAATGATCCACCAGTGAAGTGACCAGTGAACTGAGAGGGCAGTAAGAGCTGGCTTCAGGCAGATTTGAGACATAAACAGTGATGAGGATCCTGGGACATGCCCCGCATTTATTTTACGGCAAATCCTATTTTCACGGGGATGTTAATCCAAGGCCGATAGAAATGTCCCGGTTTGAGATGTGGAACTAAACAGATAGGGGCTGGGAGCCGAGGAACACCAGGATTCATAGTGTTACGGTGTGGTCAACATCGCAAACGTTCTGCATATGACATATTCATCAGTACGTACTGCATAGTGCCTATTAAATGAACTTTAAAGTATGATTTTACCAGCAGTCTGTGAAGTAGGAACAAGCGAATCTCGGACAACGATCGCAGCAAATTGCTAACATGCGCTATTTGGATAATGTGACCGCATAAAAGAAAGAATGGGTTATTGTCTCGCATGAAAACATTAAAAAAATGTAATAAAGTGACATATTAACAATTTTTAGCATGGCTCAAACTCTCACAAGACTGACGGTCGGTGTCCTCCTTGTCACCCGTGAGTCAAACTAATTCTTAATAATTAGTTAATAATAATAATTTAATAATAATTTCTCTGTTTGTAATTATCCCGGCCATCCAACATTTCTAGTGCATCTATCTGTAGCCGTGCTGTTTGCCAGACGTCTGTAGCTGTTGGTGAATGAAGGATGCTAACTCGGCTTCATCTGTCTTATTTGGTCTCCGCCAAAGTTGGTTCTTTCGTAGCTTTCTCTCTAGGGCCTGGAGGCTTAGTTTGATATAATGTGATTCCTCCAAAATGACTAAAATTCCCGATTTGTGAATCCACGTCTAATGTAGTCTTCAATTATGGTGTCCATTTTGATCTGCCAAGCTTTGTCTCATTCACTTGCTTCTGTTGCTTTGGCGCATGTGAGGAAACAACACATAGGCCTATAAAACGTTTGTCAATGTTATGAGATGCTAAGTCATTATTTTGAGATAGTATTTCATTATAATGACTTGGAGGATCTGTATTTTTTCCTCACAGTGGCGGAAACGGGCTTCCATATTATGATATGAACATGGTTCATCGAGAGTTAAAATATATTATTGTCAAAGCTACATTAACAGCAATCTTGTAATGTGTTTAGCTGCAACAGTGGACTGATTTTTTTTTTTTTTGCTGGTAGGAATGGGCTTCCATAGTATTTGGCTCCATAGTAATGCACTTTAGTAGCTCACTGCCGACCTGCAATACACGGAAAAGAACGGCAGGCGGCAGCAAAGAGGCGCAGCAGTGTCGAGTCTACCGTAGAGACAGAAGAAGAACACTGTTTTGGCTGCAGACTGAATGAAGAGAAAACACACTGAGCAGAGAGAAACGTCTGGAGAGCTTTTCTTTTTTGAAGAACGAAACGAGGTGAGTTCAATAGACTGAGAGCTGAGCGTGAAGTTGTGCACGCTGAAACACGTTTACGTATTATTAGAACGTTACAGCGTATGCTATAATGATTAACCATAGACTGTATATAAGAGGCTATAATGAGGCATTGTTTCCTACAGCATTCAGTGTCGATTACTCAACGTAAGACTCTTCTGGTGTAAATCCGTAAAGCCGTGTGGAAGGTAACCGAGTAACGTTGTTGACAGGTGGATGTAAAGTTGTAATAACTGGTTAATGCTGTCGTAACTCTCCACATCCTTCCAACTAAGTCCCCGTAAGCTTCTGTGGAGGTAGAAAGGAGTGTCAGTAGAGGCTACCGGGTCACAATGCAGTAGATCACAATCTCATTGGAATAGCTTGTATTAGTGTGAAGTGCCGAAGTTAAGAGGAAATCGCCAAGAGTCGTTAACATTATGATGAATTTTCACACCGGCATACATTACGGAGAAGCATGTCAACATATATCAGATTAAGTTTAATTTGATGTAATATAACATTTATAATAATTTACTTATACGAGCAGCTGTAAAATATAATATTATTGATATGATAATTGCCGTCAGAGTTGCTTTATTTTGAAAGTTAAAACCGGATGTAAGCCTAGTAAAGCCTTTGCCCAGACATGTTCAACTTTACATAAGAGATTAATGTGAATGTTTTGAAGCAGACAGTGGCGAATGCTAACATGTTATCACTTAATTATAGCTTGATAGTGAGTTATTATTAAAGGTACAGTGTATAGGATTTGGCAGCATGTAGCGGTGCGGTTGCAGATTGCAACCAACTGAATGCCCCTTGGCTCGCTCCTCCCTTTCCCTTTCCTCAGAGTTCAAAGTTCAAAGTTCAAAGTTTGCTTTATTGTCAATTCCACAATATGTACCGAACATACAGAGGAGTTGAAAAGACGTTTCTCTCCAGTCCAACATATAAACATATAAAGTGAATACAGTGCAATAGATAAAAAAAACATTTGAGGCAATCCTTACGACAATAACACCACTTTAGGAGCAACGGGAGTCAACTGGCAGCTGGCGGCCCCAAGGTTTTACACCGTGCCGCTCAGGTTAGCACAGTCAGAGACAGTTCTGAATGGAGACACCCCACTAAGAGTCAGTTTCCTGTATCTGTGTCATGTTGGTTTTGCCACTGCCCCGCCCCTTTTCTGAGTGTGTTGAATCTAAATAAGAGAAATGAACATGAACACAGATTATGACCGATTCTTTCGCTCCATAGTCGCTAAAGTAAATATTGGACCAATTTTTCACATGCCAGACAGACAAATCAGGAGAAATGTAACTCGGTTCGAGACCCTTCTCTGTCTCAGCAACACACTGTTGAGAGATCCGTCAACTAACATTCACGATCACACTAGCTAACTCATTTTTGTAATGCTAAATATTTAAAACAGCATTTTAGTTATAGACTACTTATAGACTAGTTATAGACTTGGCGCAGTTTGAAAAGTGTGTAGAGAGCTATGGTGGCATTCAGGTAATGCTCTCCCTAGAGCCAGGGCTGGGTTTGTCCATTCTGTCTACTGGAGAAACATTTGATTCATTTATTTTATAAATATTAATTATAGTTTGTGTCGTGGACTATTTTACCCCAAAAAGGAAAATCCTGACGGAGATGGGTTTGCCTTTCCAAGGGAATACAACGCAAATGACACCATATTTAAATAGAGTGGGTTCTTCTCTAACGCCTGCCTGTATCTGAGGGGAAATGTGAATCACTCACAAGGGCCTGCTCTCCTCCCAACACATTGTTGTGGGGCTCCTCTCGCTGTGTTTAGGACAAAATTCACCAAACTATATAAACAGCAAAGAAGAAGAGTAAAGTGTATGCCTTTTTGTGTGTTCTAGATCAGTCACCATGACAACCAAGCGTGGACTGATAACGGATTCATTCAAGGTGGTGAAGAAAGCAAGGAATGGGGTGAAACGAGAGAAGAGGCCCACTCCTCCTCCGCCGCCGCAGAAAGGTGAAGAGCAGCAGTGTGTCTAGAGCTCGTGTTTGGGCGAGCTATGTTCTGTGTGGTAGCTAATGTCTCCTTAGTGAAACAGACATGAACTACAGATCTCAATCCCCATCTAAACAAGACTAAACTATATTTTACACATTTTCATGATTCTTCATATTTTGATTTGTGTTACCTTAAGTTCCAGTTAGCTTTTAAAATGTCTCTCCTTACTGACACACGCCTTCTTTATGTCCCCTGTAAAGATCACAATGTCACAGTATATGAAAATATAATGTCTCTAATGTAAGTCTATAGGGAAAAGTAGTTTTGGGCTCCGTGGCATCACGTGACGGATTGTAATTATAATCCCACCGTTTGGCCACTATGTAAATTAGCTCCAAATCCTGGCGCTCCTCCTAGGGGCTTGCTCTATTAGAAATAAAGCAGTGTTTACTTAATCTGGTGTTCAATGAAAATGATGGGTCATTGGAGTTTTTGGAGTTTTCTTTAAATAAAAAAATGGTTGTTAAACATCAAAAAGATAATTAAATATTTATTTTGAAATGTAATTTATATTTCAGTTGAATGTTACCAATGTTAGAGCAGTGTTGTGATACAGTAGCATTGACTAGAATTCTCTCTGGATCTTTTCATTGGAGCAGAGCCTGAAACTGAAACGGTCCGAGAGGAGGAGCTGCAGAGACTCACACACTTTGATCTGAACTGGAGATTTGGGCCGTGCACAGGTTGGTGACATACCTACACATACACGCACTGGAGAATACCTGGCTTTGGAAGAAGGTAAAGTGGTTTGAATATTAGATTTAATAATATTATATTATATATATATATATATATATATATATATATATTATTTTAACATATAGATAGTGCAGTTGATTCACCAAAGTTTCATATGGAAAGGAGGAGGAGCAGTTTTACTGTAACAATGCTGCATTGTAAATAGAATAAAGACGTGAAGAGTAGATCCTCATGACTCACAAAATGATTTAAAAGAAGAAATATATAATTGTTTGACATTTCTTGCAGCTCAGAGTTAAATGAGATATATCAGATATTTGTTTATTCAGTGAAGGACCAGGATCTGGAAGCAATATATTAATATTTGTATTAACAATCATTACGTGTAACATGAATGGTGCCGCTCGTAGTGACGAACCCACAGAGAGGGACCACGAACTCTGCACTTCCCCTCAATCCACTGTTAGCTCTTTGCTTAGGCTCTACTGTTTGCAGTGGTGGGCCGTCAGGGCCTGCAAAGCCTTCTCTGCTGGCCTAAACAGAATTACAAAGCTATATCTATTTTATAATTTTTCTTAAATACACGACATGTATTATAATTTATAAAATTATTTTTCCCATTATCTTATTTTCTCATTGCACAGCTACTGTCTTCCTCAGTTGCTCTGCTTCCAGTGCAGCTTGTTTTAAGTAGAGCTTTTATCCAATCAGATTTCACCTCTGTGTCTCTAGGTAAGAAGAGAGGCCCCAGACCTGCAGACTCACAAGTGCATCCTGGTGCAGTTTAAGTGAATGGGGACAATATTGTTGATTGTCATAGTCTTCAACCAATCAGATCTTTAGTTTGACATGTTGGGCGCATTCTTTGTCGTGTCAGAGCCTGCTAGCCGGCCTATAGCTACGTCAGCATTACGTGCAGCTTAGTTTCCATGTGCAGCTCTGCAGTGAGGTACAGCGTGTGCTGTGATTGGTCAGTGGGCGAGCACGTGACTATCGTGAAACGAAACTTAACAGCAGAGGCTTAGTCGGCGTTGTGAATCACATCACGTGATGCAGCTTAGCCAATCAAATATGGGCATTCTGACAAGTTTCCTGACTCGAGTGAGATGTACCACACACCGTGACACGGGGCTGAGACGAGGAAAGACATTGCAGAGCAGTACGTTTCGTGTTCAAGATGTGAAAATAAAATCCGAAGACGATCTCTTTGGGCCGCGGCTTGTCATTAAGGAATGACGGTGGGGCCCACAGCCAGATCAGCTGAGAACCACTGTCCTACATGAGCGCAGAAAACATTATGTTTTCCTGAATTTAAGCTTCTGCATTTTCCAAATGCTCAAGTATTATTCAAACGTCTTGAAAGCCTCGTACTGAACGGTGTAATACGAATACGTACATAGTTACAGCCTTAGAAACGAATAATAACTGTGGCGCCATCATGTGGTTATAAGGTGGTATTTCAGCTGCAGGACAGCAGTGAAGGCCCAGGTATAAAATGCATGGCCCGCCACTGACAGTTTGGTTCAGTCTTACTGCTGCGCTTTAGACTATACAGTGTTCACAGACTTTGTGTCCATGTTTTACTACAGTCTCTCCTCCACTGTCATCTTAATGCACAAAGCTGTATTGATGCTGTCTTTGTGCATTGTTATCGGGAACAGTACAGATGTAGTAGTGCAAAAACAGCTTTTAACCACACGAAAGGTTCATCGTAGCATCTCTCTCTCTCTCTCCAGGTATCAGCAGGCTGCAGAGATGGGAGAGAGCAAAGCTTCATGGTCTGAGCCCACCTGAGGAGATCAGAGACCTGCTGCTGCAAACAAACACTGACCCCGAGTACAACCTGAGGTAACACACACATACATCCACATTGGTGGTATCCCCAGAGTATTTGAAATACCACACAATGCTTACTTTGTATTAACGACTATACTCACTATGTCATCCACCACCTCTAGCAATATGGGTAGTCTGTGTTATCTGTCCTCTAATGGCAGATATATACTCAAATACTAATTTATGTAGAAGGTAGATGGAGGTGGTTTGAACAAAAAAAATCATACCTAGAAATAATGAGTATATGTCTCTAGCCTTCCTCTGGTATTAAGTGTGATCAATAATAGTGGCAATCCCATAAAGTCTGCCTTTCTTTGTTGGTAATGATTGTGTTCTTTCTCTTTCAGTCTGTGGAGTGAATATCCTTTGTGAAGAAGAAAGAGAAAAGAATGCAAATTCCAACAAAAGTCAAGTTAATTATGTATCACCCCAAATCACAAATGTGTCTCTCAGAGGGATTTACTTTTTATTGTACTAGGTTGTCCTCTCCATTATTCACATTTTTGATTAAAAAAGAATTCTACTAAAAATACTGGCTTCTTCTATCTTGTGATGTATAATGGAGTGAGGGATTACCTCGCTGTGAAATGGTGAAAGAGACATGAATGACAAAGTGTTACACACTCAGATCATTTCCTACCCTCTGGGATCTCCCATGGGATCTACACACTGACATACATTTGCCTCAGTCTTTTTATAACTGTCCTAGCTTATTAACACAGTCTCCCTCAACTCCAGGGGATACATGAGGTAGAGAATGAGTGAGTGCATGTGTTCTACAATGCTACCAAGAGATGGACGCATTGGAAGAGTTCAGCATTCATGAAAAGTTATTCTATGTTAGAGGTTAAAGTGATGGAATACAGAAGGGGGGGTATGGTTATTGGAACATGAAATGATAATACACATACATGGCCCCGACTTCTTGTAATATAAAGGTCTCTCTTCATGGAGCTAGTGTTTATCCATTGAGAATGCAGTTGAAAAACAGAATGTACTCTTCAAGTTTCACGGGAGACCTCATGAAACCTTTTTTTTTTTTGTATAATGGGTTTTCTGAAAATGTACAAAAATGCATACAAATGAGGTTATTAAATGAGGAATAAAACTGGAAGGTTTGGTGGGTCTAAAAGAGTCTAAAAAGACTCATTCTGAGAAAAGGTTGTAAAATTACATACATTTTGAAGAAACTACAGGTTAATAGGATAAACAATTACCTAATTAGATATCACCATGTAACTTCACCAGTTATTTACTTAGATTAAGACAATTCTTTTTTGTATTACAAGTTTTCTGAGATGTTATGTTTAAATATGCAAATGAGACATTATCTAATGGAAATGTACAGAAGCAAATAAACTAAGTAATAAAATAAACACCTGGATGTGTATTTTGGAGGTTTTCTTGCTTCTTGTTATGAAAGAAAAAGAGACCAAAATCTCAAAATTGACCAGTGTATGAAAAACGTGTCAGACGCTGAGTTTTATAAATGTCATCTTTGAAATACTCACTTTGGAGGTTGGGCAGTGTTCTGCAGTGTCGCCAAACACGCAAACCTGATTGGTTCGCATGTTGATCATTTGAGCGACCGCAGACGCACCGCCCGCTGATTGATCGAGAGCTGGGTGACTGGGATCAGAGGCGGGCGCTTCTGCTGTAAAGGATTATAGTGGGCGGGATTTAAGAGGATTCTACACATTGGTGTGTTAATGTTTTGCGTCAGTCTGATTTCCGGGCCTCTCATTGGTTTGTGCTTGACTCCATTGGTTTTCTGCACTGGCAAATACCGTTAATCACGGTAATTACGGGGCAGCAGCGTCAAGGTAGACAGAGTTACCCGCGATAGTATGAGAAGTCAGACGATTTTTATTTAAAATAAAAGTCCAAAATCTGTTGGTATTGGAACAAATACAGCTGTCAGTTATCCTTTGGTCGAGAATACTCTGAACCAAGCATTGTCCTGAAATTCAACGATACATTACATCACGGCATGTAGTATTTCTTAAGCAGAAATGTTTACTTTGAAGGTTAAGCCCGGAAGCTGTATTTTGTGATTGGGTAGCTTGATTTGTATTGGCTGCTGTTGCCTGTAGGCTGAGTATTAGTGACCGACAGACACTCCTGCAGCCAGGACAAGGAGTAATAATACGACTCTGTCTGTATAAAATAGTCTTGAACCACATTTGGAGAATAATTTGCCTTAAATAAGCCTTAATGTTTTTTAACAGACAATATTTTACTACTCGGGAATTAGATAACGTTATTGTTACAATAGAGATGTGAGCAGCTGTCACGGCATAACTAAGCTAGATAGCCTGTTGTAAAACCAATTTTTTTTCAGATATTTGTTGCTGCTTTTTTCGTTGCTGTGGGGAATTCAATCCAAAACGCATGGTGCTGCGATATACCGTGTCTTACTAAAAGGGTAGTGACAGTGGACGGACGTTACACTCTGGTAAGCAACCTGTTCATCTCCTGAGGATTAACGTTAGAACGTAGCGCTAGCTGCCTAGCTAGCTAGTCACCTACAGGACGTCCATGTAAGTTAGCTCACGAGCTAGCTACTAGCTTGTGGCGCGAAGGCTTTAGCCTGTAATGCTTATTTCACCTGTCATTTGACTTAAGGTATACGCGTATAACCAGTTCATTGTGCAGCCATTTCATATTGCTGGCAAGCCTCACCAGCAGTGTCTTTGCACATTTGCCGTTATGTCGAGGGTAAATATGGATGCGTCCATATTACCCAGAATTCAGGCGAGGCTCCTCGTAATAACAGCTAGTAAGTGTGTAACGTTAACCCTTACTATTTTATGCCTTACGTTAATCAAATGACCGGAAGTGTCCTCAACATTCTTGTGTCGTTGATAACCAATTGTTAGCATGATGACCTGTGCACAATGCAGGGGCGGCCGCTCAACGTTGTTCTTCGCAGATGCAGATATTGGCATAAGTGATTTTCGGGAGTTAATAATCGTATGGTCCACGTCGTACAACCTGATTTAGGCCCCTGACGAATCATGTTATTGAGTCTTGTGATAAATTTGGTATATACGATCTACCATGAAGCACGTAAGCTACCGGTAACGTTAAATAATGTAAAAAGTTTTTTTTAATTTTTCCAAGCCGCTCGCTTACACACGGTCACAGTGGTGGATGGAGATCATGAGAATAACGTGCACATGATTTATTACCGTTTGATAATCTCTAAATGTGTGAAAACTAGCCCACTGGGTGCATTAGATGTCAACCAACGTTTACACATTTAATAACTAACAGGCCTCTGGTCTTGGTCCAACTGGTACTTCTGATGTGTCAATGGGCAAGACAATGTGATATTGTTAAAAAAAAAAAAAAATGGAGTCTGGAGTGACATAGGTGACCCAGTAGCCTTTCAGAGAATTACATCCTAAAAACACACTCATATATATTGTGTAATTGGATTCAACCCAGGGAGATGATGTTTTTTCAGAGCCAGCTCAGACCCTGTGGATAATGGTCCACGTCTGTCGGTCTCTCTGGTTGCTTGGCTATACAGTATGTGTGACTCCCCAGCCAGCTCATGCTGTAACAGTGAGTCATTTCTACTCATCGAAGAAGCAGGATACCTTTCATGAGTGGAAACACGGAAATACTGCCCTCTTATCAGTCACTTTGCTCTATATCTGATATGAAAAAAGGGACTAATAAGAACATTAGTCTGACATAATTGCTGAATTTTCAAAAGTATTTTATATAATGATGATAATGAACTTAATTTATTTAGCACTTTAATTACCAAGGTTACAATGTACTTTCTAGAAAACAAACAGCAGATAAAATCCAGAAACAGCAATACAATAACATCAGAATAAAATACATTTTGTGCAATACAAAAATTGAACAGAGGGATCATAAACAACAAAAATACCAAAGGATAGAACAAAGCTAAAAAACATAAAACCCAGCAACATATTCATAAATGCTTTCTGATAAAAGGTTTCAAAGATGCTGCTGATGTAGCATGTCTGATTTGGTATCCTGTCATGAAAATTGTAAAATCTAAAAAATGTTGAATACAGCAACAGATATTTGCTGTTTACATTTTCAAGTGTCAGCCGTATTAAACCCATATTACCTTTCTGGATGATTCTAGACACAAACTGCTTTCCTTCCAGTTTCAAACGGCCCCTGTAAGTTATTAAAATAAGGCTTTGACGGGTATTGAAGAAGCTTATTGCTGATATTGATATTGTCTTGTGTTCTGTCTCCTTCTGCCTCCATAGTGATGGATAATACTCATACTAAGACGGTGGAGGAGGTTTTGGGCTTCTTCATTGTCAATGAGTCTACAGGTCTGAGCTGTGAGCAGCTGAAGAAGACCAGGGAGAGATGGGGACCCAACGGTACTTTCCTTTTTTTCATTAAACACTTATTCAATTTCTTCAAAAGAAATGGACTATTGAATAAAGTATCTATCTATTCACCGTAGTCTCATGAGAATTAAAGTGTGCAGTGGATTTCATCCATCTTTTGTTTATGTTGATGATGAAGTTACTACACTTATTACTACTACTGCCACTAACACAATGATAACCATTATCATAATATAATACATATTCATACAACATTAGACTACATTCAGGTTAAAGGCTTCTCATTTGCTACCATTGTATTGATGACGTGTTCAGTTAACGTGTACATGGAAACACATTTCCTGTACAGTGCTGCATTCTGTGCATTCTGCAGTACATCGATTATATCTGGGGATTTAAAAAAATTAAACAAGAATATGGCTTGAGCATCTTTCTAATAAATGCACATCCTAGTTTAAATACTAGTTGTAGTCTAAACTAAATTTAGTGAAAGTATCTCTGTCTCAACCTCTTGGCACAGGAACCAATCTTTTTCCATTTATTTCTGTTCTGTTTGTTACATATTAATATTAGACAGATTTATATCTTACATTTGCATCGTAATCTTGAAGTGGGCCCTCAAGCCAATATTTGGCAATTTCTGCCTGTTTTAACTTTACTAATTTACAGATTTCTACAAAATAGCCAATATTTTAAATGAACACCTAGACAATACACTATTACTGGTTAAAATATATTGGATTCATTTTCATCCCATTTTAGAGCAGCAGATACAGAAATACTTTTTAAATATGTGTGTACACCAGTAAACTACTGTAATATCAAATGTTAAACAGCTTAGTGTTGTAGTTATTTTCTAAGGCACACAAGGTTGTCTTGCAGTGTAGTTAACAACTACACAGTCACCTTTTTTAACTCCCTCTATCTGTCTGTGCATGGTCCACCATTCAAAGTATTTCGCTGCCCTGCATCATATATTGTGTTTTCAGTAAAAGATGTCCTGTATAGCTGCATCATGTTCAAGTATCAGCAAGCACATTATCAATCAAGTCCTGCTGCGGCAAAAATCATATGCTGCAAGTGCTTGAGGAAAGAAAAATAACTGCTCACTACTCCGCACTGTCATTTATGAATCCAAGTAGCGGTGTTGATGATGATATCATCTTTTCCTTTTCTCCATCCTCCCTCCCTCCTTTCTATCTTTTAATCTTTCTTTACTCACAGAATTGCCAGCTGAAGAAGGTGAGCGATCTATCAGTCTATCTGTTGTATTACATCCTCTTCTGTCTTTGTGTTTCTTCCATGGTCATCAGTATCTCATCTCGAGTAAAGATTCTTTCTTTGCTCATTGTGCTCCTTGGTGTCCTCATGCAGGGAAGTCACTTTGGGAGCTGGTCCTGGAACAGTTTGAGGATCTGTTGGTCCGAATCCTGCTGCTGGCTGCGTGCATCTCCTTTGTAAGGAAACGAGCAAACACATACACACGCACATATACAAGCACTGGTAATAGTGTGTACAAGTTTGTATGGACTGTGTAGTTGTGTAAAGAGATCCATTAGTTTAACCCGGCTATATACGCACACACAAGTTTTAATAACGCAAATTCACCTTTCTGTCCATCTTGTCTTTCTCGTAGACCCTGGCTTGGTTTGAAGAAGGGGAGGGGACAATCACAGCCTTTGTTGAGCCCTTCGTCATCCTCCTCATCCTCATCGCCAATGCTATTGTGGGAGTGTGGCAGGTAAACAATGTGGTGCAAGTTTTGTATATTGACAATATTGAAGACCTTTTAAAATGTTGTTCCGGATTGTTTAGGAAATGTAATCAGTCTGCTTCAGGAGATTTTTCGCACGTCAAATATTTTCTCAAACTGTTGTCTTGTCATGAGTTCTTTCTCACAGAACGCAAATATTACATGGTGAAAAAAAGCAACGTCATTTGTTTTGGAACAGGTCGATATTTTTCCTGAGCTTTCTCCCTGTGAATAAAGGCATCAACCAAACACATTGTGAGGAACAGACATATTCTAAAGTTATTTGGTGTCAAATTCCCTCAGAGCATTTGGCTCAAAGGAAAGTCAATACAATATCTTGCAGTAGTTTAGGCTATTCAACAGACTGACACACGCTGCTCTGGGTCAAAAGGATCCTGGTAGTTGGTCCACTACCTGCACAGATTTATTCAAACCTGTCATAAATAGTTTTGAGGTGAGTATTTTGCGTTTCCGTATTGTTTAGTTGTCATGCCTACAACAGACCGGCACTAGGTCCTCCCTTCGTGATCGTTCTAATTGTTCAGGTTTTGTTTCAACCTCTCCTTGCCTATTATTTTGTCCACCCCGCTTATATCAATGATAGAAGGCTGAATAAAAGAAACCGCTCTCAGAATTCCTTTCAGAGACACTGGCTACATGTGGGACAGTGTAGTTCCTCCTGTGGTGTTTGTGTCTTACTTGGTCTGGCGTTTCCTGTTGACCTAGTTTGGGTTTTAACAGTCAGGGCCACCACAGGTTTTTAAAGCCTGTTGGATGGGTATTGAAATGCTCTCATGGATGGTGAGAATCAAACAGAAATAACTGGTCTGTGTACTTGTGTTTTCTCTACTGTTCATGAACCATTCCCCACTTTTGAATCACTGCTGAAAAATGTCCATGTCTCAAACAGAGAACTGTCTCTTGTTCTATAATAACTTGCTACCTGTCACTCCTTCCATGAGGACAACCATGCACATTTGTTCCATTAATTAAAAGAAACTCATAGAAGCTTTCCATGTTTCCGTGTCCCACAGGAGCGTAATGCAGAGAATGCCATTGAGGCTCTGAAGGAGTACGAGCCAGAGATGGGCAAGGTGTACCGACAGGACAAGAAGAGCGTCCAGAGAGTCCGAGCCCGAGACATTGTTCCTGGAGACATCGTGGAGGTCGCTGGTAAGTAGACAAATAACACTACAAGAGGTGGCATTGTCTTCACTTCTTACCTTAAATGTACTTTAAGTGTGCACTGTGTATTATCCAGAAAATTAGAAGGATTGGATCAGGGCTCGATATCGGCACATGCTCAGTATGAAAGGATTGGATCGGATCGGGGGAAAAGAGACTTGATCGGGCTTCTTCAAAAGAGATAAGGTGGTCCGAAGGGAAAAAGCAGGAATATGAACGGGAGCTATCAGTAATGGAAACATGTTTTTACACACACTTGATGTGCTGTCTAACAGTGTGTCTGCAGTGCTGCAATGAGCTTGGAAAGACAATGCATTTACACTGCATTGTTGTTTATACGTGGTTGAAATAACACGGTGGCGTCTTTGTTTAGTCATTCCTGCAAACATCTTAATCTCTGCCCTCTCCTCTGGCTGTTGTCGTCATGGAAACTCAGTGAGAGGCACACAAAGCCGTCATGGAAAATATTTGATTGGAGTTCATCTCAACGCAGCAAACTGCGAAGGTTTTGTAGTATGGATTCATTAAAGCTGGAATAAATCCTTTCTTAACAGTACGCTAATGACACTTGTGACATTTGATCCACTTGGAGTGTTTTACAATGTTAAAGTTCATGTAGAGATCGTTAGTATTCAGTGTAGAGATGCACTGATTGCAATTTTTGCGGATTTTCTTTCTTTCCAAGAACTATAATTGACAGCATACACAACTATGTTTTGTAAATTTTCTTTCATTGAAAATTTAAATTCAATTGTATGTTCCTAATAATCATAAAACATCAACTATTGACTATTTAGTTACAGGACCTTCTTGTTGCCAAAGCCTTTGTTTTGAAGGTTTTTCCTGCACGACTTGTTTTGGACGTGCAGTTGTTACATATTGTGATCTCTATCTTCTCCACTCTTGCTGAAGAACTTCCACACTCACTACATGGTGTGTGTGTGTGTGTGTGTGTGTGCGTGTGTGTGTGTGTGTGTGTGTGTGTGTGTGTGTGTGTGTGTGTGTGTGTGGCTGTGATGTAAAACCATCATGCGATACTACTACAATGTGCAAATTTGACCTGCAAAAAATCAAGATACATGAGACTCATTGGCGATCACCACTCATGCTGCAGATCAGCTGACAACCGGCTGATCGATTGGTGTATCTCTAATTCAGTGCTCTGGCTGTTTTGGGGGATTGTGAAGGTTGTAAAGCCACTGATGTGTCACCAATGTGACCAGTGAAAATGGAGGTGGTGGAAAATCTAACCATCAACAGCATCAACATCTCTAAGTGCCTCTGAGCATCTTCCAGGTGTTGTTCCTAAAACATCTGTCTTTGCTCTTCTGTCGTCAAAGAAGGCCATTGGTAAGATGGGGCCTTGTCCAATGGGTGCACTGGCTTTTTGAATTTATTTTGAGTTTTTTATTTGAATCAGCACGTTGAGGTTGGTTGTATCGACAGATAACCTCAGTCCAGCTGGGTTGAATGAACACAGTCAGCTGTAGTAACAGACTGATTTTATCTTGACCCAGTCAGAAAAGTGTTGAATCCTCCAGATACCATTGCTATTTCAGGCTGTTCAGAGAGAGGAAGCAGGGTTACAAGTGTGTGTGTGTGATGTCCTGTCTATAGTAAAAGTATTCGGCTTCCAGAGCATGGGAACTCGGTGACACTAATCAGAGCTGGAGGCTCTGTTTAATGTGACTCACAGTTCTATTCTTTTTCCAATTTTTTTGGCCAAACATAATGTAGTGAACAATATAACTTACTGTGTAGAGACGCACATTTTTGGAATGAAGCTGCTAGTAGTTTGTGTTAGTAATATGGGCTGATTTTACAATGTATTCTTGTCAACTTAAAGGTTTCTCTGCAGAACGGCACATCTAAACAGTATAACCTTTGTGTTTGTACAAGCTGTGATGTTTTATTTCTGAGTCACTTACCTGTTGAGGTAGTCTGTCTCCACACCTCTGAGTCACTGCCCACATCTCTGATTTCCACAGCAAATGAAATTGGTCAGATTTTTTTGCAAAGTTAATTTAATTAATGAAAACTGTGACTAAAAATGTTCGTCGACCTTGTTTTCCACGAGCAAGATGAGACTATGAAGAGACGGCACCTACGTCGTTAAACAAAAACTAAAGAACTTTATTTTCTTCCCCCTACTCTCTCTCTTCTAAACACTCACACACCTCTCTGTCCTTGTCTCAGTCCTCAGTCCTGACAATTGTGCTACTATAATGCATAAAGTGTTCTGGTCGGGTTCTGGTGGTGGATTAATGCATATTTTTGCATGTTAGGCACTACACTGACCCAGGCATCACTAATGAGCACAGTCAGGAGGACTGTATTCCTAATCATTCAACCCGTGTTCTTCATCAGATAATTCAGTTTGGCTACAGTTACTGAAATGTCCAATGATGACTAAAAAAATGGACACAGGACTAGGACTAAATTTAAAAAGTAGCAGACAAATTAAGAGAGAATACATTTTTACTAAACGTACTGTAAACTTTGTCGACTAAAAGGCTTTGAGTTGTTGACTCAACTAAAACTATGAAAACAAAAACTATAAAAATGACTAAAATCTGACTAAACCATTAAGAAGTTTTGTCTAAAGAGTAAGGCACACTAAATCTAAAATAGCTGCCAACATATTAAGTGGCGTTGTGCTTATTGATGGCATTTTAACATTTCACAATTAAAAAACAATTTTAGAGAAGCAGACAGAAGGGTCCAGGGTGTCAAACTTATTCAGCAGCAACAACCAGTTAAAAAGATAAAGATAGAAACTAAAGTGTAAAAGTGAACCACCACATCACCTGGCTTTGAGACAAAAGTGTTCCTGTAAAGCCGGGTAGGTCTTATTCACAAAAAAATCTGTATATCTTTAGTAGCTAGCGTAGCATAGAAGTGCTAACGTTAGTCAATAATGTGCTAAGATACTATGCTAATGTTACCGCCACTGGTATTTATGTAGAAACATCAAGTTTTAGAAACATCTCCTTCCAACCAATAGTATCCCTATTACACAACGTTTAACCATGACTAGCTCCAAATCCAAACATCTGAAATGATTGCACGAGAGTCGATTGAATTGAGCTGGATATCTGTCTGAGCTGGCTGATGCTATGATTGGTCAGTCTGGGCTTGAGGGGCAGGACTTGGCGATTGACCATTGCCTGTCTTAAACTGGATGCGAGCTCTTACAGGTAGCCAGTGTAGAGAACGGAGAAGGGAAGTTGTGTGGGAGAACGTGGGGCAATTGAACACCAGATGAGCTGCAGCTTCCTGGACAAGCTCCAGAGGTCTGATGGCCGACGCCGGGGCTCCGGCAAGTAGTGAGTTGCAGTAGTCCAGGCGGGAGATGACAAGAGACTGGATGAGCACCTGTGCCGTCTCATCAGTGAGGAAGGGGTGAATCCTCCTGATGTTGTAGAGCAGGAATCTGCAGGAGCGTGTAACCGATGCAATATTTGCTGAGAATGACAGTTGGTCATCCAGGGTCACATTCAGATTTCTTGCAGTCTGAGTTGGCGTCACCACGGTATCATCAATGGTGATGGACAGCTCTCGGTGCGTGCAACCCTTCTCCGGGAGGAACAGTAGCTCGGTTTTGTCCTGGTTGAGGGCTCACCATTAACACTTGCCTGCTTACCCGTAACCAGTAAACTCTGTGGCAAGTGAACAACAAATATTTCTGCTCTAGTGAAAATGTTTCAGTGCTCTCTCTCTCCAACATCTACAAACGTTTCCTTGTAGTTCTTTGATAGATCTCGTAATAAGTTTCTTTAACTAGTCAATGTAGAAAGAAAGCAAAAGGCTCAGGTGTCTTTCTTCATTTCTCTCTGGCTTCTTCTGACTCACTCACATATGTAAACAGTTTATGAAAGGCTAGGCTCTTCCAAGAGAAAGAATGCTAACCTTTGATGTGTAGCAATCTGTCCTAATTTATGCGTGATGCAGACATGTTTCCTAATATCATGAACACATGATGTCCACTTGAAAACTCTTTTGGAAACAAGTGAAACATTTCACTTCTGTTACACATAGGCCAGGTTTTGGCTCGTATCCTAGTGAAGATCTTATTAAGGAATGCTGTCACATGTCCATGTGCTCATGAATTAACAGAACATTTCTGTACCTGTAATATGAATACATTTTAAGATGTTCCACCAAATCAAAAGCAAAAAAAATTATTTCAATACAAAAATGACTATAGGACTGATATGTGCAAGTCATAATATTAAGCTCTTCATGATGGAAACATACATGAAAGTGTTTCAGAACTTCCTCTTCTGACTGTAAAACCTAGCAAACCAGATAAGAATGGACACAAGCGTCCGTATACTGGATTACAAGGAAGTATCCCCATACTGTACTTATCCACGTTAATTTGATTATTTACTGCTTAGAGTGACTGTGGGACAATGTATTTGAAAAAGAAAACTATTTCACACATTTCTTATTTATTTGTACAATTCTTGATGTTCACACACATATATGACAGATAGGCCATTGAGGTCAGCTTCAGGGCCCGTAGAACTTTTTATTACAGAAGAAATAAATGTTGGAGCAGCTGATACTAGTCCAGCCCAGAAAAGACATTGAGGCGTGTTTTGTTTTGTGTATCAGAACTTTCATTCTAATGACATTTGATGACTATTTTCAACATGTAAACGGTTCTGCAGGGTTTCGTGGACACATTTTTTGGCAAAAGCATTTAGGAAGTGAAAATGTCTTACAACAGTGTTATGCCATATACCATAGACTGTGTATAACATGAAGAACTCTCATACCGGACAACGCTTTGGTAGCAACCTGTAGCCCCGCCCTAAAGCATACCCTGCTTTATGGTCTATTTGACTATAAATGGACCATCATTTACTAAATGAACATCATGCTGTATTGAAGAAGACTTGAAACTAGAGATTGAGACCATAAACTCATGTTTACAATGTTTACTGAGGTAATAAATCAAGAGAGAAGTAGAGTCATTTTCTCATAGACTTACATACAATCAGACTTCTTTTTGCAACCAGAGGATGCAGGTCAGGGCTCACCATTAACGTTTACCTGAGACAAGTAAACTCTGTGGTGATTGGGTAAGTGAAAAATGAATGTGATCCCTATTGGGGGCCAATATTCAGTCAAAATATATGACCGGGAGATTGTCAATAATGTTTTCTAGTCACCGATCCCATATAGTAAACAACAAATTTGTTTAAATCGTCAAAACGTTATCATGATGTGTTCAAATGTAATCTTGTAAAATGTAGTTTTGGTGAGAAACTTGAATAAATCCAGTTGTTTGGTGGAGATGTTTTCACATGAATATACATTTCTTCTTCCTAACACTAGCTTTAAGCAGCTTATAATACATCATTAAAACTACTAATGCCAAAAAAACAACTATTTCCTAATCATTCGAATTGTGTGTTTTTATGCAAATAACCACTATAGATGACTATAACAAAGTAAAAGGATAACTTTTAGAAGTTTTGTTTGTCAAATTGTCCAAATCTTTGTTAATTTAATTTATTCATCAATAGGCCTTAATTTTCCATTTTGGACAAGTAAGTAAGCTTAATGTCACCGCTGCATGTTAAAGACACTTCAGGAGGTGCGGTCTGGTATATCCATTTTAATGAAGATGTCATACCATACCACAATATGTGACGGATACAGTGAGCAGTGGTGGCTTTTAGTTTACCAACCACACTGCTCATTTGAGCTGGCTTTGGCACACAGTAGCTCTAGTTACGAAAGCCATGCTGTTGTTTATTAGAGAAGCTGCAGCACGTGGAGGAGCAAGTTCACAACCTGCAGCTTTGACGGGAAGGGGAGAAGTGAAGTGCTTTGCTTGTTTAAGCCACAGTGTCTGTATTCTGGGACATTTTAATGCTTGTCATCCAGAGAGAGTGCTATTTAACCATAGCTGATGATTAGTACCTTGCTTGTTCTTTTATGGTGTGGAAGTAGGAGAGGGAGAGGGAAGGCAGCTCTAAGCTTCATTATCTACATCGTATAAAAGTATTAGATGATGTCTAACTGTAGAGTTTGTCATGCTACCTTTTACATTTCTAGAGGCTCACCTCTTGCCCACTTCTTGTGGCTTATTTAAGTGAGGGAAGCAAAGTTCATAGACAGGATTGAATACAAAGACCACATTTGTCCTTATGTGAACTAATTACAAAAGTGAAATTAAGATTGTTTTGCTGTTTCTGTTCCCAACACCCTGCAGTTGGTGATAAGGTCCCAGCTGACATCAGGCTGACGTCCATCTGTTCCACCACTCTGAGGGTGGACCAGTCCATTCTGACGGGGGAGTCTGTGTCGGTGCTCAAACACACAGACCCTGTACCGGATCCCCGAGCCGTCAACCAGGACAAGAAGAACATGCTCTTCTCTGTGAGTCTCAACAGCCATATTTGTCTTTTCCTAATTCACATACAATCAACATAAAAGCAGGAGAAAGACAGACATGGGACTACCAATTGTTTAAGTATTTATACTTGAAGGATAGAATTATTCTATATATTTTTTTATTGTCAATTTCAATGAGCGACACTGTTGCTCTTGATGACATTTTCTTTCATTACCATGAAAACACATACTGTAGTTTATTTGGACATACACCGACCTGCTGCCACAAAAACTCACTAGATGACCAAATGTGGATTAATCTGCCGCTGAAAATTGTTCCAAACAAATTCACTATTTCATTGATCTTCATAGGATTTGTTATCCTTAAAGTACAAATGTACATGACCTCTCTACTTAAATAATTATCTCAGTGTTCAGTCGAATATATTAATTGTTTACTTACTGAGGCAGCGGTCACTGAACACCTAAAAAATGAGCTCTGCAGCTCTAAGAAAAACGAGTTGCAGTGATGTAGAGCTTTAATCGGCTCAGAGTTGGGATGCAAATTGAAAGCAATTTCTTGAACCGATAACCGATTTTTAAGGCAGCCGACTATCTGTTAATAATGAATAACTTCTTCCAACCGGTAATGCCTTCAGAGCAGTGCTGTGCTTCTCTGAGTGCTGCTTCACACTGATGTGGAGGAAATCTGCTGTCATGGGAGGGAAAGAAATCAGCACACTTATCACATTTCCCTTTGTCTGCTTTGGCAGCATATAAAATAGATGCATACAGATGACACTCACACTGCTGAACTACAGAAACTGTGTGTTACTATGTCTCAGTTTGTTATGATGGAAACGAGTTTCACAGTAAAGTTCACAACTTTGTCCAGGGTACCAACATCGCAGCGGGCCGTGCCATCGGGGTTGCTGTGGCAACCGGGGTGCAGACAGAGATTGGGAAAATCCGAGATGAGATGGCCGCCACCGACCCTGAAAGGACCCCACTGCAAAAGAAGCTAGACCAGTTTGGAGAACAGCTTTCTAAGGCAAGGACCTGTGTGTTTTAATGGTCACTTTGGACTCAAACTTTATCATCTGTGTTACAACCTTACACTTGTCTTGTTTTAACCTGCAGGTCATCACTGTGATCTGTGTGGCAGTGTGGGCCATTAATGTGGGACACTTCAATGACCCGGTCCATGGAGGCAGCTGGCTGAGAGGAGCTGTTTACTATTTCAAGATCGCTGTTGCGCTGGCTGTAGCAGCCATACCAGAAGGTCGAACATCTTATCTATCTATCCATGCTGAAAAGTCACTTCTTGAACATGTGTAATTCTTTTGTTACTACAAAAACTACAAGTGTCATTTTTAAAGACACTGAGGGGCAATTTCACAAAAGGATTGTGCAGCTTTTGCAGCTACTAAACCTGTGCAACTACGAGAAAAAGAAAGCGTGTAATTCTCAAAGCAGGTTGAAATGCACCCCTAACTGCACAGCTAATCAAACAGCATCAATATGTTTTATGAATGGAGAAGCTTTCTCATCACCATCGTCCACCTGTTGTGTTTCCTCACAGGCCTTCCAGCAGTCATCACGACCTGCCTGGCTCTGGGCACCAGGAGGATGGCCAGGAAGAACGCCATCGTCCGCAGCCTGCCATCAGTGGAGACGCTGGGTTGCACATCTGTTATCTGCTCTGACAAGACAGGAACACTGACAACCAACCAGATGTCAGTCTGCAGGGTAAGATGGAAGAAGGAATGTAACATCACACTGATATAGCCACCGTGTGTCAAAATTTACTTTGTGGGCCAGTCAGCCTCATTTAGCTGTCATACAATTGATAAGATGCAGTGTACTGATTACATCATACTGATAAGCAGGCAACTTGGAAATCCATTAAAAGTAGTTTGCTTTTCCAAAAGAACATCTAATGGCTTGTCATACTAACATTGGATTAACAAAGGAAAGCTCACTTACATCCTGTTTAACAAATAGATATACTGTAAATGATTTTATAAAAGCCAGTATTATAGTTATGGCAGCGTTCAGCAGTCAAATAAAGGTGGGTAGCTAATACAGGCCGGGTAAAAATAAACATTAAGGAGTATTGTATAACTGAAAGCCTACTAGAAAGTTTCACATTAAAAGCCTACAGACAACAGCTGGATTACTTTTAACATAAAACATTTACAGGAAGTGTTGAGTTTCATCGACAGCATCTTAACATCAAATGATAAATCAGCCAATCAAAAGCAACAGGAAATAATTAGTCAAGTTAGTGTTAAAAAGAGAAGCTACAGACTCTGCTGTTACACCGATGAAGATGTCACTAACTCCCTTAAATATTTTCTACTCGGTCTTTATTTGCTGGCCACAGATGTTAATTGAAAGCAGGCTTCTATTTGAGACATTTTCACTATTTAAAAAAAATTCCTTTGCATCAGTGGTGAGAAGTAGCATTGGTGTTAAACAATAAGATACACAGGGTTTGTGTGGGTCTTAACAAATCTTGAACTTAATTGTCTGAAATTTAGGCCTAAAAAGGTGTAAGGGCCTGTGTCCAAGTAGAGCCTTTTTCAGAGTGCCAGCGTCTTTTTTTCCAGTTGTTCCCAATGAGGACAGAGCGTACCGGGACAGTGCGTACGATGTTAAAACTAACACGAATGGGTATTACATTTCATGTGGTCATAACAAGTCTAAGATTGAACTTGTTGAAACGCTGGTACATACATTTTAGAATGTCCTGTTTGATCACAGTAAGTCTTCCTGGATGAAGTGTCTGTTTTGATTTAAAAACCTACGGCTCATGAGGTGGAATGGCCTGTTGGAATGTGGACCTAACCTCAGATGTGATCTCCTAATATGATTGAACAAATCAACTACTGCATTATCCGTCTATGTGTGTAGCTGTTTGTCGTAGACAGTGTGTCCGGGGAGCGCTGCAGCCTGAACGAGTTCACAGTGACTGGATCTACTTACGCCCCTGAAGGGGAAGTGTGAGTGTCTTTAACCTTTAACACTTAACCCTTAACCCTGACAGTTTATGGATTATGAGAGCCCACAATTTATCTCTCCTTCCTTTTTCTTAAACTTTGTATACATTGCCTCGACTTTTCCCCTCTTTATCCCTATGTCCTCTGTGGCATTTCCTTCTGTCTTTGCAGTTATAAGGACGACTCAGTGGTGAAGCCCAGTCTGTATGAAGGCCTGGTGGAGATGGCCTCCATCTGTGCACTGTGCAATGACTCATCACTGGACTACAATGAGGTAAGACAGGACTGCTCGATAGATTTTACCGTATATGGTGCCGGAACATTCCCAACTGAATGTGTGTTCCCACAAATATCATCAGCAGCATACTTTAACCTCTGTCCCTTCTGTGTGTGTTTGTATGTTCCAGGCCAAGGGTGTGTATGAGAAGGTTGGGGAGGCAACAGAGACCGCTCTCTGCTGTCTGGTGGAGAAAATGAACGTGTTCGACACTGACCTGATAGGAATTAGCCCCGCTGAGAGAGCTACAGCGTGCTGCTCCGTAAGTGAGAGTGAGAGAGTGAGAGAGTGAGAGTGTGAGAGAGAGTGAGAGAGAGAGAGAGAGAGTGAGAGAGAGAGAGAGAGTGAGAGAGAGAGAGTGTGAGAGAGAGAGAGAGAGAGAGAGAGAGAGAGAGATCTGTAAAGTTAAAGAAATTGCTGGCGCAATTTCTGTATGTTCTGGCAAAAAAGCTCACTGAATTGTGCTATTTGTTTTTTACTGCTTGTTTTCAGGTGATTAAGCAGCTGATGAGGAAGGAGTTGACGTTGGAGTTTTCCAGAGACAGGAAGTCTATGTCTGTCTTCTGTTCATCCAATAAACTCACCAGGTCTTCCTCTGGAGCCAAGATGTTTGTCAAGGTGTGTTCCACACCACTAGTTATCCAGTGCCTGCATTCAATTTCCAGTCACATTTTAGTAATTTTGATATAGTTTTATTTGACCACAACTCAAACATTTTAGTCATGTGTCAGATGTCCTCTTTCATTAGATTATATTGAATATTTCAGTCAATCTATTTCACATCACAACGGTCTCAGTCAACTTTATAATAAACAATCTCTACATCCTAACCCTAACCCTCAGTTCAGATTAGAGTGGGTATGTTCTCTCTCCCATCTCCCTTCCCGTCTCGTCTCTCCCCTGTCTGTATGCAAATATCACTTGGCTCATGATGCATTTCAGAATACACGTATTTGATTGGCTGAGTAGCGTCATGTGAGATGATTTACAATGCATTTAATTGGTCGGTGTATTTCCTGGACTGCTGACCGAGTGCTGTAAAGGCTAGAAAAGCTGCGCAGGTTAAAATGAAGCGCTCCGCCAAAATGTATAATTCTCAATTATCCATCAGTTATACGTCCGGTTCCGGATAGGACAGCATCTGGGTCCGCCTATTAGTGACCCCTGATCTATACCATATTAGGAACATATCACTATTGCCTGCATAAATAAGGTGGTTAATGAGAGTTGCCAGCCATGCACCCTGTTCCACATCCATAGCTGCATGATAGATAATCCATGTAAATTGAACTCGCATCGTCTGGTGAGCATACCAGAAAACCCCATAGGAACCCCTCTTTGATATGATTTGATAAATCATTTTTCATGATTAATACAATCAAAAGTCTCAGAGGCATCAATAAAACATGAAAAATGTGTGGATTATTCCTCTTGTGTTTATCTAAATACTCCTTTAGGGCAAAGATACGCACCGTGTTTACTTTAACACCAAACGTGTTCAGGATGTATTGTTCCAGCCTATTTAGGGGAGTAAAGAGACGTGTCTTCTTCCTCCCCGTCTCTCTCAGGGTGCTCCAGAGAGCGTGTTGGAGCGCTGTAATTACATCCGGGTCAGCGGTTCTTCTCGTGTGCTTTTGAGCCCGGCGGTTCGAGAGCAGATCCTGTCCACTGTGAGGGAATGGGGATCGGGCCGAGACATGCTGCGTTGCCTCGCCATGGCAACCAGGGACACGCCCCCTGACATCAAAAGCCTCAACCTGGAGAACTCAGCTGTCTTTGGTGACTATGAGGTGATGATGATGAAATGTTCTTAAGAAACTAAACAATGTATCTGTATCACTTTTAAAAGAAGGAAGTTAAGATACAGAATCATTATTTGTCTGCTGAATGGGAGCAAGCGACTGTCCTCTTGTCTTCACCAGTGGCTCTAACTAAATGAGTGAACTTTTGTCCCCCACGCCTTCCCTCCATGTCTCCTCTGCCTAGACCGACCTGACCTTTGTGGGCTGTGTGGGCATGTTGGACCCCCCCAGGAAAGAGGTGCTTAGCGCCGTCCGAATGTGTCGGCAGGCTGGCATAAGAGTCATCATGATCACAGGTATCACCACACATCTAGATGTACACGTTATGTGTGCAAAAACACAGCTTTTTACCTTTTGTGATGTCATTTCTTGGCGTATCTTCAAGTGCTTTGTATCCCTAAAATCTGTACACAAAATGTTCTCGGTATTAATGGTTAACTGTTGCTATCACTAGCCATACACAATAAACACTCTCACCATACAGATCAATCATGTTACGCACATTATAGACAAAAGATCAAGTCAGCCGCACTAACCGGGGCAGAGCACACACATTTCAAATGACTGATGACAGGACTTTGTAGATTTGATGTGTTTCTTTTATCATTCATTCATTGCAGCATTAGAAATGCTGATTGTTATTTATCTGTTTTAGAGACGCTCAAAACTTTGTTACTTCTGGGGTAAGCTTTCAGGGGAGCATTTACAGTTTTAAGAATGATCTATTACCTCTCAGCCAACTTCCTGTTTTCATTGGGTATACACCAAACTATATTTACAAGACTGAAATGTGATGTCTTTAACCGTTTGTAAACTTTATCATAAATCACACCTCACGAGCGTCAATCGAACACTTCGTAACTTTCCGTTTTTCTCTCCAGGTGACAACAAAGGGACAGCCCTGTCTATCTGTCGGAGGGTGGGCATCATCACGGAGCAGGAAGAGGAGCAGGAGGGCGTTATCGGGGGCCTGACTGGGCGGGAGTTTGACGAGCTGCCGCCTCACCTGCAGCGTCAGGCCTGCAGGACGGCAAGATGCTTTGCCCGGGTGGAACCGGCACACAAGAGTCGCATTGTGGAGTACCTGCAGAGCCTCGATGACATCACTGCCATGGTGAGAGCACCTTCTCGTACCTGAAGTAGAATCATAGACGCGTTGATAAACAGTATAACAGCCCTCCTTCATCCCCCCTCTCATGACTCAGACAGGTGACGGGGTGAACGACGCGCCTGCATTAAAGAAGGCGGAGATCGGCATCGCTATGGGCAGCGGCACAGCGGTGGCAAAGTCAGCCTCTGAGATGATCCTGGCTGATGACAACTTCTCCACCATCGTGGCTGCAGTGGAGGAGGGCAGGGCCATTTACAACAACATGAAACAGTTCATCAGATACCTGATCTCCTCCAACATAGGAGAGGTGGTCTGGTTAGTATAAGTGGATGCCGAAAATGTGGTGTACTAACATTCAGTTTATGGATCATGTGGGCCTCTCACTGTTACCTTCTCTTCCATCTGTCCTTCCCTCCTCCTCAGTATTTTCCTGACAGCCGCATTGGGCATGCCTGAAGCACTGATCCCAGTCCAACTGCTATGGGTCAACCTCGTCACCGACGGTTTCCCAGCAACGGCTCTGGGCTTCAACCCTCCAGATCTGGACATCATGTCCCGCCCCCCACGCTCCCCCAAAGAGCCTTTGATCTCCAGCTGGTTGTTCTGCCGCTACCTCATCGTCGGATGTGAGTCGTGAGCCTGGAACAGAATGGCCTCATCAATCACCACCACATACACAAAAATCAATCTGCAGATATCATCATCACAGCATCTTACCTACAGGTTACAAACCAAACCGCTACTTACCACCCTTATGTGCAGGTTATGTGGGCGCTGCGACTGTCGGAGCTGCTGCCTGGTGGTTCATGGCAGCCCACGACGGACCGAAGCTTTCCTTCTATCAACTGGTAAACACACGCAGTATCTCCCCATCACTTCTTTCAGACATAGTGTAGTTGAATGGGTCCACTGTGGTGATAACACAAAAGGGGTGAGCAGTTGAAACCTTCTTGTGACCATGAACATGTTATTACATGGTAATCAAAACCATCACATTACACGGTCAAAAAGAGTGTAGCTCCATGATCTCCAACTATCAACTGTAGGTAGAAGATACAAACAATTAAAAACAGCTTATATTTGTTATTGATAATATTGACAACTGCTTATTTAGAATAGGTTAAAAACTACAGACCTAATGGTTTATGACCCGAGTTTCAGCTGCTCTGTGTGTAATATTTTCAATTCCTGTGTCGCTTCAATACCTGAGTAGTCAGGCACGAGGAGAATAAAGTATAGTAAGTAGTAATAAAGTAAAATGATTTTAAAAGACAGAATAAATTCATATAAGAGTATAAAATGTAAAAGTCTGCCCTCAGCTCTATGGAGCGTGTTGGTGTTTATTCAGGCTTAAAGAAATATTTTATTCTTCGTTTACCGTGGTGGCGTGAGAGAAAAGCTACGTTTTCTTCAAGAATTCAATGTAAAAGGGGTGAGTCATTGATGTACAAATGGTCCTTTTGGGTTTGAATTATCCCTTTAAAGGCTACACAACAGTTGGGGGAGGCCAATGCTGAAATGTGGTTTGAAGAGCGTGTGACCAAGATACGTGCTGAGCATTAAAGAAGTATCTCTCCGATGGAGAATCCCCTCAAACTCAATACTTTTGTAATTTCTTGTTACTATGCTGATTGTGATAGAGCTGATCATATTGGCCATGTATCGGTCAGACTCTGTTTAGGAGATGTGCACTTGTAGGATAATCACTGCACAAAAGGATGCCAGGTAAGTAGGAAGAATGTCATTTTCACATTTGTTTCCTCCACAGTCCCACTACCTTCAGTGCAGGGACGGCCACGTTGAGTTTGCTGGTGTGCAGTGTTCAGTCTTTGAGTCTCCTTATCCAATGACTATGGCCCTGTCTGTCCTGGTTACCATAGAGATGTGCAACGCCTTGAACAGGTAAGAATAAACCAAACACACCCACACACTAAAGCTCATGTCCTGTCATGTTATGAAACAACCCCGTGTCATTGTGATATATTCCCCCTGTATGCTCTGGTTTGGCGTTTGAAGGCCGTAGATCCAGGATACAGATGTTTGTAATGTGAAAAGTCACAGAGCAAACAGAATGTCTTTCTTCTGTTGCTGTGCTGTCCAGTCTGTCAGAGAACCAGTCCCTGGTGAAAATGCCTCCCTGGTCAAACCCCTGGCTGGTGGGGGCCATCTGTCTGTCCATGGCTCTACACTTCCTCATTCTATATGTCGACCCCCTGCCGGTAAGTGGTGCATGCACGAGTCATACATCTGTTCGCTGACACCTCTTATCGACCCAGGGCTGAAATATCCTCCATTCTCTCCGTCTGCAGATGGTTTTCCAGATACGCCCTCTGTCGTGGCCTCAATGGGTGGTGGTGTTGAAGATGTCACTTCCTGTCATCTTCATGGACGAGGCTCTGAAGTTCCTGGCCCGCAACTTCATTGAGCCAGGAAGCCAGATCCAGGTCAGAAGACATGCCCTGACAGTGCTTCAGTTAAAGGGGAACTTCGGTAGTATTTAACCTGGACCCTATTCTTTCATGTTTTTGTCTCTAACTGACTGATGAAGACAAGAGTTTGTGTAACTGGTCCAGTATCCAGCGAGAGAGTTGTAACTTTGAGGGCAATTGTGCAGCGACAATGTAACGCTACGTTTACTAAACGTGCTTGTTGTTGCCGCTGACCGGCTCAGATCACTAAGCTACGCTTTCTGTACTCAAACATATCAAACTCTGACAACACTGGCTCTCCTCTCTCCAGCTCTCACTGACATCTTCCGGCAACAAGTTACCTCTCACGAGACTTCAGAACGAGATTTCCCGTCTCCTCCTCTGTATGCTCTCTTCTATAATGTTGACACTTCTAATAACAACCTGAGTCTGTCAGTGGCAAAGACCAGAACGTGTAGTAGACGTAATCTTACATTGACAGCATGTAAGTGCCTTTGCAGGCCGGTGACTGCAGCACTGTTGCTCAATACTGGAACAGTTTCAAGAGCTGTTGTCATCATCAGTCACTGAGACACAAAAACATAATAATTGTCCACGTGAACAATACCAAAGTTACCCTTTGATGTGCAGCCGTGGTATTCGTATCTCAAAGTGGTCTGTGCCTAACTCTTTCCTCTGTTCCAATCCATCTCTCAAAAGACTCTGGAAGAGGAAGAGGAGCAGCGGCAGATGGGGGCTAGCACGGGATTGGTCGGGGCCATGATGAGAAGGCTGCACCAGTCACTGAAGGGCGTGTCCTGGTCGTTCGTTCTGATCTCTGCTCCGCTACTGATCTGGATCTTCAGCCTGGACTCTGACATCACCAACATCTTCTGGGAGTGATGGAAGAACGAGAGGATGGGCGGACTGTGGGGGGAGAGAAGAAAGAGACCATCTAAAGGACTGTTGGAATAGGATGCAGAGGATTGGGTGTGTACGGGTGAGGTGAGGGGAGAAAGAAACAAGCAGAGATGATATACAAGAATGTAAGAGATAAAGAGTGAAATATTAAGCCAACAGACAATCAGATAACACCAAGAAGGAAAGACCACCTCCTCCTTAATGCTAAAAGGTGCTATGTGTAGCATTTCATCTGAATCCCATAGCTCACTTAGACTGTACTGCAATGAGTTAGGAGGGCCTAGGCCCAGTTTGTCTGTCCAACACCTGGGCCAAGAGTGAAATATGTCTCTGACATGAGATTGCTTCAGCTGTACTTTAATGCTAACCTTTGGATTCTAAAATACTACCGTTTACATGATAATCATTAGCATGTTAGCATGCTATAACCCGTTTTTGTGTTAGGGACACTCAATGTAATCATTAATGGTTCCCAGCAGCACTGGCCTGTCACAGGTTGCATCTATTTCTATGGTTGCACCAGCTATTTATACAACCTTTGGCAATTTTGACTTGCTAGCTTCCAACTAGTCCCTTCACTAAATCAGAATACACCAATAAAAGTTAAGAAATGTCAATAGCCCCTTTCCCACTGGACAAAAGACCAACATCTGGCTTTTGTCCTCGGTAGGAAAGGTTACAATCGGCCTTCAGCCCCAGGACAAATGTCTCTGCAGTACTCAAAGATATTTATCGGCTCCAGCTCCAATCGGCAGTGATGGAAACATGACACCCGAGTGGACACGCTCGCTAATTTACACTCCTTTCCGTCTTTGTCTTCTCAGCCATAAAAGCTATGCTGCTTTATTATTTGTGTTCATGACATTGAACTTGACTGACCAGAAAACACAGTGGGAAGGAGTCATCTATTTTTAGCTTGTTTTCATGCGTTTAAGAAAACTGCAAATACATGCCCTCATTGCAGTGGACTAAAGTTTGTTGTGGCCAGACCAGCCGAACCAATATTTGACCATTTCTGCATTTAATTCTTAATATTAGACTTATATTTGCATCATAATATTTGAAGTGGACACTAAAGCCATGCACTGTTTAAAACTATTGGATTCATTTAAATCAAATTGAAGAGTAGCAGATACAGAAACAACTTTCAGTAATACATGTGCACACCAGTAAGCTACTGTCATGTCTGTCAAGCGTGTCGAAGTGTAGTTTAGAAATGATTTTGATAGAAAATACATTTCCTATGACACACAGGCTTTACTACGTATTAACTCCTTTTGGACCCGTGACTCCCAATACGTTTCTGTTTGAGGCTATACACTGGTTGAATGCTACATGTTGCACCTTTTAGATGTCTGCTTGAAAAATGAGTGCATCAGATAGAAGAAGGAGAGCAGTGCTGATTGGTCTCAAATCAAACACACACACACTCACACTCACACTCTCCAGCTTTACGGCCACACTGTAATTCACCAGTAATAATTTGTTGTTCGTAACAGGCGATCAGGCCAGACGACTAGATGTACAATAGAATACCCCAACCGGCCACTGCAACAGTCTTTATGCTGCGATGCAAAGATATCCAGCCACATTATTGTTGGACCTTCCTTGTAGATACTGTACATGAGACTAAGAGAAGCATTTACCTGAGAGGGAAGACTGTTGGCAGACCATTACATGCATGTCGGCGCACGTCACACACATTTATAACACGAGTCCAAACTGTGACTGTTGGATTCTGCAGGAACACATCATTTCCTGCAGAATGTGGGCATAAGAGGAGACACTACAGTTGAATAGGGTAAAACATTGAACCAATAAATATCACCATGAATCTTCCCCAGTTGATTACTCGCATTAAGACAGTTACTTTTTGTATTAAAGGTTTTTTGAAAGTCAATGTTTGGATATGCGAGTGAGGCATAAACTTGCTAATTTACAGAACATAAATGTGAACACTGGATAAAGCCAAGTTCACAGCGCTTGTTTTCGAGTCAAAGGTTTTTACAGATGGAATATTAGATATCTTTTGTATCAATCCATAAATCTGAAGATACTGTCGATAGCCATGAATAAAACATAATTTCACCATGTTTTTAGTTATAGAATTTCTAAAACTAGACCAAATTCTCAAAATTGAGTGTGCATGAAAACAATGTTGTTGCCTGTAGAGTCTCTCCTTAACGTGTGTGTGTACATGTACAGCTGGGTGTCTACAGGTTGTAAAAGGGTTCATGTCCACAAGTGTGATTGCAGCTCCTCATAGCATCATTCTGATACATCTACAGTTCAGTATCCTTCTTTGTCTTTCTGTTGATTGTTACTGACACCGAATTCACGTTTACACTGCGACATGTATGTAAACGTAT
>NW_022280068.1:1315985-1331685 GCF_004355925.1 Anarrhichthys ocellatus | reverse complement strand
TATGTATATATATATGTATGTATGTATATATGTATGTATATATGTATGTATATATGTATGTATATATGTATATATGTATATGTATGTATGTATATATGTATATATGTATATGTATGTATGTATATATGTATATATATATATGTGTATGTGTGTATGTATGTATGTATATTCAGTATATGTGTATGTATGTATATATATATGTGCATGTATGTATGTATGTATGTATGTACTGTATATGTGTATGTATGTATGTATATATATGTGTATGTATATGTGTATGTATATATGTGTATGTGTATATATATATATATATCTATATACACACACACAGTATATTCAGTGTATTCAGTGTGCAACCAATGCTTAGAGACATACTGCAGCTGACCACATGATGGGGTTAGGGAGCAGGTGGACAGTGTATCACTGTCACTGGTGTCAGCTGAGAAACTTTCAGGAACCAAAGAGTTTTAATGGTTTAATGACGTGTACATCCTTCACTTCAGTCTTAAAAATCACTGGAGATATCAACTCACGGCAAACTATGGATTGGTCCAGACTGTAAGACACATTAGGTGTGGACAAATTTAGCAAAGCCTCTGTCCTGGTCAAAGTGTGTGTGCGTCTGTGTGTGTGTGTGTGTTAAGGTCAGTGGGTGGGCGAGTCTTGAGCTCCATTTATAGACCTACTGTACTTAGAGAGAGTTAATGTGAGTGCACATGTGCCAGTGAATACAGCTACCACTGGAGAGAGATAGCACACTTTAAATATAAGAGAAAGAAAGAAAAGATTAAACTCCACAACACAATCAATTTCTCCCGTCAGCAAACCGAAGCAGCAGCAGCAGAGATAACGTGTTGAATCTTCACCGTACATAGAAATCATCTACTGTGGAGGAGCTCACCTCATAAAGTAAGTGACTTTCAACATGTTGCATAGTTTGGATTGTAGACAAAGGGACGGGTGTCCCCTCATAACATAGCTGCTCTGTTCTGCTGCTGAATGGCAATGTGCTCTGAAGGCACTTCTGAGGTAGCAGCATGTTGTCGCCACTGCATTAGGATCCGGTAGTTCCCTCTTCTGTCTACCACCACCCTCTTGTCTTCATTGTTTTGACTCGGCTGAGTCTAATTGTCCAACATGAAAGGGAGCTCATAGCTTTTTGTATAATTCAACTTTACATATTTGTTGACGTGTGAGGGTCACTTTCACTTGGAAATGGCCATTTATGAACCCAACTGAGAACAGGTATTACTGTAACATGTTATGTAGACAGAGAAAGGCGGAAGGATATGAAGTCTTTAACCTTACTGTGCTCATTGGAAGAGTCCATTCCAACTCAAGTGGTATTCATGACCTTGTTAGGGGACATTTCTAATATCTCTAAGCATAAATTATATTTGTAGGAAGTACTTTTTGAAGTAATATTGATGGACATTTACACAGACTTTTAGACATTTACAGCCAGCATGTCCTTGACGGCCCCTCATTCTGTACATGTTACATGATGGACTGGGATTTAAAAAAAAAATCCCCTTTACAGTTTGTAAACAATGATGACGTACATAAGTGTGCACACGCAGTTTAGCAAGAGATGTGTGGCGATGTGCAAGAGCTTGTCAAGCTATGCAAGGACATTAACCAGCAAAGACGGTGAATGCAACCTAAACAGAGTGACTCTCCAGATCTGTATCGGCATCAGTGAGTGTGTAGAATACCTTAGCAAGTGGCCCAAGATGGAAACACCAACAGAACATGTAGGTGCCCTCTTAAAAGCCTTCCATCCATTTTAAATTAATAATTATCTGTGTTTATTATCCTCAACAACCATGAGTAGTAAGTTACTACTCGTCTTTCGGCTGAAAGTCACCAGTTAACAGGGTCACTGGTTAAACTGCAACACCTGTTACTCTGAAACGGTCACGATTCTCTAGAACTTGATTCCGCAGTTGGACTATCGATACTGATAATCCAACATGCAGACATTTTGATGCTGGTAATAGTTTTAATTATTTAATTATTTAACGATTAAAGCTCGCTAACTCGTCTGGATGGCTGGGGAAAAATGAACCTTTATAGTGTGAGCCTCTGAGGGTCAATGATCTGCCTTTGGACATTGTGTGAATTTCCGTCAGGTGCGACATGTGTTCCTTGTTTTATTCACTTAAATTGTAAAGGCTCATGATTTGACCTTGCCTATGTAACCTAAGCTGAACAGCAGCCATTGTTCACCCAAGTGACAAGTACAGGATAATGCTAAATGCTACAGTAAGTAGAACACTGACTCACTAGCATGAGCTACTGGTCTTTAATTATGAATTAATTTGTAGGAGGAAGAATATTTTGTGTGTTATTGGCTTTTTCAAAATTTACACCGGCTCACTTTAGATAGGAAGAATAGGCAACATATTATATATATATTTATATATTTCTTATATATTTCATTAGCTGATGAGTTAATGATCACAATGATTTAACAAAGAAAGCAAAAACCTGTTTGGGATGGTCTGCTGCTGCAAACATATCCAGCCTATCAGACTGCTGCAAATTATATTAACTGCCAACTCACAAAGTGAAGACCAAAGCTGTAACAGTTAGGGTTACCATGGTGAACATTAGCCAGTAGCTCCCATAAACTTTGATCCATCTATGACAGAAATACACTCATCAACATGGGAAAAGGGAGCGCGATGATTGAATGAAGTGCAGCAGACCTCGAGACGATCAACGCCCATAACATCTTCCAACCATCCAGCCAGACCAAACGCCAGTGAAAGCTGATTGAGCGCCCTGGGAAAATAACTAAGAGAGCTGGGGTATGAGTTGAGCTAATGCTGCTAAGACCTGAGGCTACCTCAGGTTACCTCCTACCTCCACTACCCAGCCTGCTCAAGTCTACAGTGGGGCAGAGGTGGAGCAGGTGAAACGTTCTAGGTTCCAGGGACTCAAGATCACAGAGAGCTGGAAATGTTCATCCAGCCACATCTCCACCCTGGTGAAGAAAGGCTGTGCATCCTGGCTGAAACATTACAAACTGGCATGGTATGTGAACGGCCAGGACAGGAGGGCTCTACAGTGGGTGATTAAAAACCACCTAGAAGGTAATTGGTACCCATCTACTGAGCATCAGTGACATCAGTAGTGAGGGCTGATGATCCCCTCAGTCAGAAGATCCCCGGCTCCTCCAGTCCATGTTGATGTGTCTTGGACATGAATGGGTGCGTGACATGTAGCGTTAAAACACTTTGAGTTGTCAGAAGACTAGAAAGGTGCTATACAAGTACATTTACCATCAGTGATATTGGTGACAAGAGGTGCCTGCGAAAAGCTCAAATTATATCAAAAGACAATACCCACCCTGCTGCCGTCAGATAGTATCTGGAAAGAAAAGACAACACACAAATCACAATAGCGTTTTCCTACAATTCCTGATATGTGTGTGTGTGTGTGCCTGGTATGTAATAAACATATTTTATGTAATGTAGGTATTTTAACCTAGACTACAACCTTTTCCTAAACCTAACCAGGTAGTTTTGTTACCTAAACATGACCAAGTTAACTTAAAAACTAAGTAAACTTACGTTTTGAAAACACTTGGTAACAATGGGAAACTGACCCGCTGTCCCTGACACGTCATGAAAAGGCACTAAATGTGAACCTGGAGCATCGTAGTTTGTAGCATAGGGCCATTGACCAACTGTCAGTATTTGATGAGGAGAGAGAGAGAGAGAGAGAGAGAGAGAGAGAGAGAGAGAGAGAGAGAGAGAGAGAGAAAGAGAGAGGGAGGGAGGGAGGGAGGGAGAGAGAGGGAGAGGCTATTTCCGTGGTCTATTGGACTTCTGGTGTGCAAACATGTGCCTTATTCACGTTGAGTCACTGCTTTCTTCACACACACCAGAGTCAGTCCATCAAATATTTGCACACTCATAGCTGGGTAGAACACCGGGTCCACTGATTTGTAATTCAACAGGAATGTTTGTGTGTGCACATGGACTACATCAGTGCAGCACACTTGATAGCTCCAGCTCATAGACTGCATCCAGCTACCGTAGAAGGTGAAGTGGGGTCAAACTCCTCCCTGTTTGGTCTCGTCTTCCCCCTCCCCATGCTTTCTTTCAGGTTTCATGACAGCTCACAGCTGACACCATGTGCAGCTCCACAGAGTTTTACTGATGCAACAGTGATAGTGTTTAATGGTGACAGAATGAAGGGTACATGGGGTTCTCCCGAAAGTTTCCATTCACTGTTCCTCAGCAAAACCAACCATGTTGATCCTTATGGCCTAAAAGTAGCTCACAACACAAGATAGAGAGAAAACAAGTGGCCAGAAAAGCCACAGAAAAGGTTCAATTGAAGAGAACTGCACCTCTGATGTAAGGTTACTGTTCAGTTTTAGTGCCTTGCTTAGGGACATTTTGCCCTAGCACCTTTGAGCTGAGGTGAAATGCAGAATGTTATGTGACACTGATGCAGAAGATTGTTTGTGTCCGATGTGGAAATAGGTAATGGGTGGCGCCTGGGCAGAGCATGCAGTAGGCAGAGCATGCAGGAGAAAGGACATGACGTAGATTACTCCGCGGTCACATAGCAAGTGCACAATTTGGTCATAAACAACAGAGTCCCTTGAAGTTAGACTTTTCGTTTCCGTCTTCATGTAAATGACCCTTCTTCTTTACCCTGGATGTTTGTATTGTTCTGGTTTAGCGCCAGCTGTACGACACAAACATCATAACCACACCCACTCTCTGTATTCTCTGGACAATGAGCAGCTCTATTCACACATGGTCTCAATTGAACATTACTCAGACTATGTACAAGGCAGCCGGCAGGGTAAAGTCTGTTTAATGTCAACTGATTCGGACATTTGCCTTCTCATATACAGCTCCTCTGGGTAATGTCTCCATGAGTTCAGGGTTGCAGTGCATGTTTGAAAGGGGCATAAGGTAGTAATACAGGGTGGTGCAAAGTGAGGATTTGTTGTACTTGCTGGTTCCCAGGAGAACTTGTTTTCCGACTATTTGGTGGTCTAATGTTTTCCTGTGTGTCTACAGCTGTCATGGCTCCCAGCTTGGCCCAAGCATACAGGAGGAGGTGGTGGATGGCTATCACAGCCATTATGGAGAACCTGCTCTTCTCTGCTGTTCTGCTGGGCTGGGGCTCACTGCTCATCATGCTGAAGAATGAAGGCTTCTATTCCCACCTTTGTATTGGTAAGACCACCCTCCAATCAGCTCCTCTTGTTGTCTGTAGTGCAGTAACCATCCACAGCCAGATATACAGTATCAGACACATACCTCTCTCTTGGATAGTTTCAAATATGCAGTTTTACCAACATACAGATGTTTACATTACTGTGCATTTTGACAGCTTTTCTTGTGACACAATAAATGTGTCACAGACAGGATGCTGAATGCTGTGGTGCCTATGACTTGGTGAAGAAACACTCTGACCATGTTATGAGTGGTGTTTCTGTTTCTTTGAGGAGACCATGGGTGTGGTGGATTTTTGAAGTCTTTATTCAAGGACTGATTTCAATGACAGACCTGACAACAACTTAACAATCACAAGGTACGCCCCCTAAAGCAAACCCAGCTTTATGGTCTATTTGACTCTAAATGGGACCATTATTTACAAATAAACGTCACACCGGTTCCACAGAAGATGAGCTTGATAACTGAAGGCTCTGGCTCCCATTCTACTTTTTTTAAACTCTAGGAACCACACTAACCCTGAATTTAGGGAGCGCAGCTCTCTAGTAGGGTACTATAGGCTCCTTAAGATGTGACGGTGCCTGACCAAGTAGAGCTTTGTAGATGAAGAGAAGAATTTTAAATTAAATTTGTGATTTTACAGGGAGCCAGTGCAGAGAAGCTATTACAAAAAACTATCTTTTCTTAGTTTTTGTTAGTACACGAGCTGCAGCATTCTGAATCAGCTGGAGAGATTTAAGAGACCTATTAGAGCAGCCTGGTAATAACGAATTACTGTAATCTCGTGTAGAGGTAACAAATGCATAATTTTTCTGCATCGCTTTGAGACAGGATGTGCCTGATTTTTGCAAAGTTATGTAGGTGAAAAAAGGCAGTCCTTGAAATGTGTTTTATGTGGGAGTTAAAGGACAAATCCAAAGATAACTCTGAGATTCTTTACAGTGGTGCTGGATGCCAGCGCAATGCCATCTACAATAACTATATCATTAGATAATTGGTTTCGGAGGTGTTCTGGAACTAGTAGAATAACTTCAGTTTTGTCTGAGTTTAACATCAGGAAGTTGCAAGTCATCCAGGTTTTTATGTCCTTAAGACATGCTTGAAGTTCAGTGAGCTGGTTGGTTTTATCTGGTTTGATCGATATATATAATTGAGTATCATCTGCATAACAATGAAGGTTTATGGAGTGTTTTCTGATTAAATGGCCTAAAGGAAGCATATGTAAGGTGAATAGAATTGGTCCAAGCACAGAACCTTGTGGAACTCCGTTACTAACTTTGGTGTGCATGGAGGTTTCACCATTTACATATACAAACTGAGATCAGTCAGAAGACTTGAAACTAGATATTGAGACCATAAACTTATGTTTCCAATGTTTACTGAGGTAATACATCAAGCGAGAAGTAGAGTCATTTTCTCATAGACTTTTATACAACCAGAGGAGTCGCCCCCTGATGGCCATTAAAGAGAAGGCAGGTTTATTGTACCTCCGCATTGGCTTCATTTTTCAGACCCTGAGGTTGCCCCTTTGCCCCTGACTTCTAACACTGACTAAGTTATCAGGGCCTTTATCAGTGGTGTTTTGTGTTCATTTTGTTCCATTCATTGTCACGTCTAGTCTTGTGTTTGGTCCTCTACTTTCAACAGTTTATTCTCTCCTGACTTTTTCTCTCAACGACCCGATCCAGAAAATGAAACTGTCGACACCAACGTGACTTCTATGGACAATGGTAACTGGCGGAGTTGTGTGGAGCAGGATGAGGTACTCAACCTCGGCTTCACCATTGGCTCGTTCCTCTTGAGTGCAGCCACTTTGCCCCTGGGAATCTTGATGGACAGATATGGACCTCGCCCACTGAGGCTCATTGGCAGGTGAGACAGACAGTCCGTTTATTGTCTGCTTTTCATCTAAAGATGAGAGTTTAACGTGTAAAATGAAAATTACATTGAAACCACACCCCATGTGTGCTCTGATATCCTGTGTACATTTCAGTTCATGTTTCGCAGCCTCCTGTGCAATGATAGCTGCCGCTGCATATGACCCCGAAGGTAAGACACTTCAACCTTGAATCGTCATACGCTTGCTTCCATTCAATCCTGCTACTGCAACAACACAATAGAGATACAGTACTTAATACAGACAATACAGTACTTAAAGGAAAGAGTTGTAGTTTTGCAATCATCCGTTATGGTAACACTTTACTCTGCAGCTTCACTGTGAGGTCTGGAGACACTGCAGCATCTTTACAACAAGACAAGGAAAGTGAGCAGTCACATAAAGACAGGCTATACACAGTTTAAGTAACTTGGAAAAGAAAGAACAATTAATACACAAACTGTGTGTTGTAAACAAAAATTACATTTTGTCACCTGCATAGTTTATCTATGCTATCAGTGATTATAAAGGACATGTTAAGTCTTTCAGTTGGGAATGGTTAAAGGTACAACCATTGACACCCACATTGTAAATAATGCTGAATGTACCAGTAAAGTTTTTAACCTTCATTTCCATGTGTCCTCTTAGTGCTGTCTGGCCTCATCTTCCTCGCTGTGTCCTTCAATGGCTTCGGAGGAATTTGCCTGACCTTCACTTCACTCACAGTATGATTCCCACTCACACACAGGCGCCTGCACACTCAATTTGAAAAACTAGCTGAGAAGAAGTGTCAAAATGTATTCAAAACGGAACTTAAGAAATGGTTCCTCACATTGAAAAATACTTCTATTATAAAATTCCTGTTTGTAGCCGTGGCACCAGGCTAGGTAAAGGATCCCAGATGTCCCTATGCATAGCTACTTCCTCCATATCCTCCTGAGGACTCCTGAGGTGTTCCCAGCCCTTCTGGGATTTATAATCCCTCCTCTCAGTTGGACATGCCTGGGAAGCATCCAGGAGACATCTAGATCAGATGCTAAACCACCTTCTTGACAAAGGAGCAGCAGTTCTACCAAAGCACTTTTTGTAAAACTTAAAGGTCCCATATTGTAGAAAGTAAGATTTCCATGCTTTAAAAAACAAAAAAACAGGTCTAGGTGCTATATAAGTACTGTAAAAGTATCAAAACGACCAGTGACGTTATGAAGACAGCAAGAGCGCAGACCAATCAGAGCAGAGAGAGGGACTTAAAGAGACAGGTGCTAAAACAGAGCGTTTCAGACTCGAGGTATGTACAGACAGGCAGTATAAGGAAAATGATGTGTTTATTTTTAATATTAAAGCATGTAAACATGTTCCAGTAAATACCCAAAACACGTGTTTGAACCTCAAAATAATACAATACCATAATACCTCTATATCTTTAATGCTGAGTTACGAGATAATAATTCCTACTGAAAATCAACTTAAACTGACTACAAACACAATGCATGAAAATTTCAACACGTTGTTTTCTTTGGTAAATGAATATACCATGTTTTGTAGCCTAACATATAAGAAGGTGGCTTGATAAATGCCAGAGAAAATGTCACAAATGCTGTGTATGTGTGTTGGCATTCCTCTCCTCTACCTTGTTGTGTTTTCATGCCCGGTATCATGCCAGGTCGGGAAATAGTCACCAAATGCAATCTATTGGTTTGTGTCCATGGACATGAATTGAAAATACAAAATGAAGATGGAAAGTCAATTAGGATCCTTTTTTCATGGATATTGACACAAATTAATTAAATTAAAAAGATGATATATAGTACAAAGTTATGTTTGGCAATAACTAGCATACAACTAGCTTAACTACAATACGTTCAAGCAGCTGTTTCTATGGTTTCTATTTTATGTTTTAAAAGCTCAGATGCTACCTTATCAGTATGATAATGCCGATCATTAAGTTATTAACATTATTTGCATTCTTCACAATAATAGCCCATGTTGTGTAAAACTGGACTGAGTGGACCACAGTGCACTGAATCTTAACGATGAAATATTGTAACACACGTTTTGAACGGCTGCTCAAAACTAATTCTGTTATGATATCATATTACTATAATACATGATAAAAAAATCAAATACCAACACATAGACACTAAAGACACTGATCACTTCATAAATTGAAAGCAGCACTAATCAATAATTTTAATCAAATGGTAAATGGACTGTACTTGTTTAGCTCTAGTCTTCTGACCACTCAAAGCTCTTTAACACTACATGTCATGATTCATTCATACACTGATGACAGGGGCTACCATGCAAGGTGTCACCTGCCCACCAGGACTATCTAACGTTCATACAACATTCAGACACCGTAGGCACAGCTACGGGAGCAGTTTGGGGTTAAGTGTCTTGCCCAAGGACACATCGACATGGACTAGTGGAGCTGGGGATGGAACCGCAGATCCTCTGATTGAAGGACGACCCTGCTCTACCACTGAGCCACAGTCGCCCCAAGTCACATCAAATGAATTATGCATAATGGGAACGGTTTCTAGTGACAAACCCACAGACAATCCTCACCTCACTCTAGAGTTCCCCTCAGCTCTACAAAGCAGCTTAGCATTTTTCAGCTCATTGTTTTGGTTTTACGACCTGCAGCTGTTCCATCTCATGAACTTAATTCCCACTGATTTCAGTTCATCCACTTTACACTATCTGCCCATCACCAAACATCAACAATGTTAGAGACTAGCTGGTGATCAAAGCGGAGCATTCAGCATCTAAAGTGCCATTTTTCTTTGTAGTTGGTTGAGACAAAATTGAGCTAAAAGCCTGCATGGAGCATTAGCAACGTATACTGCTTCTTTGAGTTTTCTTATTTTGAATTGATGATGACTGCCTACATTTATTTTCAGTCCTCTTTGACATTTTATAATTGTGCTGATGAAATTAAAGATAATTAGCGTCTCAACGTCTAAATGAGGCAATTGTGTGCATCATCAGTGCAGCAGAAGCCAACCAGTGTGGCAGTCATGAAGTAGAAAGGGGACAGGGACAACAAAGGTCTCTGCTGTCTGGACTTGCACCTTGGACATCACATCACAGTATGGTACATTGCATAGATAGACTAATGCTAGGTCACCAGGATGCCCCATATACGCACTTTCCATATCTCTCTCTCTGTCAACATCAAAACCTCTGCAGTGACGTCACAGACTGGGATGTGGCCAGAGATGTAAATATTGAAGGTTTCAACGGGCGACTGTGGCTAAGTGAAGAGCAGGGCCGTCCTTCGATCAGTGGTTCGATCCCCGGCTCCGGATCTGGTAGGCACATGTCGATGTGTCCTTGAGGAAGACACTTAACCCCAAAAACCTGCTCCCGTAGCTGTGCCTATGGTGTAATAGCATCTGAATTGTAAGTCGCTTTGGATAAAAGCGTCTCCTAAATGACTGTAATGTAACCTATGAGTAGAGCAGCAGTATTCTCTGAGCCCTGTGATTCACCGTGGATTTACTCTTTTGAGTCCAGAACTAATATCTACAAGCATAAAGTACAATAGTCATGTTCCAAACAGCGCGTGTGTGGTTTGGACTGCTTTGTGCGTACATGGGATTATAAACACATGTTCATCTGTGTGTGTGTGTGTGTGTGTGTGTGTGTGTGTGTGTGTGTGTGTGTGTGTGTGTGTGTGTGTGTGTGTGTGTGTGTGTGTGTGTGTGTGTGTGTGTGTGCACATTTTGCCAAGCAGCACATGCTGTCCCAGTTGTTCTAAATTCTGATGCAGCCTCTCAGCCAATCCAAAGCATGGGCGGACAACACACCCTCCGTCAGCCCACTCCTTCTGTCAAGTCTCTCTCTGACCTAGACCTGGACTTGACATGGTCATTCTGGCCTGACTGCTGTCATTTCTGGTCTGGTGTCCGTTTGTGTCTGCTGTGTATTATCTTGATGATAAGCTCTTACATAACTACTTGAGGTAAACAGTGTATGTACTTTAATAAACTGACTGACCAGAGCCAGCAGTGTTATTTTGAAGTGGCAAATGTCCCTTTAACTTCTCATTATGAAGTAAATGTTGATTGTAAAATGTAATTGCTTTAGAATAATGACACCATCTGCTTTAGATTGCTTCATTTTAAGTGTCGCTTTCACTCTGCAATTCTGTCTCCTCACCATGTCTGCCAGGAAAAGGAAATGTTTATAACTCAAACACAGAGGTGTTTTACTCTACCTTTATCGAAGCATCGAGGTTTCTAGTTCAGATTGAGCTAGTAGCCCCGTTGCTAACGCTAAGATACAGATAAAGAGGTTTTTATTGTCATTGTAGTGATACAACGAAATTCCGTTTGGTAGCCCTCAGCCAGCCAGCAGCAGCGAACAACGATAACAAACAATATACAAAATAAAAGTACACGAAAGGGATAAGAACGTTACTAAAGGAATACAATAAGTAAGTTCCTACTTGGTTCCTAAGATCCTCTGCTCTATTTTAACTACCCGGGCCAGGTCTCTCCGGTTCTCTGCTGTGCAGCTGGTGTACCACACGGTGGCGCAGTGGCAGATAATTGTCTCTATGGTGCTCCTGTAGAAGTTGACTAGGAGCTGAGAGAGGAGTTTGGCTTTTTTGGAGTTTCCTCAAGAAGAAGACCCTCTGTTGGGCTTTCTTCACCAAGTGGGAGGTGTTAAGGGCCCATGTCAGATCCTTTGTGATGTGGAATCCCAGGAATTTTATGTCAATTACACTCTCCACCTCCTCACCGTTTATGTGGAGAGGAGGAGATGTGGTCTTCCTGGTTCTCCTGAAAACAAAAACAATGGTGCTTTCCTGTAGTTTGAATTTGCATCTGGGCAGATAACAACTAAACATTAAAAATTCACCATCAGGGAAACGTTCATCAACTTTAAGTATGTTTGAGCACCAGGCATCATTGATGTTCACACAGAGTATGCCTCGTCCCACTGGAGTCCTGCTCTCTGTCCTGCGCTCCACCTGTCAAGTGATGCTTGATGTGGGATCCCACGTTGGAGCCTGGTCTCCGTTGGCACAATAGTCACCGATCTGCTGTTGCTGGGTTTGCCTGAATTTTCATGCAACTGACCATTAGCCAGGAGCAGACTGGGTGGAGGAATAGCCTTAGGTCCTAGCTGGGTTAGCTTAGCTTCCATCCCAGCTCTCCTTCCTGGGGCAGTTGACTCCACTTACCAGCAGGTCTGGCTGTGTGCGGTGATCGTCTCAAGGTCAAACCCCAGGAATTGGGTAAATTCCTGTGAGTCCTTCTCTGATATTGATGAGTGTGTTCTGTCCAGTGGTGGGCCGCCAGGGCCAGCAAGGCCTTCTCTGCTGGCCAAGACAGAATCACAAAGTTATAGCTATTTTACAATGTAATTATCTTTCATAAATACACTACATGTATTCTAAAATGTTTTTCCCATTATCTTATTTTCTCATTGCACAGCTACTGTCTTCCTCAGTTGCTCTGCTTCCAGTGCAGCTTGTTTTAAGTAGAGCTTTTATCCAATCAGATTTCACCTCCGTGTCTCTAGGTAAAACAATCTGCCCAAGGCCTGCAGAATTAGAACTGAATCTCTTTGCCCTTAGTGAATGGGGACTTTTATTGTTGATTGTCATAGTCTTCAACCAATCAGATCTTTAGTTTGACATGTTGGGTGTATTCTTTGACTTGCCAGAGCCTTCTAGCTGGCCTACAAGTACGTCAGCATCAGTGACGTGCGGTGAGGTTCGTGGCTGGTGAGGCACTGACTTTCAGAGTCAGATTTATAAATATATGAACCCAATAGAGTATCTTAAATCACCATTCAATTGGCAGCTTGCACATTGACTACTGGTTATTCTTCATCTTTCATATCAGCATTCTTTACACACACACATAGGTAAGGTACATATTTGATTCCACTGAGAGCGTGTGCGCCACAAGCGTTTCAGAAGCGGAGTGCTCGCGGGCGCCACCCGCAAAAATCGTGAAATCCTGTGTTAATCTGTGTAACAACCACGGATGTAGAAAGAGAACAACAAACACATAAAAGGTTACTTTTACCTGTCCGACATTGAATTGCTGTTGATTTCCCTTTTGAGAATTTTTTAAGCTTACATATAGAATCTTCCATTTTTGCAGTCAAAGCAAAATGTTGTGCTACCAGGCTAGCTAGTGAGCTGTACCCAGCATGCCGTTCGGCGGTGTAATTTTATAAATGTACAATTATTAGTGTTACAGATTGTTTATGTGTCACAAACTGTTGTGTCGTGGTGTTTTGCCCTGTTAAAGAGCGTTAGTTGTGACTTATTAATTGTTGTGTTATAACCATGATTAGGGGTCCCGCTCAATACACTCTACTGAAGTAGCTTCGACCGTAGCGCCCTTAGCGGCGAACAATATATTTTGCTACTTGTTAAAGAGTTACAGCAGTTGTTTCGGCTATGCACCGGTATGACTGTGTGTGAAAAATGAATATCATACGGGAAATTAAAACCGGTATACCGGATAGCACTACTTGACATCAACATAATTCTGTTTTTTTGTAGAATTGTGCAATATCATCAATCTAGTCTGGTGTTTGGGCTGGACACTGCCATCGCTAGGGCACCGGCCACTGTGCAGTAAAACATGGATATGGCCCTTCAGTGTGATCCACCTCTGGAGTTGACAATGTACATGTATATCGGGGAATTGATCACCTGTAGAGATAACTTCATGTTGATACGTTTTTTGCCTCATATTTGTTTGATCTCTTAACTACGTGTGCACTACAGCAGTGCAAAATAATGAAAGAGAGAAGAGGGAACTGAAGGCCAGAACAGATGGTAAAGTGAATGGAAAGACAGGGGGAGAACCATGGAAAAGAGGGAGGGCAGATAACAATGGATTTGCACCACTAAAGTTAAACATTAACTAATGTGGGTCATGCGTTGCTCTACATTGTTGTAGCCCTGTCTATTAGAGAGTCAAGCCATGTTTTAACCTTCTTTATTTTAGTTTATTGTGCTCGCATACTTCCTAAATCAAGTTGAAGAGCACTGGACTTGATGGAAACCCCTTGAAGGCTACAGGGTACATGCTGTTACTATCACTACTATAAAACGAATATCCTGGAAAAGCACTAATCAATTCCACAATGACTATGTAATTAATCATTACTGACTGGATAGATCCGATATGTTAATTCTAACATGAGCTAATGAAATAGGTACACAGACAGACTGGGCAGTAACACATTAATAGGAAAGGAAGAGTTAATTTGTTGCCTTACGAGTGGAGAGGAATCACATAAATACATCTGCACCATCAGCTGAAAGCATCATATGGTCTTCAGATAATACAAATCATGGCTCAGTATTAGGTTTCTTGTCTCCTTGTTGAAGCAATATGCTTTATACATCACTTAGTCCAATGTTATACAGATGTATTAGAGCTATTTTTGTTCAAAGATTTTATATAGAAATATGCTAGTGTGCCTATACACCAAACCACTTCATGTACAGTAGTTTTCATTTAATTTCGGAAAGCTTGTATTCACTGAATGCAAAATAAGTTAAATTAGAGAGTTTGAGATAACACAGAGGTGAAAACACACAAGCAGAGTACACAACAAACTACTTGATTGTCAAAGAGCCAAGTCTGAACCTTTTATTTTTTTGCCTGCAGCCTAGAGAAGGGTATCAGTCCATAGTGTTGACAGAAGTGGAACAGCCCTGTGTTTGGGCCCAGTGCCTCACATCGCAATGAAGCAGCTAGCAGGAATGAATATCAGAGTTAGGGACACTTCAGGGAGACAAGTTTTTTTCAGTGTTTGTGTTTTTGACATGACCTCAGCTACGTACACCATAAAGTCGTGCAGGGATGACGTCATTTTGTAGGCCAACAGGAAGTTATCATCGCCCTGGTTCCCTCCACAAAAAGCCAATTGGGCTTTCAAATCCATAAAATCTGATTTGAGCAATACGTTTAAACGGAACATGAAAGGCCTGTAGTGTGAACAGCTGTGTGATTGGCAGCACTCCAGCTGTGTCTATAGTTAGAGTGAAAGTCTGTAGACACACACACATACACACACACATGCCGAACTTACCATCTGCATGGCCAGAGAATGTTCACATGCGAACACACACAAGGTTTTCGTGACAAAAGGATGGATGACACCAGTTCCTCGAGGCACCAGTTCCTCGAACGCCTCACTAGCACCTGATGAGACCTCTGCCATCTGACCGACCGCTGACATTACACCTTCATTTTCCATAGACTTACAATGGTAACACAGGCGTCATGCACATCTTTCATTTGGTTGCATTAGTGCAGGGCTGAGTGAAGCTGATGCCAACAGGTTCGAATCAATATGTCTCCACACCTGACGCGACAGAACATTTATAGAGGCAGGTGTGTGTGTCTGTTTGTTATTAATAATTGCAGGTAAATGTTGTTTTTATTGTGAAATATGTGTGAGAATACAGCCAGTGCAAATCAATGTGTTTATAAGCAAGCTGCACAGTTTTCACAGGGAGTTTCAGTGCAAAAAGCTGTTATAGTAGTTTTCATATCAAATAGTGACTATATATATCATGAATTATACTATATTGGTTGTGTGTGTGTGTGTGTGTGTGTGTGTGTGTGTG